>NW_013952409.1:4870596-4875380 GCF_001266775.1 Austrofundulus limnaeus | reverse complement strand
CCATGACTCCTGCAGGCTCTCAGCTGAAACTGAAACTGAAACTGTCTGCTGAGCTCCTAACACTTCTCACTCAGTGAAGCTCTGTTCAGATTCAAAATACCTTTGATAAAATGTATTTTCAGATGCCAAGTAAACTGCATCATGGCATGACTGGACGCAGATGGTTCCCGACCAAGCTTCAATGTGTGATGAGTTTGGAGTGAGAATGGGTTGCAAAAAGAACAATCATACATTAGGCCACAAAACTCAGAATGAACAACTGACCTTAAACTGTATCATCAAAATGTGCTGATTTRTATGGTCCTTCAACTAAACCAGGAGACAACCTCGTGTTCCTGGACCTACAGTCTGAGTTGAAGTATCTATGAGCTCTAGATGCAAGCTGTGTTTTGTTAGTATGAGTTTTGAGTTGGAATATTTCCATGTTTAATGTATTGATCAAAGTCATTAATGGACTGGACATTTGGTCCTTTTTTATTTTCTAAAACATTCCAGCTCAACTTCACAAGTTGTTGGTGCCTCTATGGACGTATGATTAATCACTTTGACAAAAGTTAATTACAATGAGGTCTCAGACTTGTGAGGCCCTTATCTGGGTCAGTGCAGCCTACACGAGTGATCTATTTCTTTCATCGAGGTTTTAAGCCTGGTTAGTATTCATGCGAAGGAGAAAGACAGAGAAATATGGGGGTGGCAGTGGCAGGGTGACAGGCCAATAAGAGTGTTCAATCATCCCTCACCCCTCCTCTTTTGTGTTTGATTCTAAACATATTTTGACAGCTACTGTATCAATGTAGCTGTGTGGGCTTGTTCATCTAAAAGGCTTGAAAAGAAAATGACTCCAGTGTACTTTGAATTTTAGAAGAACCTGAACTCCAAGGTACATTGGAGTGTTACATAACTTCAAAGTAATTCATTTTCTTTAATAATTAGGAAAAAAAGACCAGACCAGAGTGAGCTATTCAGAGATCAAACACATTAACTTGGAAAATGAATGATAATAAATCAATATGGTGTAAGTGGTTGTTGACTGTGATAAAAKATTCCTCACCTCATCGGGCATTATAAAAATATTTGGGCAAGAAACACTCATTTCTCAGCAAACATGTTAGAATGTATGTTACTAAAGAGATACATTCAGACTTTTTATCACCTTTAACCTGTTATTTCAAACACGTTTGCAAAACTCTCAGGCATGTCCCTCTTTTTCCCACTTCTGTGCAGTATTTTGCTTTGAAAAGCTTTAATATGAAGAGAAAAAAGGATTTGTGACGTTCAATGAGAAAAAAATGCACTGATGTTTAGCATACAAAATTTACAGCTACGCAAAATACTGCACAGGGTTCACTGTGCATCTAATAAATTGTAGGCTGTTATCTTGACTTCACTATTCATCATTCATATAACCTCTCAGTATGCAAATAGGATGATGCTTAATTGACCATGGGGAAAAAAGGCATGGCTGTTCTATTAGTAACTGATACCGTCATTCAGATCAAACACTTTGTTGTAAAAGTAAAAATAATAAAAAAGAAAGTTTTATCATCATCAAACCAGCAGAGCTTCTGTGTGACAGAAGCAGAGGTGAGGGGACTGTTGAAGGTCAACACCCACATAGGTGTGGGTCCTGTGGGATCTCAGACAAGGTCCTCGGGGACTGTGCATGACAGCATTCTGAGATTCTGAAGGACATAACACCTCGCTGTCCCTGGCTACAGCATCAAGGTGCCTCAAGCCAGCTACCATTGTCTCAGTGCCAAACACCCAAACAGTGTCCAGCTCTAAAAACTACTGCCCAGCTGCAGCCACCCCAGTAAAAACGAAGTGCTTCCAGTTGCTGATGATGATGATCTGAGCAAAGACCCACACCAACAAGTTTACAGGTACAGTAGATGATGTTCCACATCCCTGCTGTGACTCATTGGGCCCTCACACACTTTAAAAAACAAACAATCCTACACAAGGTTGCTGCTTTAAGACTTCAATTCAGCCTTCGATATGATCGTCCAAAAAAAACTCAACTCAAGACTGTCAGAATCAGTAATTCCACATCCTAGTCCATACCCCTCCACACTGACTCATCCCATGGTTGTGTTCTCAGCCCATTATTTTACCTACTGCTTACATGTTGCTGCAAAGCTCACAGCTCAAGCAATCTCATAGTGAGGCTTACAGGTGATATGGCAGCAGTGGTGCTTATCTACTCAAGCCCCCCCAAAAAATGGTGTAGAGAGACAAACCTCATCAACATCAGCACGACCAAAGAGATCAATGTGGATTTTTTTTACAAGACCGGCACTGCTCTCTGTCTTTCCACATCTATAGGGCATCTGTGGAGATGGTTCTGCACTCAAAATACCTTGGGGCTTCAACTCACTAACACCCTTTCCAGGCGTATGAATACCTCGAGCATCGTTATGTAAGCTCATCGACACCAATACCTCGTGAGGAAATGAAAAAGGCAGGACTGAGCTCTAAGATTCTCAGCTTTATTTACAGGTGTGTGTCAGAGAGCCGGTGTCACTCTGTGCTATGCTAGCTGCAGCAGCAGAATGAGGCTCTGCAGCATGTGGTCAAGTCCACACACACACACACACACACACACACACACACACACACACACACACACACACACACACACACACACACACACACACACAAAATGGATGCAGCTTAACACCTATCTCAGATATTTACACCATGAGATGGTCAGCCTGCATCATAAGTGACTCCTTCAAGCCCACACATGGTCTGTTTGCTCGTCTGCCTGAGGGCAGGGACTGCACAGCATCCAGGCAAGGATCACCGGACTTAAACACAGTTTCTTCCCAGATTCAGTCCAACTGGTGAATCGCTCAATGATGCCCATTTTCTGTTCTTTATTGCTACAAACTGCTGCTATGTTCATTCCTTTTTAAATAGCTTATATGACCAATTTTCTTTCAATTAAATATGTTTTCTAATTAATTTTGCAGTTTATTATCATCTATAATAAAATTAAATATATTGCATATATAGTATAAAATGTCTTAGTTTTTTTCTTGAAACTAGTTAAATAATGATTGATGACTATGATAAAATACTGGCGTTTGTATTATAGGTTATTTGTCTTGGCTCTCCAGCTACAGTCTTAAATTTCCCGACTGTCTGCTGGAAGGTTTTGAGTTTTTCTTTCTTTTTTTTTTTTTTGAAGGTGCTACAAAATATATTCTTTGGTCTTACCAAGGTTTGATAGTGAAGGACTTAATAAAACTAAACCTTTTATCATGTGAATGTGATGTGTGTTGTTTCTGCTCAAAGATGTGCAAAATCAAACAAAACCAACAAGYTAAAGTCATCGCTGAGTACCTAGTTAATTAGATGAGACAATGAGACAATTAGAGTGTAAATTCATGACTTAGTTCTTTTCAAAAAATATACATTTATCTAATTCTTTTTGGTTTACCGTCTGATCAAGATTGCACAAGTTAAACGATTGAAATCCACCAAATTATAAATAAAACAGAAAGTGAATTGTGGCTGGATAACATAGTGTCTGCCTCATGACAACAAAATATTCAAGTTCAAGTCGTTATTATTATTATTTTTTTTATTTTATGTTTTTGAAAAGATGGGCTTGACAAGTACAAGTGYTGGGCTACAGTGATTCCAGCTCCTTTCTACAGAGAACAAAATGAATAGTTCAAATAATTCAGCTGGAAAGAGACTCTACAAAATAGAGAGCAATTCAACATGCATTCATGTGAAACAACTCCCAATTTTCCCCCAAGGCTGATGCTCAAAGGACTGTCAAGCAGGTTCGGTAGTTCTATACTTTCCTCCTTCACTATTTTCTTGTTTCATCTCCTCCATTCAATCAAAGTTTTCATGACTGTGGTCCCAACATTTCTTCGAACAAGTTAAGTCTTTCTCTTTCTCTGTTGTTCGTGGTTGTCTTTAAAGTTTCAGATGTATTTTTGGTAAAACATTTGTCAAATGAACATCGCATGTTGTGTACCAAATTAGAAAAGTTAAAGAAGAATTAAATTGTGAAACTCAGAGGCATCAAATCCATCTCTTACAGATTTTACACATGTTGCAAATGTCCATGCCACTTTGAAAACTATGTTCAAGTGAGCCATGCTGTTATGGAGGTTGTGCAGCTGCCCTGAAAATATTCATTGTGTTCCTGAAATTGGCAGCTCTCTAACCCTACCATGCTACTTCGACATACATGATACAGCTCTGAGTATGAATAAATCTGATCTCATTAGGACACAGCGACATGCAAAGAAGGTCCTGCAGTACTCTGACATCCATTCTGCATTCAACTGCTCCAAACTAAAGTATATTCAAGCTGCAGGGGTCTCCAGTCCCCCAAGACCCCGACAAAAGCCAGAATAGAAACTCTGGATGGGAATTAATTTTGTTTTCTGTAATATATAAATTAAAATAAACTTTTTAAAATAAATCTTACATTAAGTAAAAAAAAATGTATTTTTTTTCTTTATTAACATGCTGTTAATTAGACCTGAAAAAGATTTTCTGCACTCAATGATGCAAAAAGCTTTAACACAGTAATGCTAAAATCTCATCCTCTATTTGTGTCAAGCAGTTTTCTTTGTCACTTCTTTGCATAGATCCAGATTGGGTACGTGCATCTAACCTGTTCAGAATTACTGCAAATTTTACCTATACTTTTTATATATAGTTTTATATATATTTTCCTATACATTTAAAATGTTATGTCCTTGAAAGAAAGTTTAAATTTTCAAGAAACTGAAGAAAATATATGCTTTTGATAT
>NW_013952409.1:4864618-4868711 GCF_001266775.1 Austrofundulus limnaeus | reverse complement strand
ACACACACACACACACACACACACACACACACACACACACACACACACACACACACACACACACACACACACACACACACTATATATACACACAAACGTTTTAAAAAATGGCTGTTTTTTACATTTATTACAAGTGTGCAGCACTATGTAGTCCTCTGGTAGTGTTAAATTATGTCCCTTTCCATCATTTAAGCTGCCCCTCCCTGCCTTCGAGTATCAGTTAGATCCCTGTTTTTATATGAATTTACACTGTTTACCTTTCAGCTGATGCACCTGCGAAAAAGTTGTTCTCTGAAATGTGTGAATGAAAACACGTAGCAGTAAATTCACATTAGCTATACAATAACATATTCATTAATAAGTAGTGTTGTTTGAGATGCATTTTTGTGCAACTAAATGCTACAAAAGTGTGCATTACTGCAAAGTGTTTACAGATTTTAGAATGCAGAAACATATGCTTCCTGTTTAGGAACAGGTAAGGTTTGGATACACCTGCTTCAAAAATTGTGCCAAATTTGCTTTCTGTGATTCACGCAACCTTACAAAACCTACCATGAACTAACATAAATGGATTTATTCAGTAAGGAAATAATAAACTGAGCTTTTATTCAGTTATTTTTTCATGTAGATTTTTCAAAATAGCCATCAAGTTTGACTTTACGAATGCTTTGCACATAGTTGGCAATCTCAAGCCTGAAATATTCAGTTAACAAGTGCATCTTGTCAAAAGTTAATTGGTGTGGGAGTTCTTGCCTCTTTGATGCCTTTAGAACAACAGTTGTGTTGTTCTGGGGTTATCATCAAACAGAACTGTCTGAATTCATGGCAATTTTTATTATGGCTAAAACTGCTTAGCTGAGGGAAAATCAAGGTCAGTATATCTGAGTTTACACAAACTTCAAATATTTTGTCAGATTCTTCTGAAGATCATAACTGGTTCTTAGAAATCAACAAACAGTATCCAGACCAAATCAATCCATGCAATAATGATGTTCCAACATCTGGCATAAATCATCTGTTTGTTTCTGAGGGAGAAAGCTGTGCAGGAGGAGCTATTGTTAAAAACTTCAAGTGACACTAAACCAGAACAGCTGTCATGTCATTCTGGATTTCTGAAGCCATCACTCCTGCTTCCTGTTTAGTGCGGTCAACATTTGTTGTTAAACAACACAATAAGTCCAAAGCACCCCAATGGAGAAATTACCAGAATCAAAACAAGGTCATTTGTTTTGGGAAGTGTTAGAACAAACAACTAACAAGTGTTCGGCAAATGTCATTTAGAAAAAAAAAAAAACATTCCAGCTGGTGACCTGCTGAATTTAGCTGAGAAAACCCAAGACAGCAAAAATGTGTAACAGCTTCTTTCTGGGAATAATCTGGAATTTAAACATTTCTCCTCTGGTTTGTTGCTCCAAACACTATATAAGTCTATAGGAATTTGCTTGTAGCTTCAACATGTTTTAAAGGGGACATATCAAGCACAATCCACTTTTTTAGCCATTAAATACATTTTTTCTGTCAACTTGCAGTCTCTAGGAGAGCAGAAAATGTTGAATTTAGTTTCTTCTGGCGTTGCAAAGATATCTCTATATTTTGTTTGAATCATGTATTTCAACCCGTTCAGTTTTTTCTATTTTCCATGACGATTTCAGAAATATTACRTCAAATTATTTGTGACAAAACTTATACATTTCCTTGTCTTTATTCTCCTCTGGGTCTGGGTCAGACTCTGGATCTAACATGTTTCTTTTTGACATATTTTAATTCATTTGTAAAAAAATAAAACCTTTCTGTGCCGCTATGTAGTTGTAAAGTCTTCTATCAAACTTCAATGGACCACTCAGGGAGCTGGAGGGGGGCAGGATCTGAAGCAGCTCATTTGGATTTAAAGAGACAGCCTCAAAACGAGTTCATCTGAGACACACCTCAGAAATGGGCTCTAAAAGGGGCTTGTGGAGTTAAACATAAAGCATTGAAGTTCCACTTTATTTTGATTCAACTGAAGGATTTAAATGTGGAAAATAAGGATTTAAAAGCAAGACATGTCTCTTTTCAGTAATGTTTTTCTACACAACAAAGATGACAGCACTGCGTCTGTATACCTTGACTTGACTTTATGCCATGGGAACTGTAGAAGAATGTTGTAAAGTTGGCATCAAGCAGGATATCCTGATGCTTATCCCGTTTTATTTTTGCTTCATTTTTAAGTGCAGGGTGAGCAGCTCAGGKATCCTTCAGACACAGAGATCAGACGTTACTTTAGGGGAGGTTGAGGTGCTTTGGGCATCTGGTGACAATAATGTACCTTCAGGCTATCGGAAACCAAAGAGCCGTGTCCTATTGAAACAGGATGTTGAGGCAGATCCAAGATTTACTGGAGAAAAAAAAATTGGCAGCACAACTGGGGAGAAATGAGGTTGGGGGCTTCTGCCTTGACTGTAGCCATCGAAATCAGATAAGCAGCAGAGAATGAGAGAATGAGTTACTAGTATCAAAGAAAAATAAGTAGGTCCTCTGGATGGGTTCTTCTTTAGTGAAACGTTTCATCTCTCCTCCAAGAGACTTCTTCAGACTGATGAGTTTCAGGTGAACTCAGCCTTATAAGCACTGCCTCCACATGGACAAACAGGTTAGTCACATGCAAAAGAGGGCCATTGCCTAACAACAGGCTTGATTAGTTCTCTTGTTCATAGAGGATCATGTGACCCATCACCTGACCCGTGTTGTGTTATGTCCATGTAGTGAATGCAGGCGGTGCTCGATGTCCCCTTGTTTTTGTCCCTCTTTGTGTTGGTTCTGTTTGTCCATGTGAAGGCAGTGCTTATAAGGCTGAGTTCACCTGAAACTCATCAGACTGAAAAGTCTCTTGGAGGAGAGACGAAACGCTTCACGAAAGAAGAACCCATCCAGAGGACCTACTTATTTTTTTCTTTTTGATTTTTTCTACCTGGATTACTGAGATGCATCAGGAAGAATCACTAGTATGTTAGTGAAGTTGATTAAAACTGCTTAGACACACTATATTTAGCAGCATTATCTTTAATTTAGGCTTTGTAAATCAAGCATTTGCACTGAATGTGAGATAATTTATTCTTTAAATGAAAATATAAGATTAAAATCTGATGCGTCAGTGATGATTACAGTAAGCAGAGAGGACTCTTGAATACTAATGATTGAAATCAAAACTTGTAAAATACACATCTGACATCTATCCCATTACTGCTTGCTCCTTTCTTTCCTTTCCATTTTACGGTTTTTACTATAGACGCACTAATTGGGGGTTGCATTGCAGCATAGACCATATTTATCCCACCTCATCAGACCAATTAGCTGCAGGATGATAAGCTGTTTGATGCATTGGTGTCCCTCAGTTCTCTCTGATGAATGCGAGGCTAATTAGGGTCAAGGTTGGGTTTAGGGCTGTGGCGAGTTTGAGCAGAAAGCGCAGGCCGGGCCTAATCTAATCAAGTGCGCCATCAGGCCACGGTATAATCGCGCCATTTAGCGAGCAGTTAGTTATATATTAGGGCTCAAAATTGTTCCTTATTACCACCTACCCCCATCCTAAGAGCAGAACATGCATTCGCACATGTGTGTGTTCAGAAGTGTGTGTGGTGTTGGCGTTAAGTGCAATCATCTTTCTGAGCCTGYCACCATCAGAGCTATCAAAGGCCCATCTGGGAGGCACATGCAAGTGAGCGTGCGTGTGTGTGTGTGTGCTCATAAGTTTGTGCACACACACACCAGTCACAGATCCTTCAGTGGAGAGCCCAGGTGTTCCTGTTAAAGTGTTAATTAGATTAGTGCAGATCAAACTRGGGTTACCAATCGCAGGGGAGCAAAAGTGGCAGGGCCATCCCRTAGAGTCACCGGTTCCAAATACCCCTCGTCATCTACCAATTAAAACAAATTAATCACTTTTACTTAATTTACTAAAATCATTCCAKTGGTTGCCCCAAACTCCATCATGTGAACTCTGCAGATTTCAGTGAAAAAGTGTTCTGAAATGGTAAGAATAAACACAAATGTAAAATAAAAACAGATTAAAGGGAGGGAATTGAGCTCCAGCTCTGCCAAGCTGCAGGGTTTTATA
>NW_013952409.1:4828023-4860844 GCF_001266775.1 Austrofundulus limnaeus | reverse complement strand
CAGATATTCTGAATATTTTTAAAAATTCCTTTCAAGGTAAAATTACAAAAGATCTGTCAGGCAGTTTTTAAACTGTGTCTCCAATCTATGCAAGAGAGTAGTTAGACACACACCTACATACCTTCCAGGCTTAAGCTCAGTGGGTTTTCGTTTTTCTTTTTTGAGTCCAGAATCATTTCCCAAATAGACCTGACTAAGTGTGACTGTGCTCCCACAGAGCTTTAGAGGTTCTAGACCAGGAAGTGAATGCCAAAGAGCGGTGGTAGCATGCATCAATTCTACATCAAGTAGCAGCTGCTAATGTGGCTTTTTGTGTTGTGCACAGCAGGTCGGAGAGGGCCTGCTGGTTGGTGMCATGGTATCGGTATCCTAAAGTTGCAGGTTTGAGTCCAGGTTGAATCAGCAAGGGTATGTTGCCTAAAACGGTTTTCAAACCTTTCATATGTTCACTCACTTTAAGAACCCCGGTAGGAAGGAACAGCTGAAAGAAAATGAACGTCAGAAGCAAGTTGTCTGATCATTGTTAAATGTGGAAAGTTTCCCCTTCATCCTGTTTGATTTTTAAAATGATGATATAAAATGTGAAGAAACTCTAGATGTCCTATATACACTTTCCCTGGTACACAAAGTTAACATTTTTCTGATCTTTTAATAGATCCATTGTATTTTTTACAGTGATCTAATCACACAGGTTACATAAACTGTCAACAGCTCCACTCATGGCTTTGTATCTTTTCCCCTCTTTGCACTCATTTACATTTCTTTTCACTCCTTATTCTAAAACCATTCAAATGAACTAAATAAATACTGATCTAGGCCAAGCAAAAGCTCAAACCAAAGGAAGTCTTCATTTTGTTTGTTTATATAACCCTTAAAAATATATAAATTATAGGTGGGTTCAACRTTATTCAAACAGAGCAAGAAATGGATGGAAGCAAACAGACTTCCCCAAAAGGAAGCTACAGTACCGCCTAATTGAACAAGGGGAAAATAATATCAAGTTGCACTTCTGTTGCCTTATTTTCTGTCAAAATACACAACACAAAAACAAGGATGCTGCATCTCTACAGTATGTAATAGGAATAATGAGTTTCACTGGGATTACTGTCTCTCAACAGTAATCCTCAGATTTCCCCAGTTTTAAAGAGCGTTGTCACCGAGGCAGCTCCAAACAACCAAAAACTTAATAAATGACAGCCGATCAACAGCACTAACAAGCTGGGACCTGTGCATACAGTATAAATGTAATCCATGGAGAACTCTCGGGTACAGTGTATAACACAGTTGTGCCATAATTTACCCGAAAATATTTCCAACTACCACAGAAGGAAATGCCAACTGCAATCGAGCTTCTTTACTGTACCGTTATCAGAGATGAGAACTGTTAATCATGTGTAGCTCACCATATCCACAGTTTGTTTTTATCCTTTTCTCACATTTCAGAATTCACAGGCCTGACCACATGCTGTGAGCCTAATTCTGTCTGTCGACTGAAGTTTGTTGTCTCTCCAAGGAGGTTGTTTTTAAAGGAAGTGCCTGCAGAGAAAAGAAGTATTTAAAGAGTAACTTACCCCAAAATTAACTTTTTTTAGCTGATAAACTGTCTAGAATGTGTCTAAAATGTTATATAGTACTGTTTCTGTGCTAATTTTGATGTTTTTGTGTGTATTTGTTCAAATCTGTAATATTTGGTCTAAAAACGTCTTTTTGCTGCGCACATGGGTGGAGCAGTGGTACTGCAGGCTAATTTGCATATTGGTTAACGGCTCTGCATGTTGACGTGGTTCTGCACAGTTTCGTCACAGCGGCTGTCCTCTCATATAAAAGCCTCTCTCTAAGACACGCCCCTGCAGCAGTCAGAGGGTGGAACAGTTAGCAAGCTTAGCATGATCGTCTGTTGACTTTCATTCAGCCACGGGTGGGGAGAGGAGCTGGCTGCTCTCTCTCTCCCTCTCTGTCTCTGTCTCTCCACACACACACACACACACACACACACACACACACACACTATCTATGTTTATCTAACATGTCAGAGCCTATAGGATGATGTAAAAACAATAAATAACATCAAACAGCCATCTTCCAACCTGTTCTGCCTCTAGAAATAAGTTACTTTTCCCCCTCTCCTTTCCTCCTGCTTCACAGCCAGCGCTTACATGTCTCCCCCCCCCCCGCGCGGGTGCTTTTATTTTTTTCTGTCAGGCAGTCAGAGCGCTACTCCTCTGTCCGGTGCTGGTGTGGAGTGAAAATCCTCCACCTCAGACGTTCAGAGATGTAACTGTCTGCGATACTGTGGTCACTTTCCATGTAGCATCAATTATGCTAATGCTAGCTGCCTGTCACGTTCTCTCGACCTGGCCACACCTCCGCTCTCTAACCCCCCTTCCCCTACCCACACCCCCTCCCCTACCCACTTTGATGCATTTTTCAAATTTCGCCTTGGGGCGGAGTTATCTTTTCACAGGGGGGGTAAGTTACACTTTAACTATATAACAATGCAAATGTTACCTGTTACGTACAAGTTTGAAACAATGACATGTATTTGAAACAACCTATAAAAAAATCCTCTTTTCTATCCCTCTCCTCCTTCCACTCTTGAGGAAGCAATTTCTCATGAGGAGATGGAAAGAAAAACCCACAATATAAAAGCAATAACTTTAACTGAATTTATTCCATTTACAGCTGGATAATTACTTTGGTTTTTCAATTGACCCGCTCTGTTACTTCACAAATCAATCGATTTCGGTGCTATTTTCCCGGGAATTCTTTAGATTAGCTGTTCTTAAATCAATTCACCTGATGAACTCTTCATCTATTTTGGTAACAATAATGTGACATTATTATCCCTTTGAGGAAATTTCAAGAGGAAGGAGTGGCAGGATGCCAACTCTGTTTTAACAGGTTTTTATTTTTTCAAAATAATTACCCATTCTACATTGTAAATATTATTCATTCTGTCTTTTGTCATTTGAAATGTCCCCATCTCTCATGGGACTAATATGTTGTCACAGTGGCACTCTGGGGCAAATGAAGTGATCTGTCTCCAGCGTTTGCTGAAACAGGGACAGCTTGGGTATAATTGCTGGAAAATGTCACCACAGTTGATTACGAGCGATTTGTACTACTGCAAAGGGAATCCAAATAAAAAAGTAGAGTTGATGAGTGCATGTTTAATGAGACTCATGCATACTAATGCAGGCAACTCATTCCACTCTATTTCCTCACATAAACACTTGCAAATTCATAGAACAAGTCGGTGACAACATGGGAAGCTAAGCTAATGAATGAAACATGGAGATATAAGTTGTTATCGGAGCAAGCAGGTCAGCGTGGATCTGTGCTGGTGTTTAACTTTCACCTGTTAAAAAAGTTTTCATAGCAGATTGTCAACACCCCAAAAAACTATTTAGTTCAAACAAAAATGTTTTCGACATCAAAATTCAAAATGGACATGATTCTAGTTTAAAACCTGGGTTGAGCGCCAACAGGTTCTTTGATCAAACACAATAAAGGTTTTAAACAGTGGTGGTCAGCGCTAATCCAAAAATTAGCACTGCAATTTCTAAAGCACTTGTGAAAATATTTAGGTCCACAACTTCGAAAGCACTTATGCCATAAAAAAAATTAGTGRAAGCTAATTTTAAAGTGCAAGTTCAATGTGACACTTATTGGCTGGCAATAATTCATGTACACTATATGCACTACACCACCAACTAACGGTGTATGAACCCTTGTACAGCTTAATTGTACAATCGCCGCTTGCTGGGGATGTGATTTCCTGAAACAGACCTTTGGCTCCTGGTGTAAAAATTGAAAAAGTTGTTGAGGATTGCTAGTTCGGCTGATTCTTTAAAAAGTTGTTGAGGATTGCTAGTTTGGCCATTTCTTTGTTTTTTTTCTTTTGTTTGTTGGAGATTTTTCATTAAAGAATCATCAATAAAGTAATTTTAAAACTGTTTATTGGAAAACTGAAGTGATGCACTCTGGTACATGACAGATTTGATTTGTGATGGAAACGAAAGCACGGAGTACAGGAAACTATCTTCCCTTCAAAATAAGAGCTTGGATTTTAAAGTTTTTCATGTAGTTGCTCCAGTTGACCACTAGATGTCTGTCTTCGTCAGCATTACATCTTTAAATTATTTCTACTAAATCTAATTTCAACCTAGGCCCGCAGTTAGCTGATTTGCGCTTTAGCGGGCTCGTGCCCACCACTGGTTTTGAATTCCTGATCCATGCATACAGCCATGTTGTGCTGGGCATGTGCAGCTTGTCATGCATAGCAGGGGACATATACAATGTCATTACGAGTAATCACAATAAATTGTTTATGCTGTACCATTCTATTATTTTATAACGTTATTTAAAACACATTTAAGGCTCAGATACAAAAGTACAAATATTGTTTTGCATGGCATTGCATTGCATAACCACACACGTTCACATAACCAGAACAGCTAAACTGAATGGTAATAAGTGACGCAGTGGTTTAAGAATTATTACCAGTTTGGCCGAATCCACTTGAGTATAAGGATGGCTGAAGGTTTCCCTAACAGTGGCCTTCCTAAGAGCACAACATTGTCTACAACAAGCTGTTGACCTGCCATGCTGTATTTCACATGCACCTGTTCGGATTCATCGATATGTAAATCTGGTCCACTCTGAGGGTCCATCAGCATCTGCTGGGTGCCAGGCAGGGAATACAGATGCAGACTGATGGGTTTTTAGCGAGGCTTCTCACGTCTGCCTGCTGAGGAACAGCACAACAACTTGGCCACAGCAACAGCAGCCGAGACACTTCCATTCTTCAACAGGATTGATTCTTTCCAAGTGCTGGCAATCTGACTCATCAATATTCAGAAACACGCTGCCCTAAAAAAAGCTTCAGCCTCAAGATTTTAACCCTTAAAATGAAGCAGTGTGATTAGAGACTGCAACTTATCCAATGAGGGGACATGTTGTTCCACTGCCCAAAACAATTGTTCAAATTTCTCCAATTAGAAGCCACTTTTGCCAGGCTAAGTGATGACATTATTGTCCAACATTTATCCCAATTGTTGATGTTCAACACAGTTGACACTGTTGATTTGTCACAAAAAGACTTATTGGGGCGGTAGGAAAGGGTTGATAGTCCTGCAGTTCTTGCTGTGAGATGACAGCGTTAACCACTGCACCACAGTGTCATCCAGGCACAGTCTACATCATATGCAAATAAGCTACATAATAAGAAGGTTTTATTTTACTTTTATTTTTTAAAATGTTCGGTTGCCAAGCAGCCTGCAGCTGTATGATAGTCCTGACAAAATATTATGGTGTCATGCAACACAAAATAATGTGGGGATAGAGCTATAAACACCTATCCTGGGAGAAAGACAATCATCTAATATATTACTGTGGACATAACCACGGTATATTACAAGCATTTTTGCTGATGATAGGAGTAAATTAAACCCAAGCATCTGCTCTCGTATACCTTCCAACGAATGAGCTGATTGAACTTCTCCAAACCGCTCATAAACAGCTCTCAGTCTGAGTCTTCCAGAAATGTCAGGGATGGTTGCTCTCCCTAATGTACTTACTATGCAAAGGTTATCCTGAAACAACATAACTGTCTGGCATATTTTCTTTCTTACACTCATGATATGTCTTTAGGATAAAAAAAACCACAATTTTCTGGCTTTATTACTTCACTGTTGGTGTGGAGCAGCTGCATGTCCAAAACACACAAACAGCAATAAACACAGGAGATACCCTCAAATTAAAATTATGACTTTTTGAATTATTAACTCAACTACTTTGGTTTGTTACAAGTACAAGAAACTGTTTAATACTTAAAATCATCTAAAAAGACAAAAATGTTTTCTTTGTTTTTTTTTWAATATATTTTTGCACTGAATGATGACATGAACCTTCCTCCAGCCACAGTTAACTCTGCTGTGTTGACATTTAAAACTAAATGATTAATATTTTCTTCCTGCTGCAGAGATCAAACATGAAATGATGACAGTAAACTGAATTTTAGGTTCATCAAGTGCAATAAAGCTTCACAGTTACCACCGCCAACATTCGACAACTGCAGGCTCAATTTCAGCATTGAATCTTCAGGACAGCAGCCAAACTATTAGCTATAAGATCAATAACAGTGATGTGTGTGATGAACCCAAATGATAGTGTTATAACTAGTGTGCTTACAAGAAATATTCAGTTTTTCCTCTTTGATGTTTTTATCTTATTTTTATCCAAAATACAGCTGATGTTCAAATTTCAAGGTGTACCTCTTTCATTTAATGAACACCATGTAACAAGACAATGACGCTCAAATTAAAAACAGRCATTATTTCTTTCTGGGCTGTTATTTTTGCTAAACGTAACTAATGGAATACATCCCAATATGTGTGCAGTTTTTACCTCAAATTACAACCAAAGTTTCCCACACTTCCTAAGACATCTCAGTTTTGGATGACATTTGCTCAAAGATAAATGACTCACACAAAATAAAGTTCACACAGAACGTTGACTTTTTTCCCCCCTCTTTTTTCCTCTTTCTAAGGGATTTATATCAAAGTGAAATTGGGTTATGTTTCATCCACATAGAGCATGTAAGCTTCTGAATGGGATCTGTTCAAATCTCCATAATCCTTGACACAAAAATTAAACAATGTTTGATCACTGAAGTCACACTCCTTCCCAGTCTATCATCCTGCTTTAGTAAAACAGACAAGCTCAAACAAGACAGGAATAAAAAAAAAATGTAGTAGTAAGAAATCCTCCTAAATATACTTTCAGGGACCTAGGGTATTTCAGCATTTAAAAAAAACTAAAATAGTTTTCTTTAATCTTTATTCTATGGTTGTTTCCTCTGCACCTGTGGGCACGCAGGCCGACTAGAGTATAGGAGGTTGTTGAAGTTTTGTGAGTTATCAGTTATTCAAWGAAAATAAAGGTCTAATCTTTATCACAGCTGTGCTGACAGGTTTGTCCTTTGTAAGCCCTAACACTGCTATGAATCAGGACCAATTCCACACTATTACACACTGACAAGACAAATGTTGTCTTTTTCTGTGAAGCCATWTTTTTTGTTCCTTATTACATAGTTCTATTTAGACGAATGTGGAGATGATGAAAAACTTGTCATCGCTACACTGTTAGTCTGTCATTTCTCTGAGAGGAAGGTATTTTATTCAAACTGAGAAACTTTTTTTTTCATGGCCTAATTTCCAAACAGTGRAGGCATAAAGCCGTGTGCACAATCTTCTTATTTTTTTGGATGGTTACTTGACAGATGAATAAAGCAACTGATACCCCAAACGTTTTCCTAAAATTCAAGAAACGAGGTGTAAAAATGGTTTTGTGACAACCTGCTGATGACCATGAATCATCACAGTGGTGCGTTGCACTGTTGTGAGAATAAACAGGTGCTTTAGTGGCTGTTATTTCTGTTAATGATAATGCAATCATAAATAGAGTGCACTTTCTGCCCTTTATGACAATGAAGCTTATCGTAATGGAATGGTTTTGCTCCTAGGTGCAGCTCTGTTTTTTTTAAGTTGTAAAACTAAATCATTTTCCTATTTTGCTTTATAAGATTCCTATGTGTTCCCCTGCCTGTTGAAGTAGGTTATCAACAACCTACATAAGTGTGAGCCGAAAGGAGAGAGTGATTACTGTTTTAGTATCTATCAAAATACATGTGGGTGAAATGCTTCATGGTGTGACCATGAGAGGGTTTGTAAGATAAGGTAATGAAACATAAAATAAACAGAAAAAGAAACGTATATAAAACTACTCAGGATCTCTAGCAATGTGCAAGGCTGCAGTTTATCTATTTGTCCATCTCACAGTTTATTTATTTATTCTGTTTAAGTGCCAGYCCGTGCCAGATTTCTCCACAAAGTGTTAAAATAATGGCTGCAGTATAAGTCGCTAAATCATCTTGTTTCTTTGGAAATKTTTTGCTGGAATATAAATAATTTGTAAATACAATGTGTGCGAGTGGCTTGGATTTTATTTCATTTTCCTCTCTTATCTTTGTGACCCAGAAGCCGCAGAATTTATCAGGCGCACATTTGTCCATGCAGGTCACTTTGTGAACCCAGAGCCAATGACAGCTGGACAATGGCTTCCATACAAAAACTCATTTCCCAGGTTTCAGCTTGGGGAAAAAAATGTTCAAATATTGACTCCATTCCATTGTACAAACCTCACACAATATTTCAGGGGTGACTTTCTCGAAACGTCACTGCTGTGTAGCAAAACAAACCTACAATGTAATGACGGAAACCACTTTTAGGGAGGCCAGAGATCAATGGGCTTCAATTATTTTATTAAATTTTATTATTTAAAAAAATAAAATCAACCAGTTTGGCTCCGCTCAAACTAAATAGAGCTATAGTATGGATAAAACCACTTTGCGTGCCAAAGGCTAGAGCTTGTTAGCYTGTTTTCATTACATTGGAGGATAATTCACCTTGAGATCTGCATGCTGTAGATAGACAGATGAGCCCTCACAAAACAAAACAAACAAAACTGAACAAAACAATACAAAAAAAGCATTGTTGCATCTTGCAGCAGAACACTAACTTAGCCAGATTCAAGCTGAGTGACCAATAGCCCTAACCTTCCATAGCTTCTCCTACACAGCTTTTTTCAACGATAATTGACTAATTAACTGTCAGAACATCAATAAAAGATCTATAAAAATATTAAAATCACAACATAAAAATCAATGCCAAGACAATTTCATTACACACAGCTTCAAAAATGACATACTTTGTATCAACTTGTTTTTATTATCACACTAAGCACGGCTCCTCGCAGCTGTTGTCTCTTCCTCATATTTATGTAACAATTACAATGACTGCATAAAAGAACAATAAGCATCACCTTGGATTTTACACAACGGGGGAAATCTTCCTACTGTGGGAGGTCATTTTATGTTCTCACTTAAAAAATGTTCCATTGTGTTTTGTGTAAACATCAATACCATAAGAAGCATTTAGAAAATCCAACCAGCTCTTAAATTCATCTGAATTATTTGACTAAAACATCTGGGTAGAGAAAATGCTACTAAATCAATTTACAACCTGTGGGAAACTAAAGATTAGAGCTGCTTAAAGAAGCCATKTGACCTAAAAGATGGAAGCACAAGATCTGCAATTAAAAATCCACATGTAAATGTRAAGAATAATGAAAAAAGGAAATCACAGTTTGCTATTGTTAGAAAACTCTGGAGTGAGAGGTGATGAGCAATATGGATTTCATCAAGAAATGCTAGGCCTTAACCTATTATTTAATTACTCATAGATAATTCATTCTCTTTGTTTTACAGTTTTTRTTATTCCCAACTTCCTGTGGAATTCAGATGAATGTATTGCATGCACACAAATAAGACGTCCAAACCAGTGAAATCAGCTGGAGAGACGGGGAGAAAGTGAACAATAGACAGATGATGCTAATTTCAGTTCCTCCTCAGACAAGCTACAATTAGATTAAACTAGATTATTTGGAGAGTGGTGAGACAAAACTTTAAACTCCATYGTTGACTGTATGTGGACAATAATGTTGGTTTAACAAAATAAAAGCGAATTTACAGAATCCCACTGYAGTGAGAGTTACAGAATGAAATAGSTGCCTTTATTCGCATTAAGCTAACTCTCTCCATTCGATTTCTTATAATTATCATTGCAAATTTGTGCTGTGGGCAGCAAAAGTTTGTCATTGCTTAAGAAGGGTGTGCATAATGAGAGATCCTTAAATTCTGGTTGCAACAGTTGCTTTAGCTGAAGCAAAGGCCTACAATGTTTTAATAGATGGTTTTCAAATGACGTAGCGACCTGCAGATCACGTGATCAAATCGCCACATTCGTGGCTGCGAATGTGACAGAGGGGATAGAATACAGCACAGAAATGTATACAGTCTAGATTGTTTATGTAGTATGTTTCTATTATAAGTTGTTTTAACAGTCACGGAGCAAGTTTGCATTCCAGTTAGTTATAAAACTGTGCTGCTTGTGTGGCAGAGAAACGCTCTTAAAAAATACATACGGTGTAAAAACACTACGGAGAAGTAGAACTGTCGGCAAAGCTGGCGATWATCAACCACAAAGATTTCACYCTCCTCGGGATTCCAGAGTGTGTTCAGATCACTCCTACCATGGTTAGTGACCTCATAGTACGTTAATTAACTTTAAAAAAAGAAAAAGATTGCGCAATATGAACAGAAAAGTGTTTTGAATAATATGCAACCTACCCTTGTAAACACAAACACAGGATACACCGACAGTATCATATTATAATCACAAAAAGCTCCTTATTATGCAGTATGTACACATTTGGAGTATCTAAGATATAGTTACTAATAATTTCAGAGAAAGTCACACAGAGTCATGTCAACACAGCCTCCGTGTTGGCTCTGCAGACTTCAGCAGCTTGTAAGGATCACTACTTTCAATAAAGCCAAATACCTTGATTTAGATTTATTATTCAGTAGATTCATGGGTGTCCTGAAAGGCACGTTTTAAATACAAAGTATTATTATCCTGGTCATGTTTGTCTTCATCATTCAGCGGCCTTTTTGCGTTTTTTCTCCCTTGCTTTTGTGGTTCTCCCATACTGGTTTTATCGCTACAAGCTAAATACTAGCCCACGAACGGGGTGCGGAGGGTAAAAAAGTCCCGGATGATGACGTCATTGAAAACCATCTATCAGTAAAGACTGAAAGAGAAAGGTCTACTGAGCACACAACAACAAAGTTTTCCAGCCAATGCCCTTTTGCATGTCGACCATGGAACAATAATTCCCACTCGAAGCGCTGTTACAGGAGAGGTYCACACAAGAGTATAAGAGCTGTTGACAAATACCTTTTTATACTGAGGTCAATGACAGTGATAGAAAGAGAGAGGGAGGGAGAAAGAAAGGGGATGAGCAAAGTGAAACATAATCAAACAAGGAGAGAACAGGCTGAAAAAAGAAAAACCCATGACAGGGAAGGTAAGAGTGCTGCTGCGCTCGCTGTGAATAATGACAGAGTAGCGTCACCCAGACCTCCCTGACATGAGCGAAGACCTCACTTCCACTTAGCGTAGACATTTCCTTCCAAGCAGYGTGCAGTTGTCTCGTTCTAATTATCCCGCTGCCAACCTGCGTGTCTCACTCTTCTCGTCACTCTCCTTCAACTATCTACTCTCAGGTCTCACCCCCACTCTGTTTCCCATCCTCCTTCTCCTCGCTGCCCTTTCAAAACCTCCTTATGGTTTCGGGGRAAAAAGTCGGCACTCTTCACTCGCACAGATAATTTCTGAATTTTGAAAAGGTCTTGTTGTTTTCTTTCATGCGAGCATGGTAATTTAGGCGAGCAAACATACAAGTTTAGTAAATATTTGTAATCGATTTCCACTTTGCTTTATTTGTTTTTGTAAAGTTTTGTTGCAAACCGGCAGGGATGACGCTAGTAAGACCTACAAACTCTTTTTAAATGCTCTTTTACCTTTTCACAGTTTAATCTGATTTTATTTTWTTTTTTTAAACTCAAGCCACAKTTAGTGATTTAGGTCTTAGTTTCCACCGAGTCCTTCATGAGCATCCAGTGAGCCTGAACAGCCTGGTAGACATCATTTTATTTTAGCACAGTAATAAGTTGTGAAAGGTTGTAAAGTTAGGTGAAGGATACATAAAAGATAGTGAAAAGTACTATAAAATTGTAGACTTATAGTTTAAAGTTCGACCCATGACTTATACAGTATGAAAAACAAGTATTTTAATAAAATACGTGTCCAAATGGAATACGAGAATGAGATTTAATCAGTGTAATCAGTGTGACTTAAAAAACAAACTGAAAAAACCTTGCTGACAAACAATTAAGTTTGAAGTGCTGAAAGCAGTCACTGTCTTTAAATTAACATAACTGTTCATTTAGTTTTTTTTATTTGTACTGATTTAGTTGGACAGAATTGTAAATTTAATACCTTTTTATTTTCATTAATGGCAAGAAGAAGAAAAGATGTTAACTCTTTGATCTGAAACAGTGTAACAAACCCATCAAACATTCATTTGAATATAATTTTAATAATTTATTTTTACTGAATCTCAATAAGAAAATTGTTTCCTCTGGGAAAAAAAAAAACAGAATTAACATCCAATTTTCTTTTGACTTATGTTCAATATTTCAAGTTTTTATTGTTTTATTCATCTGTGTTGTTCATCTGGTGTTTTTATTCATTTTCACTCTTATTTGTATTTACACTTCTTTTATTTTTTTTGTCTCAAACTGTGCTTCTGTCAGCACTCCTGCAGAAAATAACTCCCTAACTTGTCTKCTCTGTTCCTGGGCTTTCATTGACTACTGCTGGGGAGACTCAATTAAAGCAAAAGAAAAATAAGATTAGCAATGCAGACGTTTACCCACAATGCCCAGGGGGCTCAATTTATCTTTGGAAATGCTCTGCCTWAAAAAAAGCTGTGATTGACATCTCTAACCTTCATTGGGGTGTAATCTTCATCTTTAGCACCCAGAGATCTAATTAATTAGGGGGAATCTCATTTCCTCACTAATGCAACTGGACATGAGCATGATAGAGGAGGGGGGAGGGCAWAAGGAGGAGGAGGATGCTGAGAAGTGAAGGAGGGGAGATTGCGGGGAAATGGAGGGGTGCCATATTTCATCAATGAATGGTGTCTCCCTTGTTCATTTCAGGGAAGAACAAGAAAGCGGGAGGTGCTTGGGTTCACACCAACTACAGTGTATTGATTACAGCTGCCAGAACTCTGGCTACTGGCCATCGAAGACACTGCAGTAACRCTCTTTATAATGGGATCTCCTGGTAATGTACTCAAGTGTTTCACTTTCTTCCTGGGGCTCCTGTTTTTGGGTTCAAGCCATCATGTAAGTGTGAAACGTATTTTCTGATTGCTGCTGCTCTTGTCCTCTTGCTGCAGTGCAAACAGTTTTTATCACAGAGGTCCTTCGCACAAAACTCACTGAATGAGGTGAATAATTCCAATCAAACAGCTGKGGATGCTTATTTGTGTCACTGGTGAGTTTCTTCTAAATTTAACTATAAAATCATCTTATTTACCTGAAATTAAACCAACACTTCACATTTCAAATATCACTAACTCTAGCGAGTGAAGAAATAAATGTTTGTTCAATAATTACCTTCACTAATTACCTTCACAATAGTTTCTGTGCTGAATACTCATTTACCTATTTGCTTTTGAAAGATGGCGACGTCCGAACTAGTAAGAAGCCAGTTGCTCCATTCAAAACTCAGAAAATGTGAGTTAAGTAGAWAATGCATGGAAACCCAGACATCCCTCTCTCCAGCTTCTTCCTGGGGGATCATGAGCGATTCTCAAGCCAGTGAGAATAAATAATCCCTCTAGCAAGTTCTGGGTCTGTTCTGAGTCTCCTCCCAGTGGAATGTGCCCAGAAAACCTCTGGAGTGAGTTGCCAGCGAGGTATTGTATGCAGATGCCCGAACAATCTCAACTGAATCAATTCAATAGGAAGCATCAGCAACTCTGCTCCAAGCTTCCTGCCTTCACTCCTCATGACTGTAGGTGAGGATTGGAACACAATAAACCAAGAGTTGATTGTTTGTGCTTGTTTTAAAAGTCATTGAAGACACAGCATGTGGTCAGAATCGTAGAAAAATTACAAGTTTGTAAAAAAAAAAGGTGCATTTAACAGCTAAAAAAGTGGATTTTGCATTAWATGTCCCAGTTCCACTGAGAGGTGTGGTGTGGAAACGAGAAGCCATCACTCTGTTTTGGCTGTACAACAAACAAAGCTGGTTTGTTGTTTTTCAGGTATCAAAGGAGCTTTCAAAATGGCAGCTCTTTCATCTGTCTTTCTATTTCAAACTCGTTATACATTTCAGACTCCGCCTTCACAATTCAACTCAGCCAATCACCTCAGCCTMACAGAGCAGGGAAAAAAACAACAAAGAAGTTGACACTATTATGAATAATGTACACATTAACAATTATTTATCAATAATGAAATATCAAGCAACATGTTATGTATGCAAATGCACAATTTACAAGTCATTTTTTCCCTTTTAATTACTTTAACCTTCTCCTAACTCTCAACCAATCAAATGCCAGCTCTTATCAGCTCACTAAAGCCTTCTCCATTTTCCCTCTGAACTGCCGACATCAGCACTGGTTGTYGCAGTTTCATGATGAAAATTACGTCACCGGGCTTYGYAGCRTCGGCTYRACCGCCCCTTTTGGCACAACTCGCCAGCAGAACTTTTTACCCCCTCACTCCCACGACAATGGTATTGTGTGATTGGTCTGAAGTTCATGGGCGTGTTTAGTGCTCGGACGCTGCATTTACTTCAACCACTCGGTTAAAAAAAAAAAAAAGCAACTCGCTCCCAGAGCCGACTGTTAAGTTTTATAAAGAGAGTCAAACCGTGAAAAACTCATGAATGGAGATAAAAAAGACGTTGTGCACGGAGGAATCTGACAGATAAAAACTGTGGAGCTAAACCTGGACAGGTGAATAAATATGTCGGGTGAGTGACGAGTCTTGACATTTTTTTCTGCATTGTCGGCTGYAGCAGGGAGATATTCCATGCGGTGACGTATGCTGCAGCAGGAGGGGGTTTTCCAGGAGCTCGGCCCGGGGTGTCTCAGGAGCTACGAAAGGTCTGTGAGAAAACAAATGTCGAACAACCACGTGACTGCGCGTCGACCCGTCAGCATCGGAGAGAGTATGTTTCCAGCTTGAAAGAGCTGAGTTTGAGGCGGGCCTCCTCTTTAGATGGAACACAACGTGGCTGCCACCGAAGATAAACATTTCATCAGTTCACAGTTACACACTCTGGACCTAAAACAGAAAGGTCAGAGAAGAACTTGGTTTCCCGTTTAAGCAGAAACTCATGCTTGTTCGCTGCAGCTAAATCACAGAAAAAACAATCTTCAAGATGACCCGTGATCTTCATCAGACTTGAGTTGATGAAAAATAGCTTTCAAAAAATAACATTTACCAGCAAAACTATTACATTTAAAAGAAAAAAAAAAACAAGCCTAAAACTGATATTTTTAGAGTTTTAGAAAAAAAATCTGAAGCTTGTGGCTTCAAATCTGCTTTACTTMTAACCTGAAATTCTCTGAACACCAGTCTTTCTCATTAACCACCACATGATCAAGACAGATTTTTTTTTGCCACACTGAGCCAGTGCTTGTGTTTCCTRCTTTCTCTGAGGACTTCTCCCTCCTTGCTCACAACTCCCCTCACTCAGCTCATATATGCAATATTTCCAATCTCCAAATCATAATTGGCGAATGAAAGAGAGTTTATAAACTGAAGTGTACATCAAAATCTGCTGTAATGAAATCTTATCAGTGTGTTCCGAGTGCTGTATTATTTGCATATAAATGACATAATATATTAACTCTCTTTGGCCTCTACCTGGGATGAGTAAATATTTCTCTATCTGCTTTGTCTCGTCGCCGTGACACAAGGAAACAAGATGCTAATTGAAGAGAGGAAAGCATCTTTATGTGAAGACTGACATTCAATTATGTCTGGGGGATCAGATTAGGTGGTGGCCCCAGAAATGTTTGAAAACAACATTTTGCAGAGCGGCAACTCTGGAGGCAGCCGAGGATGTAATTTRAATAGCTGTTTGAGGCCCGTGCTGAATGGCGGTGCTCTGAATGGAACCACTATGCTATGACCTGCGAGTAATTGGATGTCCACAGTGAAGTGTTGACAAAAGGGGAGGTGAATCTGACAGAAAAAAAAATTTAAAATAAAAAAAAGATGGACAGTAAGCAGAAAGACAGGGAGAGAGAAATGAAAATAAATAAGAAATCAATGTGATGAACAGGCTAAAAAAGGAGCTATGGTGTGAGAGGACCAGAACGTAAATGGAGAAAATAAAAGAGCAGAAGCTGCCAATATTTCCAAAGGCRTTCATCAGTCATTCAGCTCACAGACATGTAGCCACTCTGGCCACCACGCCAAATAAGCCATTAGTCAGGATAAGCTTTCTTATCAGTTGAACACGATCAGGAAACCTTCCGCCAAGGTCACACCACAGAACCATCGGGTCGCTTTACTCGCAGCTATCATATGTTTGTACTGTACTGAGAGGAGGGATAATTGTGTGCATCCATTTACCTGCCACTCTGGATTTGTAAATCACACAGAGCGGTGGATAATGTAATGCAAACATGTTTACAGCACAAAGGACTGGAAACGGAGTTCTAATCCAGAAAACAAAAGATCACTGGCTGTCAGATGGGTTAGACGAAACAGAAGCCAACAAATACTGTCTTTAACAAAGGCTTAGTGAGGACTGAAAAACCACTCCGATTTCCTGATTATTTACAAGTGCAGGTTGAACTTTTCTGCCATTTTAACCCAGGGGCAGCAGGAGGGTTAAAGCCACCTTCCAGCAAAATCCAAACAAGCTGTGGTACAAGTGGTGCTTCAAATTTGAAAATATACAAGCTTTTACAAGACAACTTCAAAAATAGACCTTTTTTTTCCACAGCAGCCATCTGAACTTGGTACAATAGATTAAAGTCCATCTTTTTTTAATGATGGCTGCATTCAGCTCAGAGGATGTCCTGGTTTTTATTTATTCATGCAAACGTGTTTTTCTATCCTTGAAAAAAAGAAAAAAAAACACACAAAAAAACTGTGACCATGTGTCATCACAACAACATATTAGAATGTTGT
Source organism: Austrofundulus limnaeus (assembly GCF_001266775.1). Lineage (NCBI taxonomy): Eukaryota > Metazoa > Chordata > Actinopteri > Cyprinodontiformes > Rivulidae > Austrofundulus > Austrofundulus limnaeus. The sequence goes on along the minus strand of NW_013952409.1, from coordinate 4,844,148 downwards.
AAAGTTACATGGGAGACATGCAACATATGTGTTTAACATGTTAATACTTAATATTGGATAATAAAATATGGTTTCACATGATGAAAATTAGATTTTCCACATTGGGAAGTGAGCAAAACAAAGTGATTGCTTTTTACATGTGACGTTCACGAGATGTTACTATAAAGCAGGGCTATTCAACTGGCGGCCCGCGGGCCACATCCGGCCTGCGAGTGACCAAAATGTGGCCCGCCAATTGGTTCATTCATCTCTTAAGTCCAAACCACCAGTTTTCTACTTTACTTACTATGAGTTATTTTAGTTAAACATAAACGTGTTTGGTATCTACAGAAACGTCAGAATCTTGGCTAGAAGCTGGTAAAAACTATTTCTAAGCACACTCAAGAAAACTATAAGCAGTTGAAGACAAAATTATGAAAGTGAAAATAAAATTGGTTTAAAATTTTGTCAAGTCAGAGATGTTAAAATATTATTTGAAATTGTTTTTTTAATCACTAAATTTATTACATAGGGTTCTGTATGTTGTATCAATGATTAAATGCAACAAAATAAACAATTTCAAAGGTAACAGATCTTTGGTTTATTTACCAAATAACTTTAATTGCTGGATGTTTGGCCCCTCAGCTGTTCGCCTGCATTAACCGTGGCCCCCGGAGCAATTTAGTTGAATAGTCCTGCTATAAAGCATGCTTGTTGGGAAAAAAAATTAAATTCAACTAAGTCACACAAACAAAAAAAGTCGTATTCCTTTTCAAAACAACCCTCACAATGACAAGGTTGTGTCAAAAACAACTTAATTGGTTTATTTGTTTCTTTGTTTCTGTTCCCAAAATGTGAACACACAGTCATAATTTATGTGTGTAAACGGGTGCGTTTCCTAACATGAGTAATTCCTTGGAACATTCACACATACACATACACACACACACACACACAAGCATCAATTTCATCCACATGTAGTTCACCTTTGTAAAACACGAAGGGGGACGGAGGGGTCGGTCGACTTCATCGATTGGCCATCCGGAGCAGTGACAGCTTCCAGATTGGCCAGAGAACATTAGGGAGTCAGAAAGTCACAGTACCATTAGCAGTCTGTCCTCTCTGGTTACATACAGCCGGCCAGCAGACGAACACTCCACGGACTCAAATAAATGACATGACTGGTGTGTGTCTGCCACAGAAAGATGTCAGAGAAATGTGATCGTTCTGTTTCTGTAATTATGCTTTAGAAATATTCAGAAGGAGTTTAAACCAAAACCAGTAGCTCCTGATTTTGTTTCAGTTTTTGCATTAAAGATATTGTAAAAGGTCAAAGAAAAGGTTCTTTTCATATGTGCACGCTCACTAAAGACTGAAAAGACTGCCTGCCTGTGTCTGTCAGTGAATTACAAAGATTAGAGATGATGTAATTCAAAAAAAAAAAAAAAACTTTTAGAATGGAGAAAGTTTCAAAGCCCCCCTGCCTCGTACCCTCTGTTTTCAAGCCCTCCTTACATCTTTTCTGATTGACATCTTTACTCCTGTGGTTCAGCCTCTCAAAAAGGACATACTGCAGTCAGGACGTGCCAGTGGGAGGTGGATCATAAAGCACAGTGTGCTAAAGAAACTTTAGTTAGACTAATAAATCTGCTGTTTGGAATATGTAGACTTTTTTTCAGCTCAGCGGCATGATGTGCTTAATATAAGCTTTGTCTCTTTAATGCCTCTATTAGTTTTTTTTCTGTAAATGGTCAATTAGTTCAGTTCAGTTTACACAGATGATGCCACAGAGCTTACTCAAATATAGACCTTTAATCACACAAACACAAAAAACACACAATACACAAGATGGGTTCTTATCGGCAGGTGAGGGAACCACATCAGAAAAAGCTAATGTCTATCATTTCATGCATTCTAAATTAGATTTTAGAACAAAAGGTACTGTCTTCCTCATTTGCCCCAAAGATCAGGTGATATTTTTAAACAAGTTTCGTCTAACATACTGAGGCACTGAAACTTTAAGACTCAAGTGTAAAGCAATATATATTATCTTATGAAACAATGATTTTGAGCTTTTAAAACACTGGTACCATGTTATCATTGCAGCGGTTTCAGTTGTCAAAAATTATAGCCATTGATCCAACAACACTGTGCAACAGAATAACAGCAGTGAGGAGAAACTCTTCTAATGTAAAGTCAGAAGAAAGACAGAATGGTGGAATAAATGTGCAAATCAAGACAGGATTTTACGCTGCTGAGAAATTACTAAAGGGAATATCAAACTGATTTCAATGTGACAAAATTGATTTTCCAATCTTCTTCAGATTGCTTTCTGCTTCCTGGGGCAGCTGAGGTGTCTATCCAAATACACTTAGAGCACTCCGCCTGAATTATGTTGCAGGGATTTGAAGAACAGGGAAAATTTGTATCTATCACTTGTTTTTTATCCCCCTTTGCCTTTCACTTTTCTACTTTTTCTGTCTTTGTTGTATCTTTAGAATGTTGCAGAAAATGCTGGACATGCAGACTTTAGTAACTATTATAGGTGGGAGATGGAAAGATGGGTGCCATCTTCGAGTCAAATTTTTAAGATTGTGTTGAAGTGGTTGGGTTTAAATCTTCCAAAAACCTGAAGGAGAGYCTAAAATTGACACTTTTTTTTTACTTCCATCTGGTTTTTATATGCTCTTTTTAAAATTACAGAACTGATGCACTCAAGCTTGTCTTGCGCTAAAAACCCTAGGGATGTTTGTGAAATAGTGGCTCAGTTACACATTCTGTGAATGTGGGGGTATGAAGAAATAGATCCCAAAAAATGAATCAAATTACATGTGGTGCTTTAGGCTTTTTAGGTTGCCAAATCTTTAAATATTTTGACCAAGCAGAGGTCTTATGTTACATGAACAAATAATTCACAGTCCAGTGCTAGAGGGAGAAAAAAGCCAATGCTTTCGTTTTCTTAAATTTTGAAAGTATTTGAACTGAAGTCAAAAACATTTCAAAAATACATAAAGTACACTTTGAAAGCTCAGTCAAATGCTTCACGTCATTCTTCAAATTCTTCTAAAAAACAAACAAAAAATACAACCAATCTTTAAACCRCTGAGATGTCTTCAGACTGTGCTGGGCGGACTGACCCAACTTTTATATCACTATATTTTCAACAATTATACTGGTATCATGGTATTTGATTGTATTTTTCTTTTAGCAAACCTTAAGTTACTTTCTTTCTGCAATACAGAAACTATTGCATTTTTTCTTTTACTGTACCTCTGTCTAGTTGCAGTTTCCCTCCTCTACATGTCTGACAGTGGTCACATATCTTGGTACAGTCATGAACAATGAGGACTGAGCAGATCATTATCGGCTATATGGTTTTATGTTTTTTAATAAAGCTGAACAGAACGACTGAACCTCCATGCACACATCAACTCAACCAGTAGCTACAAAATCACTTCCTCCCTGGCTTTTCACAATAAAGCACGTTAGCGTCTCCATACAGTTACGTTGCACATGAAATCTATCTTTTTTAATGTCAGTCAATATAAGAAGCACAATCGCCACCAGTTACTGAGAAGCTGCTCCAACAATTAGCTTGCTAATGAACAGAGCGATGCTGCAGGGAAAAGTGTCCCCCGTGAAACAGCTCAATGGCAGCTGTGACGTAATGTTTCAAACGTATTCATGCTAATTAAAACATTGAGAAATTTCATTCAGAGCATTCTGAAATTTCATATCATAAAAAAATAATCAAAAAAACGTTTGCGGTACGAACCGATACACTGTCCAGCACTGCTTCAGACAAATCCAGTGTTGTTGCTTTGTGGCGGCCAAGAGCAGGCTGGGATTTTAGTTTAATTTAGCTTCTAAGTGATCGCCACTGATCTTGTTCACCAACAATGTACCAACAATGATATATATCTATATGTTTCATCCTTTTAACACAAAATGAAAAACAATCTCTACCCTTTCTCTTCAAAATGTGCTGGTCTTTCATCACCAMACAAAAGCAGCAAACTGGGCTCCCTTCTTTTACTACATCTCATTTCATTGTACTGTTAATCAATTACACCTCTATTTAACAGTTTACTGTAGCACTGAGATTGGCTCATCAGAGCATTTAGCCGCCATGGTTCCAGCAGTTCCGGATGGCAGGTTTTCAACCAAGCTTGTTGGACAGCACCAGAGCCGACGGATGAGTGTGTATCACCTCAATTAAACYGCTCGCTAAGTGTCTGACAACAGCTAATATTCCTCTTCCACCAGCGAACCCAATCGATGTTCTGGGATTCGTCACCCTGCTAGGAAAGCAATCATCTCGTTGTCTCGCTCTGGTTAGATGGAGAAATGGAAAGATGCTCATCTGGCTTCATATGCCTGCTCACCGGAATATATTACTGCTCCAAGATACACATGACCACTTATAAGTGGTACTTAATGCTCCACACCCATACTGTATGCATACAATTTCCTCTGCTCACTGACTGCACTGCTGATAAACTGGGAAGTAGATACAGACGTTTCCTTTTTTAAAATTCCAGGGATTGAAGTAAATAAACTTAGCGACAACACTGACTGCAGCCAAAACGCACGCGATGTTCCACAAGGAGAAAGGGTTACGGATAAGTTCAACGTGACACAATGAGTACTCCAGAGGCACAGCGGTGAACCCACCTCTCTGTCGAGTAGCGCAGGAGAAATTACGGTCACAATGTCGCCTCTTTCTGCATCGATGTAGAACATGTTGGGTGACGGTTTGTCTGGAGACTGTCTGATGATGTTGTAACGCAGCGCAGCGTTATCTGTGCCTTGGTCGTCTGCGTCGAACGCCGTCATCGTCATCACTGTGGTTCCTGGGGAAGAAGGTAAAGGACAAGCTTGAATCTGGATCAAATTTTTCAAAAGTTTAAGATTAATTCGGCAGGATTGCTGCTGTGTTGATGACAAATAATAGTAGAAGCGGTTCAATGCCTTATTGTTTGTGTTTTTTTTTTCAAGCTTAAGTGAAAAGAACAGTGAAATGGATCTTTATAAACAAGTTACACAAATGCTAAAGCAAGTGTCCAACTCAAGGCTCTCTTTAACATTTGATCCAGCCCCAAATTTTCAATATAAAATAAGTTTTGTTGTTCCTATTTAGTGCAGTTATTTTTCCTCAACTGTAGTTGACTTTAGCTCTGTATTCTGGACTTTTAGGGAAGGTTTTTTCTTTTTTTCAACTCATGCTGGATTGTGAGAAAATGTACCTCTAAGAAATAATAAACAGAATTGTATAAAAAATAAAGGCTAGTGTTGTGTATTTTTAAATTGATAGTTTTTCTTTATTTGTCAGGGTATTTATGTATTTCTATAATAATAATTTGCTATTTTTTTATAAATACTGAAAGAGATTGGTCTTTGGCTCAGACCAAGTTTTGAATTTTGTGTTACTGAGTTTGACACTCATGCTAAACTAAGAACAATCTAGGAGAGAAAAAAAAACAAATATATTCAAACAAAAAAGCAGCTCCGGTGAAGAACCTGTTTGCCTGATGTTGATACAAATTAAACAAGACATGCGTGTTGAATTAATGCAACAAACGTATGAAATTTTAAATTTAAACGGCTATTTTTTTGGAATAAGTTCACCCATTATATCAATGTGCTCTTCCTGTCATGTCAGCTTTAACAGCGGGGTTAAATCCATTTGGTAATGGGAAAAAAATGGAAAAACCTGCCCACTATACAGTATATGGACTGAAGAAGGAGGCTATTCTTAACCCTCAATGTCTGTCTCCTGCCAGTGATGAGATACTGTTGCACCAGTTCAGTGTGACACATTCAGTCCTCACATCCAGAAATGTACACAACATRATCTCAATATACAGACTTCTCTCATTTAAATACTGTATATATAACTTTATTTTTATTCTTTTATTTCTACAATGTGGGCAGAAGTGTCTATTAAATATTTCCGTTCACTGGTCCATGTCCTTGTAAATACATTGCCAGTTGTAGAAAAGCCTTTTATTGCATTTTTATGAGTCAGTGTATATGACAGTTGTGCGTGTGTGAGAGAATTAAGGGAATGTTTTGCATAAAGAGGATGTACTGTCATTTTTATAATGACAGATATGATTATTAGGCTTGTGTTGCAACACTGRCACAAAACATGAGTGACGTTTTACTTTTCAGTTTTTATCAATGTAACAGAAATGCATTTTGCGTAGAATATGWTACATGAAAACTTTTCTTCCCCCATTTCCTTTTTAATATTAATAAGAAAACTGAAGTTTTACATCTTTTCTGGCAAAAAATCTGTTTCAAAATATTTTTGATCCAAAACGTTTTTCTAAAAAGCTAAAGGAAATGTAGATCAACTCATAAACATGTCTTTATAACATCTTGATACTTCATAACAGCTTGCAACAGTGCATTAGACAAACTGTTCATATTAAGCACAAAAGTGCTAATGGAAAATGTACAAAGTTTTCATTAAATAACAGCGGTGTATAGCAACTGCCTTCAGTCCAATTGAAAGCAATGAGAGGCTCAGGGGTGTGAGTTTTGTCCCCTTGGCATTTGCACTTCAAGGTGAATCATAAAKGGTGAAGTAAACTGGTAATTCTTCCTCCGCAGAATAATTACACAGCGCTGTCTCCTTCATTACCTGTACTCAGTTCCACTTCACACCTTGAAAGCAACAATRTTAGGAGACCACTGAGTGAGCACTCACACATTTGCACACTGTTGCAAGTGTAAGTGTGGACAGCTTAACACACCAAGCAGCAGCCAATTAGAGTTAAAAACGGTGACTAAATTGGTTATCTTGAACGATCTCAATGAATTATTCACTCGTTGGGTTGCAAAAACCAAGATCTTTCCAATGCAACACAATCTCTCCCCAAGTTTTACTTGATGTCAGAGACAAGCTAACCTAGTCCTCCTCAAATACTGTAATCCCTGGTGTAACCTACAAACAGAGAAAAACTCACAGCTTTAACAGAAAAAAATCTTAATGGAAAAAAAAGAGACAAAAACTCACCTTTTTTAAACCAAAGATATATTTTTATATTTATGTGATATGTTAAAAAATTGTAATTTGTAAGCTAATGTCAGTGGCTCGTAAAACCCCTCACAAACTGCCAGGCTCATTGGTGGGCCCGATGGATAGCCCTTCATCAGAGCTGAACAGCAACAGAACAATCTGAAGCTCATATGTTGAATAGTTTTTTTGAGTTATAAGCATTTTTTGTGTGATCAGACACCACCTCCTTTTCAGATGAAGCCCCCTCCGCAAATACGGGGTTTATCATAAAACCATTGGCTGGCACAGTGTAGGTCAGACACATCTACATTCACACCACATCTCATGCTAATCAGTGCAGCCGTTTCTGTGTTACAGWTGACCAAACAACTCTGGGAAMAAAAAAAGAAAAATAAACTGTACAATAACAATATGACCCACGTTTTGCGTGCAGGGGGTCATAATTAGCACTGTGTTACCATGACACACATCGAGACAGGACACAACCATAGACAAAAAATATCTGATGATAAATATATTCATATAATAGGATTGTGTGCAATATTATAGTATTTTTGTGTATAATCACACTGTACCAACACATAGGGGCCTCATTCGTGACGCATTTCAATCTCTTATCAGTCTCATCTTCTGGAAGTAGCCAAGACCAAATCGATTTTAACCCTATTGGATGGGATRGATGTGCATGCTTTGGACTGCCATTACCTCACTATCACTTGGACCCATCTGCTGTGTTATCACATGACACCAGCTCAGTCCAGATGGGAAAAAAAACAACTAATGTAATAAAGAGGRAGCTGGAAGAGAGCAAGTCTGTGAACGCTGCATGTCTGTCAAGTGAGTTTACAATGAATTGTTCAGGTAAAGTAAAAGGAAAGGACTGTGAAGGTAAAACACAACCAATTCACACGAGAAAATTCAGAGAATGACACACAAAAAAAACGAAGGCACAGATACACATGTTGTGGATTGATTTCATCACACAGGCTGTTGGGACATGGTGCTGTTGCCTACAGCTAACTCCTATATCTTTCTCAAACACCAAGGGAAATCAGCGGGGGCTGGCAGATCTGTGGGTGCCACCAGGGAACTGACACAGTGTAAAAAGGAAAGATGAAGTGAGACAACATAGACAAGATAGAAAAAAAAAGAAAAAAAAAAACGGAGGGTAAATGTGATGCTAGTCTTTGGATGTGCTGTCTGTTGTGAGTGTGCGCGTGCTGTTGAAGTGTTACACTGCAACGAGATGAGTGCCAGTGATTGAAATTTCAATTTAAATTATGCAGAATGTAAAACCAGGAATGGGATTTGTATTAATCAGAATCAAGGGAGGGAAAAGACCAAAGGCTAAGCCATTTTCTTCTAAGGTGTGAATGAGATCAAAGGGAGTTCAAAGATGAATCGTCTTCTCCACTATCAACCATGTGGAGCGATGAACCGTTAGCATATTCAGAGGCAAAATGCAATGAAGAGGTGGTGGGAGACGTAAGTCAAGATGAAACACACACAGAAAATAATTAACTAGAGGCAGAAAAGAATAGTAAGAACAAATATTCCACCAAAAAATGAAGACTTTTTGATGTATAAAACCTTTTATTTTTGTAGTTTCAACTGTAAATTTAGGCAACAACACTTAAAAGGTGTAAGGTTTATACTGTACCTACAGAAGTGACTGAAAATAGGCTATAAATGCTAACTATTTATGACAACATTATGAAAACAGAAGTCTGATAATATGGATAAATTTGCATTTATGCTCAGATTTGTTGAGTAAAGTATGTTAGTGTTAATTTGTAATTCAACATGAAGGTATGTTAAAGAAAAATAGTACAAAGGGGTGAATTTTAACATGTGTAACGTTCACTCACTCCTTTTCCAACAAGTAGCTAAAATGACTGAAAATTCTTGTGTTGCAAAATATTGTTTAAATTATTGCTTGTGTTTATGTTTATTTATGTACCTACGTTTAGCTTCACTTGTGTTGTTTTAGTTTAATTTAATTTAATTGGTTAAAMATAAAGCATAGCGCATAAAAGAAACAAGTTAAAGAAAGACTGAAACAGTAAATGTACAGGTTTAATACATTTGCAGAAGTTATCTAGTGTACGTTTTTCAATCTACCATTGCAAATGGTAGTATTAGTATTTTTTAAGCAATATAAGTTAGCATACAGCAAAAACAGTAATGTTGATAAAAAAAATCCCAAGAAGCAACATTTGCTTCTGAATATCATTGTCCAAATAAGTATTTTTCAGTGTTTAAACTCTACTCTTCAGTTCTGATTATGCGGTATGAAAACAATCACAGAATGAAACACGCACTGTGCACACTGTGTAGCACCTATCAGCAGATCTATTTGTTTTGAAATTTTCTCTGCCTACCTACGTTGCTTGCCTGCCTGTTGTTGCCATTACAAAACAACTCGGTGTTATGATGCTGGCTTGTCTGCTTGCTTTTGTGCCTTTTGTTAAACTCGTCCTTTAAAAGAGATAATTGCAAATATATTTTCTTCAAATCCAATGAATTCATGGTTAAAGATGTGGAGGTATAAGTGGTTCTAAGTGTTCTAAGTGTTCTGTGGAGCAAATAGACCAGATAAAACACTTTTGTCAGACTTTAATAAATAAATAGCTGGAGTGAAAAATAACGGTTTGGGGTCTGGTGGTGGTATTCAACATGAAAATAGAGTATTTGTGAGTTAGAAAAATACAGATCAAACAAACCAGAGAAATACAACCGCAGGAGACACATTTCAGGACTACTGGAACAACACTTCTTGTTTACTGGTTCATTTATTCCAACATATTTCACCTGTTGTTGACTGGCTGGCACATTGCCATGCCTAGAGCTTATTGAATGGCCTTCTGCCAAACGTGGGCACTAAATAGTGTCTTAACTTCCTCATAAGAGTCACAGAGGTGCACAGCCCCGTCACTTCAGTTCAAAARTCTGTGCAACAACTTTTAGCTCAAAGAAAGTCACAAATGCAGGGTTTCCCCCAGAAAACCAGCTAAGCCCGGTGGTAGGGCTGTTTTGACAGCCCACCAACAGCCCAAAAATGTTAACAAGAAATTTGAAAATTTGACTCAATGTAATGTAATTATGTGTTATTGTAAAACATTTAGCGAGGGACTACTTGTTTGATGTAAACATAAATTTACACAGCTCACCTTTAATTATAGTATTACTAATAATATACAGTATGTATATGTGTATATACTGTATGTCTGCCTGATTACATCTTAATGTTAAAAACTCCTCACAAAAATATCAATAATAATGGGCAATGTTTGATATGATAAATTGTTATTAATAATGAGTGATTACAACTCAGATCTGAGTTCTCAGTTTTAAAACATTCTGTGTGACTCCAACATGACTAGAATGGTGGACAGTTTGTCTCTGTCTGTGTCCCTGTGATGGACTGGAGACCTGTCCAGGTGTCCCCTGCTTTCAACCAAAGGCTGCTGAGACAGGCTCCAGCTCCCACCCTGACTGAGCAGGAAGAGGGACAGAATGGATGTAGGATTTATTTTATAGCATAAAATTGATATTTAAACATAAAACAGTATTTGGTTTTTGCTAATCTGAATCAGTAACAATTGAAATTCAGTGCATTTTGTAAATATATTTGGCAGTTTTGTAGAAATGAACACATTTGTAATTTTCAACAAAAATGTTTTGTYAAATTAAATACTAATATTTTTTAAAGAAACTGTAAACCATAAAATCTTCAAATCACRTCATCTTTGTAAAACCTCAGAAGAATTCCAATCCTTGTAAAATATCAGTAATATAATAAAAAATAAAACTATAAGAAGGGACTTCACCAATCACAGAAAACAATGTGTTTTGCTATCTGTGTCCTAAAGGGTTAATTTTCAGAGGAGGGAGGGGCTACTTGTGTTGAGTAGAGAGAGAGAGAGAGAGAGAGAGAGAGAGAGAGAGAGAGAGAGAGATGAGACCCGCTGCCTGCAGCCGGCTGGGACAGAGAGATGTCAGAGGAGTGTTTTTCTGTGGGTCCAGCGAGTTGCAGCTGCCACTTGTTTAACATATTGTTGAACTCTAAAGAGTTTTTAGATGACTGACAGTTTTTTTTGCACACTGAGAGTCATTACGATAGCTTTTTAGCTTTACTACTTTAGCGCGTGCTCCCCGGGTCGACGTCCGCTCTGAGTAAACAAACAAAGCTTAACCTGGCGGGGAGGCATGTAAAAGTCTGGTGGCCCGCCAGGCTCATAATACGCTGCAGGAAACCCTGCAAATGTTTCTCCAACCAGTCTACCTACCCAGCATCCAATGGAAAAGTCCAGGTCTAAAAATACACCCCTGGTTGTCAATGAACATTATCATAAAAGTGATCTAATACTGTCTATATTCTTCTTGAAAGTTTACTCTAATAGAATAAATCATACAAGTATGGAGCATTTGAGTCCAAACAAGATGAGGTGGCCAACAAAATATTGTACAGCCAAAAATGCAGAATCATAAACCATGCACACAAATAGTCCTCAATTTTTAAAGACTCTTTGCYTAAAATGTTGTTAAATAGGCATGTTTTTCTATTGTTGTAGTCACACAAACTCAAACTTTTTTTATTGTGATTCAAAATGTATTTAAGTGTTCCTGTTAATACCTGCAGCTCTGCAGCGACGTGTCAGCCACTGATTGTCATGCCATTATGAGCAACTGCTTGGAGGCMATGTTGCTGTTTGTTCCCCCAAAGAATTTGGATAATCACACTAAATKTATGCAGAAAGCAGGACCCCTTCTGAAACACAAGGCTCTAAGAGCATTTCCTGGTCAACAGAAAAACTAAATGAAAAATGAAAYGACTTTGCACATGCTTGTTTATGGTTTGAAGTGACTGACAAAAGGTGCATAATGATGGTTATTCCTCCTGTGACTGCACGCTGATGACACCTGTGCTAATGAAAATATAAATAGTAGTAAGCTAATGAAAAGAGAAACCTGATAAACAACTCGGGCCTACGCAGTGACAATCAAACCTTGGTAATGAAATCAAATCTTAACTTGATAATTGAAAAAGTAAATGAAGCGTAGGAAGTCATTTACAAAGGAGAGAAAAAGATTGAGAGAAAAGAATCACAATGAACACCATGAACACTTGGTATTCCTTTTGCAAGTGTATTTTCAGATTTGTTTTTGAATACAGAWGCTTTTAAAGCTAATATTTGGGAAGTATGTTACCAGGTAAAAACACAGGAATCAATCAAAGCTCACCCCCACCCAAAAAATAAAAATAAAACTAAACAAGTCCAACTATAAGCTACCATTAAATTGACAAATCATTTTAATAAGTATTGTCATAATTGTTTAGAATGAAAACCAGCAGCAGAAATTAATTAAATATAATTTTTATGTGTTATTATAAATAGAACAGTAGGTCATTTTACTTTGATGATCAGCATCCTTTAGCAAAGAGCGCAAAGGAGTAACCAAACCAAGTGGAAGGTGATGATGACAAGATGAAGTTGGAAACAAAATAACAATAAAAAAATCTTTGCTGGAAAATGCTGTTTGCAGAAACAAACATCAGTGAGTTTTATCTTGTTAAATCGTGTATATTGCTTGAAAACTGACTTCTTGCTCTCCTGTGAAAGGTACACCATTTTCATCTTTTTTTAAACCAGTCACATTTGCAACAGCAAAGAAAGGACACTTGGGAAGCTGTGGACACAAATCAAATCAACAGCTTTACAAGTAAATAACATAAAAATAAATAAATAAATCTGAGCTGCAGACTTCTATAATAAATGTGCATATAAAATATTAAATATAATAAATATTGTGGCTTTGAGACCGTTTCAGTTTCACATTACAAGCTGCAGCAAATGTATGACACTGAATTCAGTAATTACCAGCTGTTACACTGAGTAAAAAGTAAAGAAAACGCTTTTAATCATGTGTTTAAAACTAAAAATAAAGGTTTTTATGAGTTGTGCAATATTTAGCTATTTAATTAATTTGCTTTTTAAGCTATAAGGACTTCTGATCTGTTAAAAATGATTTACTCTTGCTTAAAGGTGGTGGAACAACAGTTTTAAAATATTAATATTAATATACAGTATATAAATAMTTATATACGCAGACAAACAAAAATAGTATTTAAATGTAAAACAAATAATCACACAGATATTACCTGCATTCACCTTGCCTCCAGCAATATTTATTCTGCTTCTGGGAGCTACAAATGAAATCACGTCCCTTTAACTATATATATATANTCGCAATATATCACCTTGCTTACAGTATCGCAATATATCAGGATATATCGTATCGTGACCCTTCTGTCATGATATGTATCGTATCGCCAAATCCTTGCCAATACACAGCCCTATTGATAACCTGTACCATTCACACACAATCTGTCTGACTTACAATGTTTTGTATTATTTAAGACTGAACTGATCGGATCATTTGAACTGTCCTCCCAGAGCTGCATGGCGGAGACGTGGTGCAGCTCTGCTGCCTTCATGCGCAGCGGGCGTCAGTCCGCATTAATGAGATGAGTCAAATGACATTTATGGAAATGCTTCGTTTTTAATTTTCCCTAGCATGCTCATGCATTTTTAATTGTTCTGCACTGAGAATTAGCAACGTAAAGTAAGAGCGAGCAAAGGTGAAACTATCAAACTGGTTTAGTGCAGGTGATGGGAAACTTTCCGTTTTTATGTATTTTAAAAAGTGTCGGCTCAAACAAATGATATTCAGGTGGACTTTTTTAAACATGCTAAACTATCTGCAACAGTTAGTTGTGTGCAGCTTCTTCTTGCTGAATGGTGACGGAGCGTCATATTACAGGCCACCGAGAGGCTGGGTGGTCTCACTTCTCACCAGGCTGCAGCCTGATGGTTTCTCTTTCACCTTCCAGCCACAGAGACACCAAACCTTCCAGAGTCATGAGACCTGAATGAGACCGGAGTTCATTCAGAAAGACCTTCTGCACGTTTATCAACACGTTCATCTTGCAGCTGGTTCAACACATTGAACAGCTTTTAAATATATATATATATATATATTAGGTTAAAATATAATGTATTATTTACAAAAAAAAAAAGTCTGCTTTGTGTTAATTTTAGATATTTTGCTTTAAAACTAAAAAAACAGAAAATAACAACATGTGCCAAAGAAAGGTCTTTATTAAAACACTGAACTATTTAAAGCCTGCAGGTGATATTTATGTTCACGATGTTTCAGTAACACCATTTCYGTATGTGAATGCTTAAACTCGCATCAACTATTTTATTAAGACGTTACTCAGGGCTTCCTGTGGTGGACTTCACTCCTCTTCATTTGCATTTTTATGCACGATTCCCTTGTGATGGAATAATGAAGGTTACAGGTCCCATGAAGAAGTCAAATGTCAAGCCTTGAGGCTGCGAGAAACTCCACAGAGCATAATGACCTGCAATRCTACCTTCTACTGTGTCAATGAACTGTGCAGAGGGGAAAAAAACCAAGAAAAAGGTTAAAAGAAGAGAAAAACTCAATCTTTTTACAAAACGACAGAATGAAAATGCAAGAATTTGATTCGAATTGGAGAAAAAACCAAATAAAACAACATTTTGGACAGGAAGTTTTCACGYTGCAAAATCTGGAGGACAGAGATGAAGTGGCAATGAAGACAGATAATTAAAAAAGGCTAACAATTTAAAACATAAATTCAGAGTTAATTCACTGTGATTTTTTTTATGTCTTAAAAGTGTCAGGACAAATGAGACAAAACACTCTCACTTACACCTAATTTAGTTATTAATGAACCTAACATCAATGGTTTTGGTCCGTGGGAGAAAACCCACATGTGCACAGGAAGAACATGCACACAGAAAGGCCAGGAGGGAATCCTGGGACCACTTTTTCCACTGTGCCACCCAAATCAGCATATTTAAATTTGACCATTTCATGAAGAGACAAATTTTAGCAAATGTGTGTCTGTGCTTAACAAAATGAAATCATCATCAGAGGAATTAATTATCCCTAAAAGCCCTYCGTGGCCATTTAATCACACAAATTGTAGGACAAGTTGTGCACAATGTGGAACGGAGAATTCAGCGTTGATCATTTCTGGGTTTTCTGCGTGCTCTCCAACTGTTTCAGCCAAAGTGCAATGAAGTCAGCTATTAAGAATTTAAATACCTAAGTTTGCTTTATCTGTTTGTGTAAAGATTTTCAATTAGGCTGCTGCTTCTGGATTCACGACCAGGCCGACCTTTTCATTTTGTTTCAGGGCTGGATTAATTAAAGGTCACAGTTTGTGTTCTGTTTTCAATCAAGAAAGTGCAAAAATAATGTGTGCTTTTTATAATAAAGAACAAACGTGGGGAGGTCAAAAGGTCAAGTAGTCATGATTTAACAAAGGTTGGTAAAAATTTGTCTTTTTAACCAAAAAAGATAAATTTCTTTTACCATTTTTTTTCCAGTTTCTGCACCAGCTGAAATGCATGCTGACTGAAATAAAATGCATACACAAACAATTTCTAAAAGTTGAAAATAACATTTTTTAATCTGTACGTATTTCTATTTGTATCCCTCCTGCTGCTTTACTTGACTTTAACTACTTGAGCTACGGTTTTATCATATGGTGAAACATTCATCTTTACTACTGTAGACTGAGGAACATAGACTGAAAGCTCAGGGCAACTCATTAAAATGTAAGACCCAGGAGAGCCATTAGAATGAAAGATCACAACCTCACACTGCA
The DNA here is from genome assembly GCF_001266775.1 of Austrofundulus limnaeus. Classification (NCBI taxonomy): domain Eukaryota; kingdom Metazoa; phylum Chordata; class Actinopteri; order Cyprinodontiformes; family Rivulidae; genus Austrofundulus; species Austrofundulus limnaeus. Next base: position 4,828,417 of record NW_013952409.1, on the reverse strand, counting down.
TTTTATGCAGGAAATACACCAACTAATAAAAGACAGATCACATAGAAAGGTTAGACAACTGCAGACGTACAGACAGAGGTGTGGTTTGAGGAAGCTTAACAAAACTGAACAAGTTTTAGTATTTTGCATCTTTACCTCTGTGCTGAGTCACACATATCTTCTACCAAATCCATTTTCTATCAGAATTGCATGAGCGGAAAATCTAAATTGCAATTTGGTTTTCCTTCATACCGTTCAATCACCGGTTGTGTAAAAATGTACAAAACTTACCTAAATGTAATACATACAAATACATTTTATCATCAGCTAGTTTTAACTGTAACATTTATTTTCAGTCATTTTTAACATTTTTGCATTTCCAAATATGCACCATCTGCATTTTATATATATTTCC
>NW_013952409.1:4825799-4827574 GCF_001266775.1 Austrofundulus limnaeus | reverse complement strand
ATATATATATATACAGTATATATATTTGCAGAACAGCTTTACCAGTAAGTAATTGCACAATCAGTAATATTGTCTGTAACAGCAGTCACGCTGGGTTATTTCAGCGCGTGAAGAAAAGTCTGTTGTAAAGAAGATGCTGGCTTCCAACACACATGGCAGGATTTACAGGGATTTGAGCTGCAGGGAGGACAGACATTTGCACTAAAGCTCTACATTCTCACTGTGACACCTCTGTGTCAAATCCACATGCCAAAACATCCACACCCACACAAATTCTGTCAGCTGTGAAAGAGAACATGAAAAAAAATTTCACTTAAACGAACAAAAGCACTGCAAACACAGACATAATGAAGCCTGATTAGAACTGTGACATAGAAGCATACATTATCACTGATAAATTCCTCCACATTTAGGATTACCAGCAGAGTTCCATGTTGTCATTTTGACTTTAATAAAACATCTAACACAGTTTTGAAACTGTGTGTTTAACTCAAAAGATAAAGTGTGATTCATAGTTTCTAATCTCTCTGCAATTTAGGTGTAAGAATGGCGTAAGAAGATTTTACTTGGTAAGATTCTTGAAATCTCAAATAAAGTCTTTCAAGAATCTTACCAAGTAAAATTTTCTTACTCCATTGGCAGAAATATTTGACCTAATATAACTCAAATTTTCAGGCTAACAAGACAAATAATCTTACACATTCTGAAAACAAGATTATTATTCTTGCACAATTAGTTCTTTTTTAGTAAATCAGTCTCAAAACCAGATCAAAAATATATATTTTTGGCTGGATATAAGATTTTACAACTTGGTAAGATGGACAGTTTTTGCAGTGTGTTTTGAGACAATTGACAGAGCTGAGCACCACAAGAAGATATAAAAATATAATTCTCTACAGTATTACTTTATAAAACATGGCTTTCTATACGGTTTCAGCTGAACACAATAACATTTATCTGCAGAGACAAGAAGCTTTCGTTCACTTTCTGTCTTCTTTATGTTGTCCAGTTGAGTCGATGATCCTCAGCAGAGGTTGGCTGGATGACCAGCTACCTTTGTGACTAAGTCTACATATAAAATATTTCTAAATTTCTGGTTGAAATAAATTTGTGTTCTTCAGAAGAGACAGGTACAATAACCAAAATCCATTTAACTTCTTATAATACTGAGTGAAAATGTCTGATAAAGCAGTTCAGGCCAGTTTATGGTGAAATGAAAGAGATGCCACTGTAAATAGAAAAATATCCTCTGTTCATTTGTGAAATAATGTTGGAGTAATATCCAGCTTATGTGTTACATAACCATAATCATAAAATGTGTTTTTCTCTGAAAACACTACAATGTTCTTAAGAAAATGATGGTGAGTAAATGTCTTTGAAGTGATAGGAACACAGTATCTGTAGTGCTGTTGCACACAGGGGTTAATGTAAAAGTCATTAAGTGAAAGGGTTAATGTGATCAGATGAACCATTAGACTCTGTAAGAGAGTTACGGCCCTCAGAAGATGATAAGGTAAAGAAGGAAAAGGATTCCATTAACAGAGGAATGAGAGCATTGTACCAGCAGGTCCATTAAAGTAAACGCACGGTGCAAAGCGGAGAAAATATGAAAAGAAATGTAAAGCTGATAGTCCAACATTTTCTTATAATGGTTTGAATAAAGGTTGTCTACAAGGTTTTATTATGGCCAGATCAAATGTATGCCACCATTTTAACCGGATGGATGGATGGATGGATGGATGGATGGATGGATGGATGGATGGATGGATGGATGG
>NW_013952409.1:4823451-4825322 GCF_001266775.1 Austrofundulus limnaeus | reverse complement strand
TATATATACATAGTGACAAAAATGTCTGCATATCCCCCAGAGTAAGTGACGCACAAGTTGATTATTTGGTAAAAATATTACCTCTATTCTTGTTTTTGTGATTTTGTTTTTCTAATTAAAAGAGACATGGTAATGTAGACTTAAAAAATAAACAAAAGGTATGTTTATTCATATATCATTGCGATCTAAACATGTTTATTTTCATGCAAACGTATTAAACCAGCTTGGAGAAGTGGAAAAGTCTAAGGCACCATCTGATGCAAGAACAATGTGTTTATATACTGTATAGTCATAAATTTTAAATGCTGCCTTTATTGAAGGCTGATAAAAAAGGATTCTGAGTTAATAAAATAGTCAAACATATTCATGCAAATATAARAAYGCCCAAAGAAAATGGTCTAAATGTTTGAATCTGTGCAGATAAGATGCACATAAAATACAAAACTGATGGTATATTTTTTTCTTTCCTTAAATTGCACATGCCTATCTTAATCAGGCAAAAATAAAAAAAAAGACGAAGATATAGTTTCATCTCTTTTCTAGGCTATTAAAAAGTAGAAACACAGACTAAACCTCCTGAGTTGGACATACCGGCTGTAGTATCTGATAGTCCTAGCTAGTAGACACACTGGTGGTGTAATGGACAGCATTACATTTTCACTGTCTACACTTGAGCCGTGTGAACTACAACATACTGCTGAAGAGATTTTGCTGGGGAGGCAATAAAGAACTGCTGCCTGAAATTAAATTGCACACAGTAGATGAGTAGCAGGGATGGACAGATGGGCTGCAGAGGCTTGGGCTGACAGTGATGGCTGATGGATTTTGCACAGCCAGAGCCGGCAGAGATTGGGAAGGTATTTGGARCAATATATGAGAAAGTGCACTTTTTTTTAACTGTAATCCATGACTCATACCGAGAAACAGGAGTCATTCTGTGAGACTGAACATCAAAGTTTAGATGAGCATTGACTRCGGGGCTTTAGACACTGTTCACACAACAAAAAGATAAAAAAAATATTGTAGAAGATGAAAACATCCTAACTGAACAGTCAAAAAAAAAGAGATTTGTTCTGTCTATTAAAAAATGAAATCTAYCACAAATCAACAACATTACCAGCATCTGAATAACCTTCTGATGCACCAACAAAAACTCATCTTTTCATTTCTGCTGCCTGAGTTCATTTTTCAAACAAATTAAAACTGAAGCGCAGTTGACACTGCTAACACTGTGGTACATTTTGACAGTCTGCTCTGATAAAAACAATGAGTTACACAAAGTTTACATTTTTATAGTTTATACTTATCATCAAGTACAGCAGTTCCCTCACACAGAATACTTCAGGTCAACATTTAAGTAAAAACATTTGAGGCAAACCTTGTTTTCTATCTGCCTSAGGATCTCGCTTTGCTCGGTCTTAGAAGGATTCAGCGGTCGAGGATTCACACCAAACCTTCTGCTCAGCACCACTTCCTGGAAGCCATGCTTTGAACTGAGAAAGCAYCCTGACAAGCTTTTCTTTACTGGGGTCAAATAAGGTGTATTCTGGAATGAATTACTTTACTTACTTGCTTAAGATGCTCAGTAAGTAAAAAAAAAAAGCATCAGTAGCTTCCATCATGTGACACAGCAAAGCTCGTCTTGACTGGATAGATGAGCATGTCAAAGAGGCTAACCCACTGAGACGCAGGGATAAGAAGCTCATTTTGTGGCTACTCAAGCACAGGTTAGGGACAAGTCGAGAATCCCAGTAGGACTACAGACTTAAAGACCGAAACTTTGGTTCCTGTGTTAAATGAAGAAAATAATGAATATTGTAACAAATTTTGCAAGCAAAAGATCAAAAGACTGGTTGAATATGGATATGATG
>NW_013952409.1:4819593-4823381 GCF_001266775.1 Austrofundulus limnaeus | reverse complement strand
GAAGGATTCAGCGGTCGAGGATTCACACCAAACCTTCTGCTCAGCACCACTTCCTGGAAGCCATGCTTTGAACTGAGAAAGCACCCTGACAAGCTTTTCTTTACTGGGGTCAAATAAGGTGTATTCTGGAATGAATTACTTTACTTACTTGCTTAAGATGCTCAGTAAGTAAAAAAAAAAAGCATCAGTAGCTTCCATCATGTGACACAGCAAAGCTCGTCTTGACTGGATAGATGAGCATGTCAAAGAGGCTAACCCACTGAGACGCAGGGATAAGAAGCTCATTTTGTGGCTACTCAAGCACAGGTTAGGGACAAGTCGAGAATCCCAGTAGGACTACAGACTTAAAGACCGAAACTTTGGTTCCTGTGTTAAATGTTGCAGCAAAAACGTGATTAAAAGTTACAATTTGTCTGTACAAGCAAGCATCTTCCCAATTTATTTGTTTGTCTGTCCTTGGACAAAATCATAATTAAAGTGATATTTATTAAACTGTTTGAGAAGTTAAGRAAAATATTTGTTGGCATTTTTCTACTTTTCTTTCTCTCTTTTTTGACAGTACCAAATACTTGACACGTCATTGAAAGAATAATAATTTGCCAAGTAATCAAACTATTGCATCTTCGGTTTGCTTTTGTAAATCTACAGGAGCTCTCAAGGCTAAGAGTTACAAGAATATTTTGATTTTTTTTTGTGCTGAGACTTTATGTTTATGTAGTTTTTGGTTACTTAAATAAATGAATATATAAATAAATATATACATGAATAAATAGAAAAAAACACAATTAAATTAATAATATATGACTGAAAAGGGACTACTGCTACRTCTTAGCTGGGATCGTTTGATAATTGAACTAAATGAGACCTGTCAGTTTGAAAGCACAATTTGATGTGTAGCTACTGGGCATTAATTTAGACTTTCATGCGGCTCCAACTCAGTGAATTATGTAAAAAATGTAGCAAGCCATGATAATTGAACTTTATTGACATTAACGAAGAAAAAGAAAAAAATTWAATATTCAACGTAATTTTCACAACTGATGATTTTTTGAAAAATGGCCGTAAGTCAGCCCATCTTAGACATCTGAAATAAACTTGTTCCAATGCTTTAAAAGCTTTCAAAATACAATCTGGGAACAATAAGCTCAGCACTCAGTCAAGAGGTTTTTGTTCTTTTCTTAGTTTTTGAGTGAAGAGACTACTGCTGGGAGAGCTGCTTCCTGGTATCATCAGGACTTTTAGAGTCACAAGAGTAGGGTATTGAAAAAAAACATTAGAAAAGAACAGATAAATATAATTAATTTTAATGTGAAAATGAAGGGTCCTTAGCTCATTATTACTGATTTTGCTGCGATGATACTGCAGTTGTAGCCTGTCTCATAAACCAGTTCATTTTCATACTTCCACATACTTGCATTTTCCTCATATCTGCAGCATTAATATTGTGTACTTTAAAATGTGTTTTGCATAAGCTGATTGAGCATTTAGTAATCTTTGGCTTCAGTTTCCAAGCAGTGAAAACCCTTACGAGTTAGGCTGTGTGACATGTTTAAAAAAGTTARATTTATATCATTATGACTTCTCTGTATGGAGATGTCAGCAGACTTTGTGAACATAAAATCAGTTTTTGATCACAGGAAATTGATGGTGGACTCAGAAAACTTGTGTTACATAGATGAATCATGAAATGACTGCCTGCTCTGTGTGACTGACTGTATGAGCCTGTGTAGGTGTGTTCATGGTGGTGAAGTGARGCAGCTCTAAAAGGCTCACTGTGCAACTTGAATTAACACTATGATATTATTATCAAGTAGAAGGTTGCTTTCACTAATAGGAATAATGGTGCTACTTAAAGGAAACATATTGTGCTTTTAAACTCTACCTTTTTACATTTAAATATCTCAGTTGTAATCTATATACAGTAGAACAGCAATGCGTTGGAATAAATTCCTGGTTATTGTAGCTCCACAAGCCCCTCTTTCACCCCTTTTCTGAGGTGTGTCTGAGAACAGCTCGTTTTGAGACTGTCTCTTTAAATTCAAACAGTACACACTCCAACAAAGTTGGTAAACCAAAAGTTTGTTACTATATTAAGAATTTTCACTGAGAATACTGTGACATAATGGTTTGGAAAACATTATGGAGATAAGAAAAAACTGAACAGATTAAAAAGACATTCCCAATTTGATTATAAAGATAAGTATGCATCAGTGGAAGAGGCTAAAAAAACTTTCTGAACACCTGGAGTACACAACAAAAATGTATTTAACAACCAAAAAGGGTATTTTACATAYGTCCTCTTTACAGCATGATGTTTTCAGTCTTCAAATGTGAACATATTGTTGATATTCATATGTATTTTACAAACTTCATCTAAAATAACGAAATTTTTCTGAGTAAGAACTTAAGTAATTGGCCTGAACACGTATTTAGAGGGTCACTCTTGACAGCCATGTGCTTTTTTAACAACATCTTTCTCCAGCTCAGCTACTAAAATATATCTTTCTCATACAACCCCAATTTTTCACTGCACGTCAGACAAATAAAACACATTTCTATTATTCATCATGAAATCTTAGACTTAGACCTCTCCCTGAGTTTTGAGCTTGTTTCCCACTGAGAAACCTCAAATAAACAGCAAYGTTGCCACAGTTACTTACAACTCTGTGTGTTTTCTTCAAAAGAAAGAACAAATTGTGGAGATAATAGGTGACTGCCTACGTTTTAGGAATCTAGAATAACTGCAGTGGTACAAAAACAACAAAAATGGTACACATAACCCCACTTTGTATTTCTGCTGGAAGAACCAAGCAACACTGTTGTGAATAAAAATGATAACAAGACAATGCACTTTAAAAAAAAAAGCATTGCCGTGGGAATTAGGGAGTGTACCACAGCAACACAAGCATGCTGGTAAGAACTAATAAAGTGTTGTTTTGTTTTGTGCCATCTTATTTTAACATGTGGTAATTAGTGCTAAACACAAATTGTGAAAGAGGTTAAAAATGTTGGTTTAGTTATAGAACTATTTCAAATGGTTCATTTTTTCTTAATTAATGGTTGCACCAACTTAAAAGTTAAGCAATTGCACTTGGTCCGAAAAAAAAATGTTTTTCTCAATTTATGCAAGCTGCAAAAACAAACCTGACAATTTTTGGTCTTTATATTTTGTTTAAACATGTACAACATATACAGAACTGTTTAACACWCTGAATCAAACCACCCTTTAGGTGGCGAGCTTTCTTATAATCTTTCTCAGCACTTCTTCATGCTTTATGTATCTCTTCATTAATTAGTATAAGTGAAATGTTCTGAGATAATTGCAGTTGCTGTTTGGGACCATTACTGTCTGAGTCTTCCAGGAATCGATGCCGAAAAAACAACATTGCTCATAACCATAAAAGTCTTCATGGAGGCACTTAGAGGGTTCTTTGTTGTGTATCTAGAAATAAGCGCGATACAGTCCTGGTCTTTGTGTTTGTGACTACACAAACTGTCTATAATTCCATCTTTTGGATTAAAGCAGAAAAAAACTATATTTTTAAAACCTTCAGGGAAATATGACTCTGACAGCAATCTATTTTTATAAAGTGATGTATTTTTATTTTATTTTCTATGCTGCTGAATCAATTCTCAAGCAGTCAGAGAGAAAATAAAAACAAACGAGGAAGAAAAACAAACACATCTAAAAGTAATTTGCTATTACACCTCATTGTTCATTTCAAACTTCCTGTAAAAAATGAGTATCCTTCTCTAACAGACAAATGCTGTACTGTGTTGTGTGTGTG
>NW_013952409.1:4813449-4819047 GCF_001266775.1 Austrofundulus limnaeus | reverse complement strand
CAACCCGCAGCAGTATAAATGATTTCCCCTAATGGTGATCCACAACACGTGCTACGATATTGACATCTTGACAATTCCATTACCTGTCAAGACCCGTCTGCATGTGTTTTGACAAGATTGGGGAGCACATGATCACACCTAACTACAATAATGACAGGAACACAGAATCTCTGACTGATGGAAACACGCCTTCACCCTGCGGGGATGATTACAGCAGACGCACATCAAGCTGCTATGTTGTTTTCACATGTGGACTTTGTCATTCCTGCTTGTCTGACAATGCCAGATCGATACTCAATCAAACATTTTTTTTTTTTTGCCTTTAGCTGTTCTATTGCTTTTTTTGGTGCAAAACACATAAAAAGTGATCACAGTGGAATACGTGCGGTCACGTGAAAGCCTGTAGCAGAGAATGAAAGTCAGCTCGTACAGTACAGCTTACAGTGGGACCAACGGGTYGTTTGTAAGTAGGGTTGGGCATAATCGTATCATGTGCAGTTAATCRTCAGAAAAACAATCAATTATTTTTTGGSACTTGACGATTAATACGATTAATGCCACCAGGCAGAGTGACTGGATATTTCCCTGGTCAGTCCCGCCGGTGCTCCTCTCTGCTTCAATTATAACGAACATTATAAAAAAAGTTATGTCATTTATTTATCTATCAACACAATTTAAAAATTGATGTATAACCTGAAGTCTGTAATTTTGACACAGTTTGGAACATACTGTGTTTTTACAAAGAGCAAATCTTYCCCATTAAATTGGTCATGTGACTAGGACATAAGGGTGTCCAGKGACTCCAGGRGATTAATTGTCAAATTAATCGTTATCGGCTGAATACCACAATTAATCATGATTAATTTTTTTGCCACTAATGTCCAACCCTATTTGTAAGAAACTCGTCCAAAAGACTGGGCTGACATGATTGTTAAAGTTGTTTTGTCGTTTCTATATGTTGGAACTGGAATATTACCCTAAAAATGTAGTTTTTACACTGCTTTGAAGTAATTCAAATGATTTGCGTTGTCATTTCTCTTCCTTTATGTTTGTCTGAGAGAACTGTCAGCATTAATGGAAACTTGACACTCCCTAAATACAAAATATACACATATTTTATACAARGCAATGGTGAGATTAGTGAAATAAATTCTTTGGTTTCTCATGGCCTGTTGCAGTGGTGAGTCATATTCTTGAATCTTTACTGCAGCTGTTAAAGGTCAGAAATAACTATTTGTAGAATATATCTATATTCACAGAAGAATCTCAGCAGAAAAAGCCTTCCAGGAAGCATGTTAAATTATCATTTGTGTTTTGAGAGCAAATACAAAGGGCAAGGTGCAAGTTATTCTTAATTTCCAGAAAAGAAAGGCCAGATGATTCTGAAACCAAAATGGATCTTGAAAGGCAGCGATTTATCCTCAAGGTTCCATGGGTTCAGAAGCTATGGCCCAAAGTATAGCTGATTAAATATTTAAGGGCTTTTTTAAGTAGACTGACCTGAAAAATTAAATAGGAAAATTATAAAAAATGTAGAATTATGTTCAAAATGGGCCAGCAGCCATAAAGAAAGGACAAATCACTACTTAGAACACGCTTTATTTGGACGCATGGGCAAAACAAACTGAACACAAAAGATTTAATACACATTGATTTAGAACATCTAAAAAACTGACTTTTTCAACACAGAACTGAACCATAAGGTTGTTTATCTAAAATCATTTGTGTGCAATATCTGTTTAAAGGAGCTTCCATTTGACAAGCTGGCTTCAGATATCAAAGGGCGCTGGGGTCAGTCTTATGAAACAAAGAAAGGAGATAATCTAAATTGGAGTAACATGACGTACAAAGGGGGGTTCGGAAGGGGCAATAACTGCCTTTTCTTCTTCAGGAAGGTGAGCGGATATGGGGCGATGGAGAGAGATGGGTTTGTCTGGGTCAGCTCTCAGGGTTCTGACACTGTATGTGAGAGAGGGGARCAGGTCCCCGCTGAACTGAAAAGAGGGACAGATAATCAAGCCTGCGTTGATGTGGGACCATGTGCCGGGGCAAAGGAAAGTAAAAACTCTTTAAAAGATTAGCACCACTCAAGTAGTGGAATAGCCACCAGGGAGTCCCAGAGGTTAGCCATTGTCACACCTTGAAATCCCAATCCTCTTTTAAACCTTAACACAAGTACTTTTTGGAGCCGTGTTCTGCTTTAAGGCTGTACTTTTTGTTTAAAATTAGAAGTGAAATCTCATCTACATAATACTCATGCGTAACATGAAAAATAGAGGAAAAGAGACGAGAAAATCACAGACAGGGTTGAGRGGAAAGAGAGTTGAGGCTGTTTAGTATTGGAATGAAGCAGAGAACCACATACTGTAAAGCCCACAAGAGAGTAAAATAATTTACTCCTAACCACCCAAATGTCTTCAAATAAAGCCCTATTCACACATATTCATATCAAATCACTATTGCATATAAAGCCAATTTAGAATACATTTTTTCCCCTCTCAGTGGTGTAACCCATATCAGTACCTTTGGTAATTCAAAAGAAGATAGCTCAGTTAAGAAGTCTCTGGAAAATCAATGATGCCTTACTGAAGAAAAGAGAACAGATGCATATAAATGAGTGAATATCCAAAGAGTCTATTGCTGAACTGAACCCTGCATTCCTATCTACTGGCCATAAGGACATTCATTACTCTGCAATGATGCATTTAGAATGGATTTTACGTTCGCTCATTGCTAGTTTACAAACAACCATTATGTGCATCAATTTWGTTTGGGAATGTATTTGTTGTATTGTTATATTTTTGTTTTTGTGAAGAAAGCGTTCACGGAGACAAAGCATCAACAAGTAATTAAAGTAATTAATAAAAGTTCATCTAGTTTTTTGTTACCTCACTGAGCCAAATAGCAAAATGTAAATTTGTCCWAACACAACACGGCTGCAAAGTTTAATTGGGCAGCTGCCTCAGATACCCCTGGACCTTAATTTGCCAGGCTTTCTCTGGCTGACAGGCTGATAATGAGGCATTGTGGGACGGCAGGTCACCCGGCAGGGTGTTGCAGAGACTCTTGTCCTGCTAACAAAGGTAGAGAAAGAGAGGGAATGAGCAAGGTAGAGTCAGGAACCGTAATAGGACAATTGGGCACCATCATGCTACAAATTACCTGTCGGCTGTTTTGTAATATGTCTGTTGAATCACCATTTCCCAGATCAATCATAGTTTTGCTTTCTCTGCACACACTGACATCTATTGGCAGTTACTGACCTTGTACCAAGCCACTTTTATTAGCATTCTCAAACTTGCATAAGCAATACAACTTCTGAGCTGCTGATCTTGCTTATATTTTATAGTTTGATGAGGTTTTTGTCAGGCGTAACTGCGGGAGAAGCTTAATGCTTCACATGAACTCTAACAGCTCAGATGCTGCAACAAAAGACACAACTTTTGTTTGAATTTGAGCGAACAAAGGTAATGATGATGGCTGCTGTTCACAAACAAAGCATGCAAAGGTTAAATGCTCATTTAGGCAGTAAAAAAATAAATGTTTTATGTTTATATGCAAATTTATTTGTGGTTTCTGTTTGTAGTATATGTGCCATCCACAATGAGATGACTCATCATATTTGAGCATGTTTTTGCTTTTGAGAGGAAAATTACCTGGTGAAAACAATTTCAAAGCCTCTTTTGTCTAACAGTGATGTGCTTTTTTAGGCCTTTTTAATTTATTTGTACTCAAACTGTAAAACATACAACAAAAATGCTTTGCCTGAAAACCTAAATTTTACATTTCGTCTGGTTCCCCAAGCCAAATCAGAAATATTGTCCATTTCCTTACAAAGACATCATCGACAGACACGACTTATTGTTGAAGAGGTTTCCACACTGAGTCAAACCATAAAGTCTTAAAGGTGTAATTTCCATGAAGATAAAGAGTTTTTAGTTTAGATGAGTTGTTTGTTAAATGCTGAAAATCAAATCTTWCAGAAGTTCAGACATTTTCCCGTTAAAAAGTGTCAGAAATAGTTCACGTGTATTTGTCTCAKTGTTACAAACACGAATAGCCTCCCTCTTTTTTTTTATTTTGATGGCCTCCCTTCTCCCCCTATGGCCATCCTCTCCACACCATTGTTATGTTTTTTTTAATAATAATAGGAGAAAAAGAAGAAAAAAGAAAAAAGTGAAATGCAATGAGAAAGAGTGAAAAAGAGATTAGAAGATATGTAAAATATATGTTGAGAAAACACAAGACAGCACACCGGACTTCTCGGCTCCACACCTACAAAACAAAGATAGCAAAACCACAGCAACAAAAATGCATAACTATGTAATTATAATGACTTTAGACTTGCTGACAACCATACCCATTTACATATATATAAATATATACACAAACATACCCCTACCTACATATCCAAACACTTTCATATATATATACATATATATACATACGCATACATGCACACACACATAAACATACATATATATATATATACATACATACATACACACATACATACCCATACATATACATGCCCATATACATACATGCACACACACATACACATGTGCACATATCCTTCCGTCAGTGCCCGAATAGAAAACCCAGGATGTAAACACCTGTTTGTGTGCAGTTGTGAGCATGCATGGATCTCTCCTGTGGAGTGTTTCAAAGTGAGTGCGGGGGGACCACAGATGCGACCCGCAAAGCCGGAAGCCGACACGAATAGTCTTCAACAAATAAAACTATCTTTAACTAAAATAGACAGAACAGGGATGGTTTGACACATTTGTGATCGTACGGCTGATGGAGTAAGAGACTGATTTTTGAAATTGAACGGGTTACTGATGTTTGAAGTTTTCCAACTTTCAAAGGTGCGTTTGCTCTTTGAAGAAAAATGGCAGCTCCACTTTGAAACCAATGACATTTAGATCAAGCACTTTTGTCAGCTTATCATTTTTCTCAATATCATTGAGTTTTCAAATATCTGACCAAATGTATGCAAGGGTAAAGACAACCTTTCTTTTTTGATGTACATAAATACTAATTAGTGCTAACATGAAAACACTGTGTTGTGAATTAGTGACGACATGAAGGATTGATTGTCAGTTGTTGACTTTGGCCTTTTTTCTCGCTGATTGAAATCGACTGGTTGCCATTCTGCTGTCAAACTATTAAAACAAGAGTGCTGAATTCATTGGTCAGGATCAATGTCAGACCCTCGAGCCCCCACTGAAAATGTATTTTTCTGATCTCTGTCTCCAGCTGTGCCGTGCATCTACTGCAGCTGTGGGAGAAAACAAATATAGCCGCCACATCCTGTGCACCTAAACTGTAGTCTGCATCAATGGTTTATAAAAACAGGTTCCCCTGGGTGAATCGAGTAAGCATCTGTGGAGAGATGGAGTCTATGGATGAGAGGTGGGAGGAGTAAGTCTGGACAGCTACTCTAACCTGTGAGGGGCTGTTTTTAGATAAGTTCCATGGATGAATTGGAAACCTAACAAGAGCTGCTGCTAGTTTAGTTTTAGGTGTAAGACCTTAGCACCTAAACCTGCATCCAAATACCTGAATAAAAAAGACATTATATATATATATATA
>NW_013952409.1:4801999-4811213 GCF_001266775.1 Austrofundulus limnaeus | reverse complement strand
TATCCAACTGTTCAATACACACTTAACAATACAGATTTATAACATTTATTTTATCTGCTTGTCTTCTGAAGCTGTGCTGTGTTGAATGCTCAGTAGATCTGTGTTCGACTACTCCACCTAGGCTGCATTATTGAGCACAGATTCACTGAGAAGCTTGATGTTTCAGCAACATTTAATTTAAAAACTGTACTTTTGAGGTTAAACAAATGTTCATACTTAATTTAAACAAATTACAAGTTATGAAGGCCATGGAAATTTCTCTGTTTTGTATCGAAAAAAAAATTGAACCGTGAGACTAAAGTATCGAACCGAATCGTGAATCTTCTGTATAGTTGCACCCCTAATACGTATGTCTATGTATATGTATATATACATATATATTAAATTGTCTGACTGAGGAAACAAAAATGCCAATTTTATGTTTAACTAAGCCATTAGAATGAGCCACAAATCGGTTAGGCAGAACATTTGCCACTTTGCCACAGATAAACACACATGACACGGTGTAGCTTGTTATCTCTGATGTTCGTTGCTTGACATTATTTATCTTTCTGAGTAAAAGAGAGGACCAGAACAGTGCAGCAGACCAGATTTATCTCCCCTCCCTTCACAGCAGAACCTCAGGCCCTAAAACAAATTAGTCTGGAACACAAACAGAGATTCTGCAATGAGTAATCTCTTCATTTATGCCCCATTATGACTCATTACAAAAGACACATCACCTCAGTGCTATTTTACTCAAAGTTGGCAGGCCAGAGGTAAACAGAATTAGAAAAATACTATATATATACATATATATATATATATATATTCTTAACTATCATTTACCTTTATGTTTTTAATTAACAGTCTTGTTAAGAAGAGAAAAAATTATTAAGAAACAAAACATTTAGCCATCAATGTGCTCAAATTCTCATAAATTAGCTTGCCTTTAAATAATAAAAAATAAATAAAGTAGGCCTAATTGAAAATCTGTTTTAATACAAGTTTTTAGAGCTGAGATGGAAAGTATTGAGAAAAACAATGTGAGGATAGGGCCTGCTGGTTTGTACACAGACCTCAAGGGAGTGTTGGAAAAGAAGGCAAAAGGGAGCGTAAGAGATAAAGTGAAGAAGAAGGAAAAAAAAACAAAGAACAGAGAAGTAAACAGAGGGGAGGAAAAGGAAAAAGGAAAAGAGCTCGCTAGGAGTCTCGAGCTTTTGGCTGCATTTGTTATCAGTTTGCACAGAAATGTCAGAGCACTGTGACATTCTTCCCTACAGCTTCCCCTGCTGCCCAGCCACCACTCAGCACTGTGTAACACACACCACGCTGCTACACATAACACACACTGTGGGAGAGCACTTATATATGTGCACAACCTGCGTGTGAAAAGATAATATGGTATATTTGCTCAATTATGCTTTTGCTGAATGCAATTATTCAAAAAAAAAATCAAATTATAAGATAAATTGAGCCACTGAGGATAACAATTAAGTTTTTTAAAGTTGAAATAATTTGTCGAAAGAGCTTCCCCAATAAATTCAAGCAAATTGGATTCAAGTATAAAAACCTGGTGCAGTTTTACACTTTATAGCTAAAAATAAATAATTACCAAATAACTTCCAGAAGAGTTTGTTTTTGTCCTGAGATCCAAAGGAGAAAGTTTGATTTTAGAAGAGAATTTGCAAAAACTACACTAAATTGATCAGACATCAGAACTTTTAAGCAATTTAGGAACCAGAAAAAAAAGCAATAAGCTGTTAATAATAATAATAATGTAATTGATTTATAATAATATTTAAAATTGAGGATAGTGTTTGCACTTTAAATAATATATGTGTCTCATTTGTAGATAAAGGTTGATATTAGCATGGCCATATGCAATTTTTGATTTATTTAGGATTTTACAGAAATATTTCTCTTCTCCCTTTTCATCCAGAAGAATGTCATTTTATCCAGCTTTGTTAGATGTGTTTTTCTGTCGTATAACAAGTGAAATGAATGAAGAAATGAAGAATTGATAATATCAGAAAACCTGCTGATGTCCTGTTTATTTACTGCACAGTGGATTATGTGTTGGAATCCTAACCCTAAGATAAAAAAGGAAATTGTATCAATAATTCTGTATAATTATAACCACTGTTTTAATTTTATTGATAGAGACCTATGATTGGATTTGGATGCCTCCCTTCAGAGGTTTTCTGGACATGTCCCACTGGAAGGAGACTCTGGCTATATTCCCTCTGGCTGGAGGGAATATATATCCTCTCTGGCCTGTAAATGCTTAAAGATCCCCCAGGAGGAACAGGATGGTGTGGCTGGTGGCTAGAAGGTCTAGGTATCCCTCCTGGACTTAGATAACTGACGGATGACGGATGCAGGGGCGGAGGTAGATTGTTTTTTAAGATTTGGCACGAGGGGTGGCCAAGCTAACTTGGATTAGAAAATTGGATGGATTGATGGATGGATGGATGGATGGATGGATGGATGGATGGATGGTTGGTTGGATGGATGGATGGTTGGTTGGATGGATGGATGGAGTACTACAAATGATTTACCGATACTGTCGACTGAATAGCAACGTCATATCTGTCTTACTCTATTGTTACCGGCTTAAACAAAAGACTTTAAAGAATATTACTACTGACCAGCAAATCCACAGAAAATCATCAGATTGTTAGAAAAGATTTTAATGATCAAAGACACATCCCTGAGGCTAAACTGACATGTTGACTAAGTAGAATGTTTAGTACACAGATTCGCAGGCAAACGCAAAAACCTGTCAGCCCTCTGAGCTGCAGTCTTATCTCATCTCTAAGCTCAATTAGGTCTGGCATCCATGGAAACTAAAGAACAAAGACGCTGTCAGATCACACCACACTGAAAATGACATTTAACTTGATTTTTTTTACATATTTCTTGTTATGACAGTTCGAACTTATGAAAGCACATTTTTTTATTTGTTTGAGGTATATTGTTTTTAAAATGATGTCCCATCATATAACTGCATGTAAAACCAATTTTAATCTGATCAAAGTAAGCAGCAAAAAGAGACAGAATGAGATATAATCCAGATTGGATATCCTTCCAGTAATGAAAAATGACTTTTTAAAAAAAATGGTGCCGAGCTTGCAGAAGTCAAAGTTAAGTTGTCAACAGACAGAGCTACAACTATCTGATGATTCGGGTGTTTCATGAGATTTCAAACCGGGCCAAACAATATTTAAAATATGCTGGAATTTGTTGTATTTCTGATTTGCTACTTGAAGAGATAGTTTGCAGTCTTACAGCAAAACGTACTGGTACATATATACAGTACATATTATATATTTATGACACGTGAGCTTCATGCATAAAAGCGCTCCATGAATATAAGCATAAAATTCAAACTGAAATCAAGAAATGATGAAGATTAAACATAACAGCAAGAAATGTGGGCATTTTATTACAGTGAGAATAAAAGATAGATTCCTTATTTGCAGTCAATTTCAATGGAACACCAAAATACACACTTAACTGAATCATACTAAGACTGCACACATTTCTAAACCTATACTTTTGTGTAAGAATGCATTCTTTCTCATGTATATGTTTGGAAAAATAAATTGTCCTAGCATCTTACACACTGTATGTTCAGCATGAATTAGCCAGCTGTTGGAAACGTCTTTGTGTTTGTTTGTGCAGCTCTTTTCTGCCTGTCTACTGAGCTCTTTCATCTGTGAAGCTCCGCTGGTGATTAAGGTTTTCTGTGGTAATGATGTTAGAGCAAACACAGCAGGCTGCATTACAGAATCTGTAGTGTATTGGTTTTAATTTCATGTGTTTTTCAATTGTACTACAGTACATCCAGTAAAAAGGATTTCTAAAAAACAACCCTGTGCGTATGAAGAGCTCTGCTCTTATAGGGACAATGACAAGGACTTAAGAGGCTTTTTATTAAAGGAATCAGAGGAAACTTCTTTTCTGTGAGCAACAGCAACACAAAATGAAAATCAGCTGAGTCTTTACTAATTTAATAATCAGCCCCATATAGTGCAACTAGAAGAGCTGGAAGCACCGTGTGAGTAAGAAGAATACTGTTCAGCAGGTGGCAAGACAAATCACCTCAGTGCAGTTTGTCCTCAAAAGTTGAGAGGATTAAAAAAAAAAGAAAACTCTACTAAGATGGTTGCTTTTTCTATTAAATAAAAACAGAAGACTCAAACTTGAATCTGATTTCTACACAGTTCTCACCTAAACATCCTGTTTTATTATCATGTCATTGTACCCTGCAGGACTGTTTCCACAGTATAGCTGTATACTGATAAAAAAATAAAAATAAAATTACTGTACATTTTTTTTAGCTTGTTGACATATTTAACTGCACACAATGCCAGATTGTATAAAGCTGTCAGAAGCCCCCAGAAATAGAAAGACTGTACTTTTAATTTGCATGAATTCACACTGAAGTTCTAAAAGAACAGTTGTCACAAGTAAAAATGACTCCATTTACTCAAAACACTTCCATTAACAGAATGAGAGAAAGTGAGAAAAAAATCAGGATTTATTGTAGATTTATAATTTCCACAGGAGTCTCTCTCTGTCAGCTGATCCCCAACACAGACCGGTTTCACACAAAACAACTGTTCAGCAAATAATTCCTGAAGCAAAGCTTATTTTAGTACTCATTTGTGACAGGGTTAGCTTGCATGTTTGCTAGTATGTGAAAAAACACAGGAAGGAAAAATAGACATAAGTGGTCTAATTTCCAAAATAAAATATTCTGCAGAGCTGTATTTAGATTTTATAATTATATCAAATTATATACATTTTATAACATGTGTTTTATTATTTCTGTGCAGTCCAGTTCTGAATGATCCATTGGCCTGTATCAGTAGTCAGGGGACCCTGCTCTACATTTTAATCAACTACACATATGGGAATATGTTATGCCTTCACACAAAACAGATTCAAAGCACATTTAGAATGACTTCCAGGTGACATTGCTGCAGGGAAACACGAATAAATCACTAAGTAGAAAATGCAGCTAAGATCCTTAGTGTTTATACACCCGCTTCAGATGTTATCATCCATTAAATGGATGTTTAGCCATTATCAGTCCCATAGAATGGCTCCAGACTGACTTCAAACTGTCCCGACTGTGCCGCCTTGTTAATATGAGGCATAAAGCCACTAAGGTTCATTTTAGAGAAAATGATATTGGCTACGATAAAGTAGACCAGACTCTGGCAGTAGCAGATTGTTGCGTTCCAACGTCTATGGCACTGGTAACCCACTAGGGGGCACTTTGGGGACAGTCTGAAGCCATTCTATGGAACTGATAACCACTAATAATGTCCATTTAATGGACTGATAACATCCGGACCGGACCGGTGTGTTTGTAGCTAAAACAGAGTAAGAGTTTTCCTGTAATATGCAAATGTAAATTTTATCAGGACTTTTAGKAAATACATTTTACTGCAAAGGACATTTATGCAGTTTTTCCTTAATGTTTAAAAATTTTGCATTCACTTCATATAGTCCTAAAACTTGTTTTGATTTGTATTATATACCCGTATGGTCATGTTGTGTATCTGATAGTATATCTTATGTAACACAAGCGTAAATGTGATGCTGATTATTCAAACTAGAGTGCATTCAAACTTCCCAGGTCTGGATTCAAATGGAAATGCAATCAGTACAACCTGAGCACAGATCAGAGGACATCTTTGTGTAGCTATCATAGTGTGAGAGATGAGGCTGTTCAACTAACTCCAATAAAAATAAAAAAACTCAGTTCTTTCCAGAGTGCTTCAACAGAAAAAAAAATCACCTACCTGTAGGAGATCCCTCGAGCACCTCTCCCGTGTAGCGTGATTCTTTGAAGATGGGCCGGTTGTCATTTTGGTCAATGACAGTGATCACCAGTATGGCGGGTCCCTCAATGATGTTTCCAGAAAAGTCTGTGGTGGAAACTTCCAGCTGTGTGCATGAAAGGAGAGAAATTGTATCATTTTCTCTAAATAATTTGAAAAACATTGAAAATTGAATAGATACGTTTTTCATCCTGCTCTAAAGATAACCCAATGCAAAGACAACAAATTGACAGATGCTTGACAATTTAAAAACAACAAAACATTAATTTTATTTGCCTTTATTAGAGATGTTTCCAAAATAGAAAGTACGTCTTGGCGAGAAAGAATAGGCAAAACTGCATTTATTGTATAGTATGTGTGAGGTTTACATAATGTTTAAAAAATATCTGCAAAGACCTCCATTTTTGAGAAAGATTTTAATTTTAACTTAGTTCAGAATCTGTACTAGAATTTTATGAATAAAATAACAACAAAGAACCCTCAAACATCAGGACACCRTGGCAGATTAGAAAGTAACAATGTAAAAAACAAAACAAACTGGGATCACAGAGAGGGCACAAATAATAAGTGACAAATCATTTTTAATTTTACTTTTCAGTCAGTCCACTTAGAGTCTGCATACCCTTCAAAATGTCATAAATAAATAAGTACTATTAATTTACTCTAAGCCAGTTATGAGGCCTTGTGCCCTTGCAATGCAACAGAAAGCCCAGACCATGATGACACATACTGTCTTCTTCTGCAAATAAAATGAGCAGTGAATTGTGCCTTAAATAAAATATCTGATGCAGTCTATATGCGAGAGTTACTTAGTTTACTTAGTTCTACTTTGCAACTGATTATAAACTTTTTCCCCAGCTTTAAACTGGGATTTCATCAATCTTTATAAATTATCCCATAACCTCAATGTCCTACAGAAAAAAAAAAGACACTTTCATTCTTCCGAACTCGTTTCTGCCTCCTTCACTTTGTCTGCTGCACTGAAGGATTCTCTGTTGGCCTTCATCATACATATATTAATGCATTCAGTTTCTCCAGCTATGCGGTATTTCTAGTTGTTCCCGCACTCACCTTAGGGACCATGCCAGCTTAGCAGATTGAAGTTAAAACATGCACAATACCCATTCTACAAACAAGCAGCTATTAACCYGGAGTGAAACAACCTTGTCCTGTTTAGTCAGCAAACCTGATCCTGTTTTATTAAATATATATGTATGTTTCTACCTGAACAGCAGTAATGTTGGGTTCTATGCAGCAAATTCTATTAAATATTAATGTTAAAATGAAGACTCTAAACTTCCAGTTTTCACAATCTTGAGGGTTCATTTGGAACTATTTTTATAACTTATTACAGACAAAACATGCATCACAAACAGTTACTTTTCTTGTTTTATAGACTTTTTTAGATTTTGAGATGAAACATGATTTTTTTTATTTGATTTACAGACTTGGCTGCATGTTCTGCTGTTTCAATCTGATAAAAAATATACAGTATATGTAATAATTTAATTTAGGTTTTTATCTACAGTTATTAAGATTACTTTGTTTCCTTTACTTTGTTAGCTTTGCTGCAAGGCTTCATCAGAGGCCGTGCATGTTTGCCTTTTATCTTTACCATCACATTAGCCGTGGTTCTTCTTTCTATAAGTRATGTGAGGGGCTACCAAACCTCTCTATCACAGAGGTCATCCTTCTTCTTTTCCACTATCTCACCACCCTGACTTTGTCTTTGTCCAACTATCTCTCTGTCACCGTGGTGAATGGACCATAAATTCTAATGGCTATAATGACATGTGCAGCTGAACAAAGTGTTTTAGGTGTAAAGGGCCTAATGRTTTGATATATCATCTCATCCCTCTTTCCTCTCTCTGCCATGAGAATATACCTAGGGAGGCTTTTAATGAGGGAAACAGTTTCCCATTCAGTCAGTTCCCAGCAGAAATGCTGACTCTCAACCAACGATGCTCGYGACTCTATGTCTATTTACATTCTATGGCTCGCAGCAAGGCTCATATATACTAAAATAAGCACTATATGACTGAGTTACTTATATTGGGATTTGTTTGGCAAAAGATTTAAAATCCTTTGGCAGCAGGCATGCCTAACCCTCACTCTCACATTCATTTAGTTTCACTATTAAATCTGCACCTTCCTTTGTTTTTTTGGTTGGTTACTCAGTTTCGCTGAGTTGTAAAGAAAACTTTATGTAAGTAGTGTGAAAAAACTGAAAGAACTGAAATTTATTTTTGATAGAAGAAAAATCAAATCTATATTGTTTCATTGAAAAAAAAATCCCTAAACATGGATATAAAAGAAATCAGCAGACGCTAATTAGCCATTCAGAGAGTATGCTTTGTCTCACATGAACAATGAGTTAGATTCATGTTCTTTGATTTCTCCAGTGCCTTTAACATCCTCCAACCAGGTCTTGTGAGAGTCTCTGACAGTGATGAGGGTGGACCCACACCTGGTTTGATGGATGACTGACTGACAGGGTGTTGAGCAACAATAAAGTGCTGCAGATCATTGTGCTTTCGCTCATTTTGTTCATCCTGTCCACTCCTGTCTTATGGCTTCAGTACGGTTRCTCTGCAGCCAACTGGATGACACACGGTCACGTGATTGTTTAGCRTTCATTTTCGMACACACTTTGCATTGCTCTGAGACACACTGCACCGAGCTCTTGGGAAACCAACCCCTCCAGCTGTCACGTCGTATTCTTCTCCTGCTGGAGTCTACAATGCAGGAAAAAGAATGTGCCGAAATGTGGACAATGCATACAGAATGACGCGATTTTTGTCAAGAAAATGTGACAGCATACTGCGCACTTTACAGTGCAATTCTGAGCCCAGGAATGTCCAGAACAATGCTAATCATACAGAAATTATTGGTTTCATCAGGACCGAACAAGAGCTTGAACCAAAATATTGTGAAGTGGGGCAGGGCCAATTTGAGACGCCAAGTTCACAACAATGTATCTAATGGCAAAAAAAAAAGTGGAATTTGCACAAGTTTACTTAAAAAAATAGTTGAAATGATAGTTTGATTAGAATGAATTCATGATTTTATTCATCTAGATTACCCTGTAAAGTTGCTCCAGAAACTGTAACTATAGTTTATATAATCGTTAATAAATGTTTTATCAATTAATTTGTGTTTTATTGAGCAATATGTGCTTTTAATTATTTTGAAGTGTTTACATGACTTTTTATTGTTGTTTGTGGTCTATTAATTGTAGAAGCAGCTTTGTTTGGCATACATTGTCCAAAACAAGCTTCCCCCTTGGGGACAATAAAGTATCTATCTATCTATCTATCTATCTATCTATCTATCTATCTATCTATCTATCTATCTATCTATCTATCTATCTATCTATC
>NW_013952409.1:4800100-4801231 GCF_001266775.1 Austrofundulus limnaeus | reverse complement strand
TATCTATCTATCTATCTATCTATCTATCTATCTATCTATCTATCTATCTATCTATCTATCTATCTATCTATCTATCTATCTCTTCTCAGTAATTTATCACTGTCTCAAATTGCATTGAATCACAATGAAGCCCATTTGTCCTACAGTGTTCATGTAAAACAATGTCAGATTAACCAGTTCCATTTCAAACAATGGTAACAGTTTGCAAACAGAACTGACTAAAAGTAGTTTCCATTTCCTCCACATTCATTGTGACAACGTGCTGCACCGTCTCCTGTAATGACTTGTTTTAAACTTTGAAAAGTCCTTCAAGTGGTCCTCCCTGGACGGATATTAAAAAAAAACAACTTTACCTGTCCGGCCTGCTTCTTCAAACTGAATGCATTAAAATTATGCATTTCATTTTGTTTAAACATGACAGACATACAACTGATGAAAGAGCTCGTGGTTTTCATGATGGATGAAAGTGTTGTCTTTGACCAAAAGGGTTTACTGCAGGTGGAACGAGACGTTCAAAGACCTGATCAGCCTCAAGCATTTAACATATAAAAGTTCTTACATACTGTACCATCATCATCATCATCCTCATCATCATCAGCAGCAGCAAACTTTGGCACTGTTTCAAACAAACAGTTGAAGAAGTAACATCAAGAAGAAAATATGAAATTTTTATTTATTTATGGAATTTGTGTGTGTTAAACTGTGAATTGKTTTTTTAATGCTTTGTTGGTCTTTTTCTACATCCCAATGATCTACAGAGTGTGTGTAGCTTCAGTGCAGTGGTTTCAGTCCGGAATAAGACAATAAACTCCTCACACACAACTCATCAACTGCCTTTTTGCAGAACATGGAAGCCATTCTATTTACACCACAGCTTAAAATTAAACAATTTCTCAAAGGTGAAAATTAGCAGCTATGTGGGTAGGAAGGGACAGTAAKTGATTTCAGAGGAAAAATGACTAAATGCAGAGAAAATTTTCCCAGTTCATGCCAAATCAGAGGTGGAAATGATAAAGCTTTGATAAATGCTTTTCCTTTATGCGTTCTCTAACATTCAACTGGGGTTGTGAGACTGCTGTACATTTGTTGGAATCTTCTGTCAGTTTCACACAAATTGGTAAAGGTGAAAGT
>NW_013952409.1:4797693-4799911 GCF_001266775.1 Austrofundulus limnaeus | reverse complement strand
ACTCAAAATGACTCCTGCTATTGGATCTCCAAAGACCTCTGTGCCAATAAGAAGTTCGGCTGATAACAGGAGGATAAACTGCAGCACAGAGTTGTGAGCTAAAACCATAATCATTTGAGTGCTTGACTTATTGCTACAGAAGTAAAGGAAAAAATGAGCGAGAGCAGTTTTATCACACTCTTAACCAAAGACAAGAASATAAGAGAAGAATAGAAGTGGTGAAAAAGAGCAAGCCCTGCATGAGGAAGTGTCCATTCMCTCAGAACCCCTCCTGAGCCATTTACTGAGCCCCTCCCCTTCAACACAGCTCTGCCTTCCTTCCTAAAGTTTGCTTCATTCAGATGAAACTGCACTGCAGCAGGTTTTAGGTGAGAACTACTGTCCACCTGAAACTCTCCCGTGGCTCAGCCTTTATTTGCAGGTTGTGATTTATCCAGTAAAACCTGGATCCTGACCAAACGCTGCTCAGACACTCTAAGTGGGAGAGATCTTCTTCCTTTAAAGTGCTTCTTATAAAACTTCCTGTGTTCCTATTCAGAAAAAGAGACAAGTGAAGCATGCTTTCTTCTGATAAAGAATGACTCGTAACATTATGAGAAAAACATTTTTTACAAACAAAACTTAAATAAAGATACTTTTGCTGAGAACTGGGAGAGAAGTCGGGGAAAACCATTGATTTGAATTTTTTTTTGTTGAAAATTAAAATTTCTAAAAAACAAAAAATGTAGACAACTCTGTGGGACAACAAAGTGTGATGAAAACAGAGTTGTTGTTTTTAATTTTCCACTCAATTACTGAAAGCAAATTCTCTTCTTTTCTCTCTTCCTTTAATCAGTTCTTCTTCAAAACCCCCAGTGGGAGAAGAGGCTGTTAATCCTTTACCCATCTGCTGCATCGAGCTACAAAAACGTGAATACTTCTATACCAATAAAAATTAAGCTGTGGAAACAAGCTCTCAAGACGGAAGCACAGCTGCCGAGCTCGTCTCAACATTCTCACCCAAACTCTGGGAGTGTTCCTGTGAAAACAGCTGGGAACTGATGGGAGATTTTTTTTGCTGAAAAAGGTTTTTTTTTTCCTACAAGGTGAAACCACAACATTGTGTCATGAAAGTTAAAGTAGTTAGAAAACACACAAAAAAAAAACTTTACTTTTTCATTAACCTTTAGACAAGAGCAGGATTTTTAACTCTTGCAAGAAATGAGAAATGAGATGCATATTTTGATTGTTTTACTTTACTCTGTTGCTTAATTTAAAAAAAAAAACACTTTTAGACTGAAGTTAGGTCTTAAGGTTAAAAAGTTGAAACATACACATTTTGCAAATGGCAAATAATTTATTCATAAACTTGTAAAAGAAAATGTGTTTTTTTATGCTAATAAACGTGTGTGTAGCAGCAACTAACACTATGTGGAAAAACACGTGATTTGTAAACTGGCTCTTTGTGAGCAGGTGTTTCACTTCGCAACTTAAAGAAAAAAAACATTTTAAACATGTTATAAATAACTA
This sequence comes from Austrofundulus limnaeus, assembly GCF_001266775.1. NCBI lineage: Eukaryota > Metazoa > Chordata > Actinopteri > Cyprinodontiformes > Rivulidae > Austrofundulus > Austrofundulus limnaeus. Next base: position 4,798,402 of record NW_013952409.1, on the reverse strand, counting down.
AGCTGACAGATGAAACTCGTTCATCTTGATTCATTTGTTTACATCCAGATGCATGCCTTTGAGGAGGTAAACTTTCAAGCATTTACATTTTCTAAAAGCTTTGTACTGAATATGGCGTTTGGTGATCATCATAACTTTACATTTAGTATTCTGCACATTTTCTCAAATATCACAGTAAGATGCATTAAATGTGTTTCAGATGAAGAATTAAATCACTTTAAGGATCTTTTAAACAAAGTTGCTGGGTGTCATCATCAGTAGTGGGTTTGKTTTTTTTTTAATCCTGTGAGCAGGCAGTCACTCTTATTCTGCAAATTAAAGTTGTTTTTTTCAGCTGCTCCTCTCTGCAGGAGTCACCACAGCGAGCGAACACGTAGAAATACACCAGATGCCCTTCCCGATGCAGCCTGGGCTCGAACCTACAAGCTCAGGATTATAAGACTGCAGCACTGACTCGGAAAGTTCAGAGGAAAAAAGTTTTTTTTTTTTTATTAAGTTTGGCCAACAAGAATGATAAAAATAATCCAGCTTCTGAATTYGGAAAGGCACTGGAAATGACACAAAAGCTCGCCTTAGTTTATTACAGTACATCTTACTCTCCTCCACTACAAGCTTTCCCCCGCACGTGCATGCACGCACGCATGCACACACACACACACACACACACACACACACACACACACACACACACACACACACACACACACAC
>NW_013952409.1:4783401-4797367 GCF_001266775.1 Austrofundulus limnaeus | reverse complement strand
CACACACACACACACACACACACACACACACACACACACACACGCACACGCACAGCGCCCTCCACCGCCACCACTATTTTCATTCCACCCAAAGCTGCACAGGCTTAAACTTTCTATTCATTTTTCATACACATCTTTTATATTTGGTTTCTACAAGTTTTGGAAACATTCTCTCACTGTGATTTGCTGCTAATGGGTCAAGAGTAACACCAAATTACTTATAAATATATTTGTTTAGTTTTCTTTGCTCATCCACTGACTTCTTCAAATTCAACAGACAAATTGGCTTTTTTTTGTGTGTGTGTTAATTTTTGTATCACTATCACTTCATACCTGAGATGAGTGGCAGAGTTTCTGTGTTTGGAGACATCACTGATATGTTTCTGTCTCCAGCCACTGCAGCTGAAAATAGAGCTGACCTTGGTCTGAGGGAGAGTGCATTAGGGCTTGTTCTGTGTCTCAGCAGGCAGCAAACAGGCTGAATTAGCATCCGTAATGCCCGAGGCTCGGCACCAGGGTGCTCTGTTTAATCTGGTCAGCTGCGAGTAGATGGAAGACAGTTTATATCTGATGGAGTTTATGGGAGTTTCAAAGATGACAGCAACTCTAACCCCGGATTTATACGACATGCATCTCCGCTCCGCAGCGGTGGGCAGGTCGCAGCTGTTTGTTTGTSTCTCAATTTATACAGACTGCGCTCCCCTCCGGTCCGACAGTGGAGATCATGCGATAGATAAATGTGGAAGTCACAGCAAAAAATAATTATTTCTGTGAAAGACGAACTCCAAACACAGCTGAAAGCATTGACATAAAAGCTTTTGATATCTATGGTTGAAACTGTATCACTGTTGTCTTTCTGAAACTTCTGATTTCAAAATAAAATGTGTATCGTGTGTGTACACACATGCTTCATGCTACATGTTTTAATCTGCTTCCCAAACAGAACGATACATTCTGACAGCATCTGTGTATAAATATATCCATATATTTATTAATATAGCTGCAATTTTGACATTATTCCGACAAATTATCCCRCCTAAAAGTGCCTTATTTTGAAAATACAGATGTTGTGCTAGTTTCATTTCCTGTTGGTGCGACATAATATTTAAAAATTGACTCCGGCGCTGCTCCGGCATCCGGCAGAAATACCATCTGTTCTAATTTTGACGGATCCCCATCCGCTCACCACCGTCCTGCGCAGCCAGCGTAAACACTCTCATTGATTATAATGGGTGAGTATTTGCTGAGGAGGTCGGACCGGAGCGAAGCGGAGACGGAACGCATGTAGTGTAAATTAGGGGTAACAGGTAAAAGATTCCAAACCACAGAAAGGCTCCAGAGTGAAAAAATAAATAATAATAATAACTAATTGTAGTTGCATTTTGAAGAGTAATTCAACAAAACCTATAAAAAAACACACACAGAGGAGACAAACAACAAATGCAAAACATGTTATTTATGATAATGTGTTGAAAGAAAGGTGTAGTAAAGCAGACAGGTCAGCACGTGTAATGATACATGATAGAGCACAAGTCCAACCAGTGGAGWGCACTGGTGTGTGGCCCAGTGGCTTGAAAGAAGCAAGGCATTTATTTCTTAACAGTGGAAGCTTTTGTGACGGCTAGAAGTTCGTTTGTTCAAAAGGTAAGATGGTGGTGACAAAGTTGTTTAAAATGGTGTGTGTGTGTGTGTGTGTGTGTGTGTGTGTGTGTGTGTGTGTGTGTGTGTGTGTGTGTGTGTGTGTGTGTGTTATCTCTTGCTCACACACAGGGACTAAGAGCACATCAGACCTGTTTTCCTATGTGCAGGGCAGCATATCCTGCTCTCCAAAGCCCAGGAAATTACAATCCAGCCAAGCAGAAAACTGATGTGGGTTTTGGACAACTGGCCTCACTTTGCTCAGGCCTCAGGCTCACTGCGACATCACTACTGTAAGTACAAGCATTCAGCTGCTACATCAAACAGAAGTGCRTAAGTCTGTATGTATGTTTGCATTACTGCAGATCTGATCAGCTGTAACAGTACGACCACTGACAGGTAAAATAAGGGACACTGCTCRTCTTATACGACACAATGTTCTGCAGGAAAAGCAGCATTCACATGATTTACTGTGATAGCTGTCACCTGCACAACTCCTAACAGTGCCTAACTTGACTTTCCATAAATTCATACTTGATTCTTGAAAGTCTTTTTTACTTAAAAACTCTAATGTAGGAGTGAAAAAAAAAAAAACACAAACAGGCGTTTGGCTCTGGAGTTTAATGTGCATGTTGTTAAATGTCAGTTCTTCCACCTCCACAACATGACCCATTTAATAAAATGCCTCCTTCCTGGAAACTTAGCAGAAACAAACCCAGTTAGACCAGAAGTAAAAGTAGGATTTAGAACTMTGTGATTTGGTTAAACCAACAAAACTGTGCAGCTGCAGAAGTTCAGCTTCGGGGTGTGAGGATTAAATCCTGCAGAGAAACTAAATCAGTTTAGTTAAGAAATGTTTGTTTGATGTGTTTGATTCAAGCAGCTTCTCAGCCTTCCTATAAAATGAAATATAACTAATGTTTAATTCACAAATAATAAACCAGGATATATTTATGAAGCAGCACGGGCCCTAATCATTAAAGGATTTTTAATTACAAGAAGGGGAAAAAAAGAGAAAAGTGACTGATTCTTAGCATATATTCATGTCTTCACAGTGAATAAATAAATTGAACTGTTTAAATAAGAGAGAAAACCTTCTTGGTTTCGCTTTTAGTTTGTCAACCAAACAAAAAGTGCTTTGATGGGACAGTATTGTATACTGTTTGAAAGCTGGGATATCTATAAATCTAAATTTTAAAACAGCTGTCAATTCACAGCTCAGCCTTTCAAGACTTGAGATAGATTCTTCCAAGTTCCTTTTTCTTGAGCCTTTCCTTTGTCACTATACTGCGGCTTGATTGACAGAATATAGAAAAGATGGTGCTCTTTAGATGTGCCATCAAAGGAAGGATCCATTTCATCTGCAAGTCACAGGATCCAACAGAACTCTGAGGCACATAAGCAACAATGAGAAACCTGGAAACTTACCAAATGCTAGTAGCTGTTTTTTTCTCTCCTTTTTTCTCTTTTTTTGTYTTGAGTTTACATTCCTGAAGTCCAGTGTTGTATGGAAAACTTTAAAGTGATACTTGAGTAAAAGTACAAGGATCTTTCCATAAAAGAAAGTATTTTCTAAGAATTTCACTTTGGTTGAAGTAGCTGAGATTTACTTACTTAGTCATCTGTCATGGAAGGCGACCTATGATGATGGTCTAAGGTTTTCTCTTGCTAAAGTTCCAATGTGGGTGTAAGTAAGTACGTAAGTAAAGTTTTATTTATGTAGCGCCTTTCACAGAAATTAATTCACAAGGTGCTGTACATTCAGGGAAGTGGGGAGGGGGCAGTTAAAGGACATGCAGCAAACACAGTTGCGCTACCGTAACAACAAAACAACAGAAAAACTAAAAAAAAAAAAACACACAAGGGAAGATGAGGAAAAAAGCAAAAACATCATATTATATCAACACTGTGACATGCTATGGTGTTTGAAAAWAACCTCTGCATGGGGCAGGATTTATAAGCCAGGGGAGTAAGAGAGATTCGGGGGGCCCGAAGAATCCAGTCCCCAAAACCAGCACAGCAATAGTTCAGAACATTGATGGAACAGTTCCTTCTGTGCAGCCTTCAGTCTGCTCAGGAAACCACATCAGATGGGTGTGAGAGGAGGGGGGGAGGGGGGGGGGCAGAGACTTATCAATGTAATCCAGCCAGGAAGATTTTAGTCAACAGATCAAGGCTGTTGTCGGGGAGAGCCACATTCTGCAATCAGTTGTTTTGGGAACAAGAGAGTCAGACAGACAATAATTTTCCATCTGCTTTGATGTCTGCTGGTGCATCTCAAAGGTGGCAAATCCAATCAGGYGAATGGTGTGGACAAATTCCGCCGAGCCGATCCATTAGCTTTCTCCAAGATGAATTCCACCTGGCCAGCAAAGTCCAGGAACCACAGCCGGCCCGCGACCCTCAATAGAACCGCTTGCAGATCGAGTCCAGCTCGCTCAAGACAAAAGTCTGAGTGCTGAAAGAACGGCAATCCTTCATATTGGTCAGGCAGCCAGGAAATGGCCCGAATAGCCACCGATGCTGTTTTGTAGAAAACAAGGAGACCACCAAGCCAATCTGTGGAATCCAGTGATCGGAGTCCAGATATATATCCAGAACAGAGGAGAACAGAGGTCCCACCTTCGACATGTCCTCCCATGGAAGAAGAAAAAACTTTGTTCCAAAAATTTTATTGAGAGACCAGCTAACCAAATCCATAAAAACAAAATTATCCATAATTTCTAGTTTCGGATGAAAAATGTAGAGAAGTCTCCAAGCAGCAAAGCAGGGAAAGATAAGGCAGGGCAGGAGAGAAGGAAAAAGTGTCTCACTCCTCTGAGAGCGGAAACAAACAAACAAAAAAAGGTGCAACTCCTATGCTGGTTTTATGGCATCCAACCAGGACCAACCCTGTTTAGCTTCTGAGACCTGACATGAGCTGTGTACAGGGTGGTAGCTGAGATTTACTGTACTTAAGTTACAAAAGTAAAACTAGTAAAACTGGGGGTCAGAAATTCCAAAATAACATTTATTGGGAGGTAACCTTCCCAAGAAACACATTTTTCTAAAGGTCATAACAACTATAATGTTATATTAACATGTTAATGTTGGAAATTTTAGGATCCACACAGCTACMTGTTTCAACATATACATATCTGCAACAATCATCTTCATCTTTGTGCATGCTTACTGTACATAACATGAATATATTATTCATATRTAATCCACATACTATAATGTTTATTTATTATGTTATTGTGTTTCTATCACTGTGTATATTGTATGTATGTGTACTGGAGAGACATCRTCAGCTGGAAACAAATTCATTGTGTGTGTCAACTTACTTGAAATWCCYTTTTTAATGTAAGGAGTAGAAAGTATAGATAACTGCATGAAAATGYAAGGAGTAGAAGCAAAATGTTGACTGAAAAATAACCAACATATTTTTAAGTACAATGTATTTGTACTTTATACAACTCTGCTGACATCAAATAACTGAGTTGAACTTGCCCGGTATTTTTAAGGCACTGAGGGATAGGATTGGAAAACACAACTTTAGACAAATGTAAAATATTGGATTCTGCCAAAAAACTGGGTCAAGTCAAACAATTTATCAAATAAAAGTAGCTGTTTTAGACAATAAAAGCATGTGCTTAGGAAAAAGACAAACATCCTTAACTTGTTTGTAGTTTGAAGCTGTTTTTATCTCACTAAGATTTAAGCATCAAGACGAGCTCATTCAAATGACCTGTTGCACTCATTGTTGCTATAACCTCTGTTTCTATGGGTCATCCTTCTATCTGTGTAAACACGCCTGYTGTTTATCACTTCACATTCTATTTCCTGCATGTGTTCAAAGCCAACCAGAGTTTTTCCCCAGCACTTCCTACAGGATCCAAGCATGTCAGATAACAGCGGAGATGAGCCCACCCCCACCCCCATTTTACATCTCATTAACATTCATTCTCACACTAATTGAGCCTAATAAGAAAATAATGTTTGACATTAAATCTTTGTGAACATGTGGCCCAGCTGATCACTGTGTTTGTTTGTTCCTCCACGGCAAATGTTTTACTTTGTCAGGAGTTTGTTGGTTTGTCTTGCTTTGCTCTGTGCTTCCTGTAATGGCCTATTTACAACCCCCAGTTTCCATCTGTTTTCAGCTGAACTCTTGCTGATCTTGAGCTGAAGTGAGTTTGTGCTTTTCTTAAAGTCTTTCACAAGTTTTTTTYTTCAGTTCATTGCAACCATTTTTACATTCCTCAATTTCAAGTTGAGCCTACAAAATTCCAGCCACTTCAATTTAGTCTCATTCATTTCATTGTTCTTTGAAACCAGTGCTAATAGTGTGCCCTTTCGAGGTGAGTAGCAGAGATCAATTCTAAACATACTGTAAAAAAAGATGTGCAAAATATTTTATTACAACCTTATTTAACTACAACAAAGCATTGATTTTACTGTTTTAATTTAACAATGACACTTAAGGAGGACGTCCCAACCAGAATGCATCTGTCAGCATGTAGGTCAGAGAAAAATAATTATCCAAAGAGAACCGCCAGATTAAAAAAAAGGTGAAATTGTTATAAAACTAGATGAGAGGGGATGCAATGTCCTGGAGTTTCCATGGCATCTGACAACACAGACTGTTGCTAAAATGTCTTAGAGTCTAGCAAACCTAGTGAAGAAGGCTGTGGATAAAAAGATGACATGCTTTTAGGAAGAGTGGAAAAACCAGGTAATGTACTGTGATTTTGAAATAAATACATGGATGTAATGCAGGCTTTGGTTGGATCAAACATCACAGTGGGGAATATAATTGTGTAATCACACTGTTTCCTGTAACATGAACAACATGAACATCTACAGTAAATGGAGGATTCTGGATGCAACACATGCAAACAGCATGAGTGGAAGATGTTTATTAGGGGTGWATTYACACCTGACAATAAACCAGAGTTTGTTTCTCCTGTTGGTCCGGACCTTTTATTCAGTTGTGAATACACTTGTGCAAACCCTGGTGTGGACCAAACAACCWCAYCGAGACAGACCGGCCTCGACCCAAACCAACTACAGGAAACATAACCTTTTTGGACTTCACGAGCCACCATTGCTGAGTAACATCGTAAAAATTAGCCCTTCATTGTTGTTAATGCTACCACTACATGGGCGTTATAAACAATACCAACGAGRAGACGCTGTGTCTCCTCCATATTTAGGCAGATGCACACGGATCTCATCTGAGGACACACAAGACTGCAGTTGAGTTCTCCGTGCTTAGCGAGAAAACGAAGGAGYAGGGTTCGACCGGTTTCCAGAATAATACCACATTAAAGTGAAAATATTTGATTAGACATCTATATTTTATTCCAGATCTTTGCTCTGTCCCTCCCCAGTCATGTCTTTCCAAAGGGAGCAATGAACGTCCAAATTATCGTCTGCTTGGAGAAAAAAGCGCAATGTGAATTCAAACTGCATCTAAATAAATAAATAAATAAATAAATAAATAAATAAATAAAGTAAGTAAGTCAACTTTTGGTCTGGATCAAATTAACAGACAAAAATATGTTCCTGGTACAAGTACACCCTAAAAATCAGGTCAATAAAAGGTTGAGAGATTTTATTATTTTTAAGAGGATCCCCTTTTTCTCTGTTTTCCTTAAAAGAAAATAAATGTTTTTATGATAGTTTCAAGACAAAGTTTTAAACCATCAAAGTAGTTAAGAAACATCCTGGTTAAGAAATGTCTCATCGCCCTGTTGCAGCAACATAACATTGTCTTTCACTTTAGCCACACTTGAACTTCAGTGCTTTTGTATGTACAACACAGCTAAAGCTACAACTCAGTGCCAACAAAGACCAACGCCGATGCGCTCTGTCTTTTGCTCGCTGGTGCGCAAAATCTGTTCTGTCAGGTTTAGGAAATCTATGATGCCAGGAAGTGAGAAGTATGCTGTTTGTATGAAATGCAGCAGAAGCCAAATGTACTCTGTTACAAGGCTGCAGCTCTGAACGCTCAGGCCTAAAACCCTCTTCATGTGTTCACTGTCTATCAATATTGCCATCTTGTACATGSTGACAAGATCTTATTGGCTTGTAGTTGAAACAGCAGACACAACTTTGTTCTTCAAGATGGAAATAAGTCTGTGTTCTGTGCCAACAGTAAAACGTGCATGCATAAGTTTCTCCTAAAACAAATCACAAATGTGTCGTAGTAATGAAATTATGTACAAGAACTCAACTCTTTCATTTGACTTGGAAAAAAAAGTTTTATTTGATTCAATTTGCCTTTGAACATTGAAGTGATATCAGTTTAATCCACCTCTGAATGTTTCGTGTCTGATGGCCCACACAGGACATTAGACTCAATGGGACCCTTAATGAACAAACAGCCTTTAAGAGCCACCGGGTCCTGAAGAAGTAATACGTTTTCTGTCTGGAAGGGGTACTGATAGACAAATTGAATTTCATTTGAATAAAATAATTGTTCTGAGTTTTAGCATGCAGTCATTGTCTCTGTGATAAAAGAGAAAATAGTTAGAAATGATGCAAAACTATTTTAAAAGGAATAAAATGAAACTCAAAGTCTGTGAAGCCTTACAGCGCAGAGAAAAAACTGCAACCTTTAAAACTAACTACAGCTGTTTGGTTTTACTAAAAGTCAATTTGATATATATTTATATATGTTCTAATTTATAATGAAGAATGAATGAATCCTTTTAAAAATGTAAAATAAACATTTTTATGAGAGAAAAGAAAGAAAAAGTAAAAAGCATCTTGCAAGGAAAAACAGAAAAGCAACAAAATGATATCAAATGTTGCTTTAGAAACGTCTGCACAGTGGAAACAGCTTAAGTGAAAAAAATATGAGATTCAAGATTGAATCAGCTTCTTCTGGACATGTTATGTATCATTAGATTTACATCTAGCAGCTCAWTTAAATCACCATTATCTGGAAATGAAAATAGCACACATATGGACAGTAAATTGTGCATGCATAAACCCACAACTTATGGGAGTGACATAAATTACCAAACAAAATAAATTCTGATAAGTGTGGTTTGTCTCAGTGTAGCTGGTTATTTTTCTACTTTTAGACCATCTTCATCAGTTCTTGATCTTTATATTTTGTTCTTTTATCTCTCTTTCTTTAGAGGTTTAACCCTTAACTTCTGGCATTAAACGTCTTTGAACCTTTTCAAACAAATCCCCGCCCACCACAGAGTTTGTTTAAAGAAAAGTCCAGATATGTTCATTTAGTCCTCCACACTCTTCTTCTTGGTATTTGTGTCGTGGTAATTTTTGTTTGTGATTTGCTGGATGTAATGAAGCTAACAAGCAGATGACTGATGACAATGACGTCATCAGGCAGACAAAAAGATAAAGTTGTGTGCAAAGTTTGGTATTTAAAAGATTAAAATGGAAAATACAATAAAATAAAATAAAATAAAATAACAATTACAAAATGACAAATTAAGTAAAAGAAACGTACTTCCATAGAATTTTCTTTTCTAATATAAAACTTGTGAAACTAATGTTTACAGTAGGTATGATAAGTCCTGCAGGGACAACATATACTGTATATTTTTGACTGGAAAATAACATGATAACAGTAAAGCAGGTGCACAAATAAGTGGTGTCACTAAGAAACTGCTGGTTTGTCCGTGTGTCTCRYGTATTTTTGTTTAAAATATGCTTCATTCAGTGAAGTTACTCACACTGAGAAGAGTCTCCAGAAACTTTACTCAATAGTAGCAATACTTCATAATATTACTCAAGTAAAAGTATAAATTACTCCTAAATGTACAGTATATTTTTTTCCAAAAAGTTACTCAAGTAATGTAAGTTGGTACCTGTCTCTGGATCCAACTGCATGTGTTTCTGAATTATTTTTTTTTCCATTTTCTTGGTAACATGTGATCAATAAGATGCTGATATTTTGTTTGTGTCTCATTAGCACACTGGAGAGGTTCAGTTACTAGTTGCCAAAGATGCTTTGAAACAAGTAGCGACTCAGTGATACAGTCACATGTTCCTGAAGGTGAGGAAAACAAAGGAGGGGAATTTGATGAATATGTGCAAATGTCTTTCTTCCTCTCAGTTTTCTCTCCTGCTCACACTTCTCTCACATCTGTTGATATTTGCAGAGTGACGTATTATRGAGTTTTTACAACATGCAGTTAGCTTATCAACAGCTGGCACCCAGCTGTATACCCTGCCTCACATCTGATTTCTGAAAACAAGATAAGGTCAATTGGCAGACCTAAAAAAGCAGACTTTCTCTAACCTTATCTTGCTCTCTCTTCCAGGAAAAATGCCTTTATTAGACAGACAACCCCAAAGGTGCAACACCCAGCGGACACCTAAAACAGGAGATCCAGTTCTTGTTTCTGATAGCATCACATTGGCTGAAACAAATACAAAAGCCCTTTGTTTTCTCAAACCTGACTACCAGCATTTTGTGTCACCTGGTTGCAAATCAAAGAGCTTTTCTTTTTTACAAACCACTCTATAACAATCTTTCCATACACATGAACATCAAAGCACATTTTTGTTTGAACAATAAATTCACATCAATACCTTCGGAGGGATAAATGCGAATAAAACAGAACAGAAACACACAGAAAGTGACATTATGTCAAAGAATTAGAGGCAGCGTACACCAACATGAGCTAAAAGGAAAGAAAAGAGCACATAAACAGAATAAGCAGGTGCTTTTCTGACCTGGTACGACTCGACAGCCTCCCGGTCCAGTGAGCGGCTGACCGACACGTCTCCCGTGTCGATATCRATGGTAAAGAGGCCTTTAGGATCCCGGTCAGCGCCGGGGCCTGTCAGTCGGAAGATGTGGTTTCCTGACTTCTCTGGTGAAATTACCTGGGAATAGMACCAACACCTGTAATCTCATCTCCTTCGATTTCAAATCAATTCATTTTCTCATGCAAAAAAATAGCAAATAAGTGCATTTCTCATATGAAGGTAAATATTTAACTRAAACAGTCCAATGCGCCTTTACCTGTGATGCAAATGCCTGATCATTACCAAATAAAACGTGTGCTAGAAAATTCAAAGGATTTACAAAATAACATATCAAGACAGTRCTGTGATTTTAAGCCATTCACTATAAAGTTCTTCATACAGGAGTGATTTTATTCTTAGAGGTTCTTTTGGCTAAAAATATTMTATTCTTAATGGCAGGTCAAGTCACACATGTTGTGGATAGAAATACTCACATGAGACTAATGTAGCCAGAAGCATCCAAAGGTTCCCAGTGACAGGATCAGGCAGGTTTTGAAAGGAAACACAAAACAGAGCATGTTAGACTCAAACATCTAAACTGAAATGGTAACAGAAATGTATTACTTTGAATTCATGGTTGTGAGAATTAAAAAAAAGCAAAAAATAGGTTTTATTATAATGATTGGAAAAGTCTGTGACAAGGCAAAGAGGAAAATATAGCAGAATTTTTTATTTTATTTTATTTATTTATTTTTTGTCAAACAATTGACAGTGCAGGTGTAATTTTCAGCACACTCGAGCTTATTTGCTCATCAAATTTTCACCCTTATAAATGAAAAATAAAAAAAAGGATGCCAGTGTTTTCTGCCCTCACGCACAAACATACAGGAGGGTAGTCACCAGTGACCTCAGCACTGTTGCTGCGAGTCAAGGATTTAAACTGTCCCACTGTGGAGCRCCCGAGGATCACAGGAGAGACATGAGGTTAGCTTTAATGAGACTGCACTTCAGTGGCATAGCAGCTAAAATGAAGGCTTTTCAGCTTCCCACTTGAAAGAGCATGGGACATGAGACTGCAGAGCTCCGAGCCCATGTCAGACAAAGCTCAAACACTCAGAGCCTCTCCAGACTTCTCAGGCATTTATCTCAACGTCCCGCTTCATCTTTCCCCTCTGCTCCCTCGTGCTTTCAGGCTCCCTGCTCCCCCGCTGGTAAGTTTCTCTAATATGTCCATCCCTGCTCTTCTGTAAAATTTCCACATCTCTTTCCCCATTCATCATTTTTGCCTCCTCTTTGTACCACATCCTCTTCTGGTCTTTCCCTCTGCTTGTGTACCGAATGATGAGAGAAGAAGAAAGAAAACTGTCAAGAGTGTTAAAAAAACATAACACAAGCCTTCTTTTTAGGGATAAAACCCACATTCTGAAGCCATCTAACTTTTAMGCTTTCCTTCTTTGGCTAACATTTGCCCCTTTTCTCAAAACTTCCATCAAATAAACCAAAAAGGGTGCATTTTAACACAAAGATTATATTTATTTTCCATCATTTCTCACTTCTGTGAGGCTAACTGATCCTCACTTATGACCTCAACTGTAGTCATTAGCATCACCTTTTAAACACCTTTTCTGTACAGACCCCATCCAGATGACCTACTCAACTTTTTAGACAATAATTTTCTTTWWAAAAAAGTTTTCCYCTGATGTCACTTCCTGTTTCACTTTGGCTGAGCCAAAAYCCTAAGAAAATRTGCCAGTTATGTGAAAAAATGGGTAAAACCCCATGTTTTAAGTTAAGTTTCCTAAATACRAAGATGTTTTMTTTGACCTTTTGTATTTGAAGGACATGCATGTCACAGACACTTTAAAAGAAAGCTTCAAGGAACCACATGCTGTAACACCGGAGACTGAGCTGGCTGATAAAGACTTTATAAAGTCAAATGTTCATTCAGAGCAACAGCATCATCTCAGTTGGAAATAAAATTAATTATACCTGAAACTTAAAAGCTAACTGACAATACTGAATCTATCCTCATCCATCTCACAGTGAAAGGGTTGTGAGACAGAATAACACACTGAGAGGAAGACATTTGGAAAGAGTGCTCACAAATCTGTCTGGTTATCATAACACAGAACAGTAAAGGTTAGAATGCTGCACATAAGACAAGCTGTCGTAAGGACATCACTCATCTAGACATAAAATATTTTATTCACTGGGAAATATTCAGTATGTATCCTTTATTTATGCAGAGATGTAAACTTATTTTTAAGAGAGGCCTTGACAAGAACATAAATGTGCAGGAACAACATTAAAGCAGCTTGATTGACCAAGAAAACTTTTTTTTTTTCAAATAGACTTAAGTAACCATTAACCAGTTCTGATAACAAAACAGGAGCATCATTTAAAAATATATTTTCTGACTCTGGGGCCAGACATTTATAAAACACCACAAGAGCAGAAATTGCAGTATTTGTACACATATAAACCCAGGGATAATAATGYACCAGCCCAAGCAGAGATTAATATGCAGTATTGAAATCAAGCAATCAAAATGACTCAGATAAATACGGCCAATTAGCAGCAACAAATCTGCACAGTGATATGTTCCCAAAGCCAATCTTAAGCCAATAAAGGCAAATAAAAAAGCTGAAGAAATCAAACGTCTCCTCACCTGAAGTGAGAACGATTTATTACTCAACATGTCAGTGCAGTAATTAYGGTTCAAATGATTCTGATTTTGGAGAAGTGCAGTGGCCAAAACCTCTAAAGAAGTAAGAGAAATTGTGAATTTGGCTCAGCATCAAAACACTGATAAAGACATAGAGAGTGGAAGAATYATAGACAAATCCATGAGTGGACCTACTGCAGGAGGGATGGAAGACAGGAAGTAAAAGAGGGAGTGGGGAGTGTAAAGGATCACTGATGAAGACACTGTAAGTTCATCTGAGGAATAGCTGAAGTGTCGGCAGAAGTTTCATCTGATTAGGAGATGTCTCTGTGGAATGGAGGTGTTGATCATCCGCAGTGCACACGCGCACACATTTACACGCTGATGCGTRCGCGTGTTGGCAAAGAAATCTGCACCCAGTGGCTTTGTCTGTCTCCCTCTGCGTGTGTGGGAGGACTGATGGAAGAATCTCACCACTTTCCATCAGCTCTCATTACCAGCCGAGCACACTTGAAAGACTGTGAGGCTCACAATCCTGCAGRAAGATGACAGGAGGTGTGGTGTGGCTCTTAGACAGCAAACACCTCGGAGCACAGAATGAGCAGCAAAACAATGCAGGAGCGTGGAGGGATGTTTATGTGTGCTGGTTTTGTGGAATAAAAACCTTAAAATCACCTCATGTTGCTCATGTTCTGATAAACTGTCAAACAGAAAAAAAAAAGAATTTTAGCAACAATTTAGCTCATGCAAAGTGTAAAAAATTATCACAAAATATAAATTCGCCAAAATAAAATATCGCCAATGTGACCCATYGCTACGCAAATTCAGTACATAAACAGCTATCATGACCTTGTTCTTTTTTTTAGGAGAAATGAGGAATGGTTTTAACTTCAGCATGTGGTGTGTGTGCGTGCGTGCGTGTGTGTGTGTGTGTGTGTGTGTGTG
>NW_013952409.1:4781500-4783391 GCF_001266775.1 Austrofundulus limnaeus | reverse complement strand
GTGTGTGTGTGTGTGTGTGTGTGTGTGTGTGTGTGTGTGTGTGTGTGTGTAATCACAAGAATGCCATGCTCAGACCAGTGCTCTGCCTGATTGTCCTGCCACACCACCTCGCTAATGAAAGTGACGAGGTGGGGTGAAAAGGCCCGGTGAAGACACAGAAGGAAAGAGCCAGGCGAGTCCTCGACACAGGACAATGGGAAAACAATGGGGCTAATTAACTGCCTTTGATTGGCTAGCCGGGCTGCTGCTAATCATCACCCATCAGCCACTGTATTCTGAGCCAATCACAAATAGCTCGGAATGGGCAGCAATCAAGAAGAGCCCTTGTTTAGGGGAAAATAAAAGGACAAAAATGTAAGTAGTGTCGGTTTGCTGTTAATTGGGTCAAATGAGGTTTGTGTGAGGAATCCTGTTTTTGAAGGGAAATTCCAACACTGCATAATGTTCAGGCATGTGTTTCTTTTTTTACAAAAGAGGACAACCTGGATCATACCTATCTAATTTATTTAGCTACAAAAGCTTCTCAAATATAAAAGTAAAATCAACAGAAATAAATCAATAGGTGCAACATTCTTGAATGCATTTTAATTCAATTTAAGTTGTTTTATACAAGTAATTCAGAGCTAAAGTCATCTCAGGGCACTGTACTTGAAACATTCACATACATTATAARATGCCAATTAATAAATAATAACAGCAGTGGTCGTCTGCATCAAACAAGAGTGATTAACATGATTAAAGACAGTCTGGGTAAAAATAGCACAAACACTCTGTTATTCCAAAGATAATTAACAGAATCAATTAGACTAAATGACAAGGCCCGTAGGATGTCCGCTTTTCTAATGCTGTAAGATCTCCATTCTCAGTTTGCTCACTTCCTGCTTGGAAAATCAGATAAAACAGTGATACTCAATGTCTAAGAGAAGCAGCAGCCACAGAAGACATCTAAAATAGTTGGAAAAGAAATAAATAAAAAGCTCTGGTAGTCAAACATGTAAAAAAGGGTAACATTTGACAGACACAGATAGATGGCAACACGACAGTAGGAGCATACAGAATGACAGGCAGAGCAAATTTAGGAGGCAATTGGCTCTGAAACAATGAAAACCATTGCCAGACATGTCWATTTTCATTACTGTTTTAGCTGAAGGTTAAACCAAACCATGGCTTAATTTCACTTTATTTGAACCGTCATGTCAAGTCAGACACATTGTGAGCTGGACCCTAAGGTAAAGAAATGATAAGCACCACTGACGACTGACGGCTCAAGATCAGCTCCTAAAACGGCTTCACAGTTGGAAGTTTTTGAAATTCAAAACACTTAAATCATGCTTGGAATGTAATCTGATTGATTCTGCTTCTTCTCTGAACCATTAGGTATCAATTAATGATTATTTTTACTTGAAATAGTCAATGTTTAAAGACTTTTTTTTTCTTTTGGCTTTTTTTTGTGACCAGAAAAAAAACTACTCAAATGTTGCAAAATTAGATTTATTAGCTCCTGAGTCGCTACAACAGTATGGAGATTTTAATACTTTATGTGAAACTGTCAACAATGATCGAATGTGTCAAAACATTCAAAACTTGTTTATCTGAAAGTGTCCCTAAAATAATATTACACACAAATCCATGTTTAAATTGTGTGTAAAGCGAGTGTGTGAACCTTATTTAAAGGGGCAATATTATGTGTTTCTCAGGCATACATTTAAATACTATACCATAATTAAAGTATCTATGTCATCTTTAGCTGTTATTAAAATGCTGTTTTTATGTTTAAATAGAAAATAAACATCTTCTCATCACTTCCTTTTCTGAACGCCTTGAAATTGGCCTCTGTCTCTTTAAGAACCACCTTCTGCTTCAGCATCGCCCATTTCGGTGTGTGTGTGTG
>NW_013952409.1:4779030-4780870 GCF_001266775.1 Austrofundulus limnaeus | reverse complement strand
CAAGGCTTTGGGCATGTTTTTTATGACAGTATAACATTATAACATGATATAAAACTCAAAAAAGTTGATTTTACATGATATTGCCCCATTTAAGACCACTTAAGTCCATGATGATAAAGTGTATAGTGACAATAGGGATTAGGACATGTTGAAAAAAAGATGACACTGAATTCACGTTTAAAAATCAAACTAGCATTTGAGAAGATGATTGTGTTTTGTTAAAACTTTGCAGAGAACAATTATTTCAGCATGGCAACAATCTAAACATGATGGTTAAATCGCATTTGTTTCCACAGAAAATAAAGTAAAAGAAAGTTTGGACTGCATTGGGTTTTTCTACAATGTTACTGATTACCAACATATGTAGCAGACAAAGAATAAGTCAGTCTTGTAATTGTATATGCAGCTCTTCAGAGGATGAATGAGTGTGTTTTTATGGATGAAACAACCGGGCATCATTTCAAAGCCTTCTAGTGCCGACTATAGTTTACAGCAATCTTGCAAATTTTCCTACACATGCCACAGCATTCAGAACTTTGGACCATTTGCTTCTTTTTTACTTAAATAACAGAAGTTCAGCATGAGATAAACAGAACTAGAACTGCTGCTCATCATTTTCTTGATTACCAGAGTAGACAAACTTCTTTGTATAAGCTCGGTTGCTATTAAACAAGAAGTAGCCCGGTGCTTAGAAACCATCCACAAAAAAAGAAGAGAAACTCCTCAGAAAATGCTGCGCAGAGCTTTTCCTTTAAGCCTTCTGCTCATCTTATGAGAACAACTCAAAAGCCTTTGGGATTCAGGAATAAATTGCTGYGTGGAAACAAGCACTAATAAATCCAGGATGAAAACAGACAGGCGCAGTAATACACATCTGAATGAGATTGTTCTACTCTACAATGCTAACAAATGCAAATTATTTTCCCTTTAAGAGCACGTTACTCAGCTTCATTTCCCGCTCTCAGTGAAGAATGACACGCTCAAATTTATCCAACAGATTTTTAAAAAAATGAAGCACTGAAGACGTAAACTACTTGAGCAATGACAGATTTTTATTCCTGAGTTCCAAGATTTTCCAATTAGCAGAGACTGAAGTGCGGCACACTAAGAGAGACATATTTAAGCATATCAGTCTCATTGCATGCTCCAGCTGCTGTCTGAGTTGTTGTGAGCTGTTTATGGGCCCCAAGGGAGGGCCGGGGAGAGACCTCTGTATCAAAACAATTCCACAGCTAGCAGGAGGTGTGACATAAACAACAAGGTTCTTACCCTTCCCCAGTGAGTACCTCTGACAGCCGACCCACCTTCCTTGCTCCAGCGCGCACACAAACCCCGCATTAGTGTAGTTATATATGCACACAGTCAAAGATGTCAAATCGTAGCCCCTGCAATCTCAGCTCTCCCTTCCTTCCAACTGCTTATCTCCCGGTGAGAGGGAGAGAGGATGAAAAATGAATGGCTGCCATATGGAAGCGATACGTCGCATGAGAAGAGGAAGAACTATTGGTGTGGAAAATCAATTTTGTCAAGTGGCAAACATATAGCATTCTATTGGGTAAAATAGCCAACATTAGCCCGTCTCCTCATGCAAGGCTGTGCAGAGGTAGAGACGGGAGATGGGAGGCTGCAAATAAGGGATGAAAGTAGAACCAAATTTGCAGGAGAGAGGGAGAATAATTAATGTGTCTGAGTTCGTCTCCCATTGCCTCACAGGAACATGTCTGTATCCCACAAGACCTGCAGCTGTTCTTGTGGATGACACCGGCGTCACAGATGTTCAAGAAAACACCACAGAAATGATCATTTCACACTGTCAAAAGTAATCTGCTAATATATATAT
>NW_013952409.1:4774077-4778975 GCF_001266775.1 Austrofundulus limnaeus | reverse complement strand
ATATATATATATATTTTACCTCTGCATCAGCTTCCAGTTCAGTGGGCATGAAATTTGCATAAATTCCTCAAAACATCACCCAAAGGTTGGACTCATGCACACAGACCGTAGTAAGTTCAGCGTCCCTCATTACCTGGTATCTCCAGGCCCTCGAGTCGCTTCACAGAGACCATACTGAGTGCAGCATTAGTATGAGCTGGAGGCCCAGGCTCTGTGCAGTGGTCAAACTCTCCAGGGTGCAATTATCTATTACAAGCTGGGCTCAGTGTGGGACACCTTTCCCATGCTAGTGTCAGCAGGCAGCCAGAGATGTGGATGATTTCTTGGTGACCAGCCATGTCTAGAACAAAGCTAACTCGCATTCGGAGACGTGTCAAAGAAATTCACAAGTGGAAGCTTAAGGATGGTTTCTGAATGAGCATTTAGATGAATAGTTTTTTTTTAAGAATCTGAGAATGTGCTGCTTGCCATGTCTTTTGTTAAATTTCTAAAAACACATCTCAGAAGTTATGCTCTAGCGTGCTGCTATGGTCTTTCCYCAGTCTTCGCCTGAGAATAAAATCTACACAACCAACTGTGGCTGTGTCCAAACTCTGGGGCTGCATCCTTCAAAAGCTGAATTTGTTGGCCGCTTACGTCACTGAGTCACACTGAAGACGGTCCAAATTTGAAGACTGCTACAGTTTCAGCCTACAAATGTGTCTCTGATATTCCCTGATATTTGGGACGGGTCCGGAGGATCCTTCTCAACGAGTCCTTTCCCAAAATGCATTGCGGGCCGATCAGAGATTGTTTTGCTTGTAATGATGGATGAAGCAAAGGACAGTAGCACAGTTTGAAATAAAATCAAGCAGTACAAAAACATAAAGTTTAAAGCGGTTGTGTTGTTAGGCTTTTGTTATTAGCACAGTCATGTTTTTTTTAATATTCTTGTCAGAAATCATCATAAACGAGCTCATATTTCAGTTCCATTAGTTACCATACCATACCATACCAACTTTATTTATAAAGCACTTTAAAACAACCACAGCTGATACAAAGTGCTGTACATTAAAACAACATAATTAAAAACGGTTTAAAAACAAAAACATACAATTTAAAACTAGATCCCGCTGGTGTTAAAAGCCAAGTAAAACAGATGGGTTTTAAGACGAGCTTTAAAAGTGGGCAGTGAAGGGGCCTCTCTGACCTGCAAAGGCAGGTCATTCCATAATTTAGGGCCGATGACAGAGAAAGCCCTGTCCCCTCTGAGCTTCCTTTTTGTTCTCGGTACCTCCAAGAGCAGCTGATCTGCTGACCTGAGAGACCGATAAGGTACGTAGGGATGAAGAAGCTCAGAGAGGTAAGCCGGGGCAAGATTATGCAGTGATTTAAAAACAAACATAAGAATTTTAAAATGAATCCTAAAATATACAGGCAGCCAGTGAAGTGAGGCCAGGACAGGGGTCACATGTTCCCTCTTCTGAGTTCCTGTCAAAAGTCGTGCAGCAGCATTCTGAACCAGCTGCAGACGTGAGAGCAGTGACTGACTGACTCCCAGGTAAAGAGAGTTACAGTAATCTAAACGAGTTGAAATAAAAGCGTGGATCACTGTTTCAAAATGCTGCCTGGACAGAAAAGATTTCACCGAGGCCAATCGTCTTAAATGATAAAAGCTGGACTTAACCACGGCTTTGATTTGGCTGTCCAATTTAAAATCACTGTCCACCTTAAAACCAAGATCTGTAATAACAGGCTTAAAATATACCTCCAAGGGTCCCAGGTCCACAGAGGAGGACTCACAGGAGCCACTRGGTCCAAACACCATCACCTCTGTTTTGTTTTCATTAAAATTTAAGAAATTCAAGGCCAACCAAGCTTTAATATCTCCCAGACATGCCAGGAGATGTTTGATAGAATGGACATCCTTCTGCTTCATGGGCAAATAAATCTGACAATCATCAGCATAACAATGGAAAGAAATCCCATGTTTCCTAAGGACAGAACCCAGAGGCAGTAAATAAAGAGAGAAAAGCAGAGGGCCTAAAATTGAGCCCTGCGGGACACCATAAGGCATTGAAACAGCAGATGATTCAGAGTCACTAATTTTCACTGAAAATGTTCTCTCCTCCAAATAAGACCTAAACCADTTAAGAACAGTGCCATCAATACCAACAACGTGGTGTAATCGCGATATTAAAMTGTCGTGGTCTACTGTATCAAAGGCAGCAGTTAGGTCAAGTAAAATCAGAACAACATGGTTACCAGAATCACATGCAGAAAGGATGTTCTTGTATTGCCTCTATGCTAATTTTGTTAATTTATACATTAATAATATATATTATTTTGCTCATTTTGACCTATTTAAAATAAACTTTATTGATCCCACAACAGGGGAGTGTTCACATTACTGCAGCTCAGTACAGGAGAGGCTGAAATGAAATATAATAGAATAAAAAACACTATATACATAAAATATAATGATGCACAGATACAGTACATATACACACATATACACCAACCCACTTTATATACAGATATCAAACCAACATATATGTTTATATTCTGTAATATTGTGTACAACATACACAGTATGCATCATGGATGGGTGAGTGTAAATAAACAAATGAAATGAACATGTAAAGGTGTGAATAAGTGATTTTTTTTCTGTTTCTGTTTAGCATCGTCACAGTTGCTAGGTGACAGGCTGGAGTAAGGGTGGGAATAAAGCTGAAGGCTAGAACGTCCTAATCCACAACCACATTCTTCCGCTCTTCATGGTCAACAAAAGACTCGGCCCACATAGACCCAGTAGGCCGGCTCCTTTGAAGGACGCAGCCCCTCAATTTTAACACGGCCTGCGTGGATTAATGCTATACTAAATGTGTGTAACTGCAAGTTGTCATCGTGGTGGAATAAACAATTTTTAGGTTCAACACACCCAATGATTTATTATGGAGGAAACAAAAACATTGTTTTAGCTGAAATCATTGTTAAATAATAATAATAATAATAATAATAATAATAATAAAGTCTTCAGGCATAAATGGGTCTAAAGAAAATAATTCAAGTAGTAATGAATGTACCTTTTCAATGTACTGCTCTGAAGATCAGGAATTGTTCCTTGGGTTGTATTTGGTGGCAAACATGAACGTTTTTATGTTGTTTTATGTAAAAACACACAGTCCATTTTACATTGAGTCATTAGGATATCAAGTTACTGAATAAGTTCATGTTTCTTACCTTGCCTATGATCCTGGGAAAAGGAGCTCTCTGGTTCTCAGTTACAATCATCGGAGGGACCAGTATGGATCTCCTTGATCTGTTTGGTAGCTTGTGSCCAAGACCCAGAACATTCTACAATGAAACAAAGACAAACATGTAGCTAATCTTAAAATAACTTGAAATGAATTTTATGTCTTGTTTTGATGTATATTATTCCACTCTTACATTACCATCATGATTCATGCCCCCTAAAATGACAATTTTTAGCTTGCATTAAAAAGTGTAATTATTTAAAGCATAATTATATATATATATATATATATATATATATATACAGTATATCTTAACAGAAAAAAATCCTCTACTGATAGAGACATAAAAAAAACAGCAGAAAATGTTTTTTTCCTCTGGCAGGCATATGGGTTATGCGTTTAGAGAGGAGAAATGGAGAAATATTCTCAGAGCAAACATGTAATAAGCGCCCCTGCAGCTCTCCTTGGAATTAAATTTATTTTCTATAATTCAGTATTCAGCTTGTGTGTTAAATAAAGACAGAAGAGAAAGGTAGGAAAGGCAAAGCAAAAACACAAGTAGAGGGTAAAAATAAAGAAATGAATGATGACAAGGTTTTGGTAAAGCAATTGCATCACTCGAGCAGATGGAGTTATTCTGAAAAGTTGTTTTGATCTTAGAAAACACAATAGCATAATCTGATTTCATTTTCCAGCCTCCTGCTGTTGTAAACAAAGAAGTGTTTTTCTTTACAATTTAAAATACTGAAAAATGTTCCCATCTCTTCACCTCCAAACTGCTGATACATTTGAAGCTTTTTGTCTTTGTAGACCGATGAGAATAAAGTCTGTCAGTGACACCTGGCAGCTGGGGGTTGAATCCTGGCTGCTGATATCAGGGTGATGACCTACAGGGGAGGACAGAGTGCTGACTGCCCACCTGGACAAAGACTCACACTCAATTGCYGTGTCATAACACAACCAATTTGTGTTGTGGGAAAATGTGACTCAGCTCAAGAGAATCTGATCTTCTCTGTGTCTGCAGCTTTTCAAGGAGCATCATTTTGTTGGGTAAAACAAACACATATTTACATCTATTGCTAACTATTTAGGTTAATTAGCTACTAGTTTTTAAAGAAACTAGCTAATTAAATCTAAAATAAAAAGTTGATTAAGTCCTCTGGACAGGTTCTTTTTTGTTGAAAACATTTTGTCTTCTCCAAGAGACTTAATAAACTCAGCCTTAAAAGCTGTACTTTCACATGGTGGATGAACAAGTTTAACAATGACAATCAAAATTGTTTGTTCACATGCAAAAAGAGGATCATCATTAGCAGTGGTAGGCTGAGCTAATCCAAAAATTAGCTCTGCGATTTCTGAAGCGCTTATGAAAATATTTAGGTCTGCAACTTCAGAAGCATTTATGCTACAGAAAAACTAGCGGAAGCTAATTTTAAAGTGCAAGTTCAATTTGACACTCACTAGCTGGCAATAATTTATATCTGCACAATACTGTCAACTAGCGGAGTACGAACTCTTCGACAGCTTAAACCTACAACCGCCGATTGCTGGGGATGTGATTTCATGAAACAGACCTTTGGCTCATAGTGTAAAAATTTAAAAGTTGTTGAGGATTGCTAGTTCAGCTGCTTCGTCTTTTTCTTTTGTTTATTGTATATTTTT
>NW_013952409.1:4761439-4773920 GCF_001266775.1 Austrofundulus limnaeus | reverse complement strand
GTTTATTGGAAAACTGAAGCTATGCATTCTGGGTACATGACGGATTTGATTTGTGACGGCCTGACGGGAAATGAAAGCATGGTGTGCAGGAAACTATCTTCACTTCAAAATAAGAGCATGGATTTTAACATTTTCCATGCTTTTGTTGTCACTCCAGTTGACCACTAGATATCTGTCTTCATCAGCATAACATCTTTAAATCATTTCTGCGTCCCTTCAGCTAACCCCGTTGGCTGATTGCTTCGACCAGTTATGTCAAAAATTGAGCTCCAGCGTTTAAACTTTGTTTTTTTTTTGTTTTTTTAAAGAAGGTCCGATTGTAAATTAAAATAAATCAATACATACAAAATTTTAGTAAGGATTACAAACATTAACTGTTTTCTCCCGGTCACATAGTTCTAACCATTGCCTTCCTGCTATGTAAGCAGACACAAAGCATTGTGGGAAATGAGAACCGTGACACAAAGCAACTGTCAGCAAGGATGTATACCTTCCCAATAATTGTGTTTATCTGGGATGGGTGCTGTTGGATAGATCATGTGCATTGTGATTCATTTACAACCATACCTTCTGCTGTTCAAGATAATGACTGGTAGATAATTAGTTATCAGCAGTACTGCATTTTAATTTTAGAAAGCGCAAATCCGTTTATGAATTATAAAAATTAGTAAGACCGCTAATGCACAAACAAAATAGTTAGGTCCACAATTAGCGGATTTGCGCTTTAGGGGACTGGTGCACACCACTGGTCATTAGGGTCCTGGTTATCGGGGGGACTGGACATGGAGACCTCCACCACTGTTTAACATTGGAGCGTTTGTTTTCACAAAAATAGCTTCCTTTACTCCTCTTTCAAACCAGTGTTCCTCTCTATCAAGGATGAGAAAATTTTCATCCCTAAAAGAGAGACCACTGTCCACCTGTAACTCCTCAGACTGAAGAAGTCTCTTGGAAAAGCGATGAAAGGTTTTCAACAAAGAACTCATCCAGGAGACCTACTCAACTTATTTTTACATTTTTCTACCTGGGTTACCGCGATGCATCAAAACGTTTTTAGTTATTCTCTTTTTAAAAACTGAATCCTAACCTCTTGTTGTTCATTAAAATAGAGGTGTTACCTGAAAAGCGAGCCTTAAGTTTTTCTTTTTCATTTTTCTTTTCCTTACCAACAGGAAAAAATACATTCTGATGATTTTGTCATTTAGAGGATAATTTAATCTCTTTGGTTCTTAAATTTCAAAGCCTACCTTCCAACTGTTTATTAACAGTCTGCAGTGAACAGACATGTACAGTAGGTGCATAAATGTAGCATGTTGTTTGCATGCCGTTTACACTTCTGGTTATTACTCACAAGGCCTCCAGCTTTAACCATTTGTCATGACAAAGGCAGGAGAAGTGGTAAAAATAAAGATGACTCTACAAAGCTCAGAAAAAAAGAACATAATGAAAGAGTAACAGAAGAAAAGCCGATCGAGGTCAGACTGAGTGGTCCCTGAAATGACCACTTTTATCAAACCCACTCAGGGATGACCTCTGAAACGCTGAAGGCAGAAATCTGAAACCAAACTTGAAGCCGTTAGCCACAACCCCGTCAAAAACCAAGAGATTAAATGACCATTTCTGTATTAAAGGACCAATATGCGTTTCTCAGGCATAGATTTAAATACTATACCATAATAACGTATCTATGTCACCTTTATCTGTTATTAAAATGCTGTTTTATGTTTAAATAGAAAATAAACTTATCTTCTCATCACTTCCTCTTCTAAACGCCTTGAAATTGGCCTCTGTCTCTTTAAGAGGGGCTGCCATGATGCAGTTTATTTGGCATCTGAAAATACATTTCCTCAAAGGTATTTTGAATCTGAAAAGAGCTTCACTGAGTGAGAAGTAATGTTTTGAGCTCAGCAGACAGACAGGTTTCACTTTCACCCGAGAGCCTGCAGGAGTCATGGGCAGGGTGTGTGGGGAGAGGAGAGGGATGCTCTGCCATGAGGAAGTTCGGCTTAAAGACACGCCCCAGGGGCGTTTAAGTCCCAAAAGGTGTTTCTGGTCCCCACCTGTCGTTTTGCTCCTCAGCATGGCTTCATAAAAACACTGCAGGATTTCTCAAACATGCATGAATGAGTCAAAGCAAGGCTTTGGGCATGTTTTTTTTTATGAGAGAATAACATTACAACATGATATAAAACTCAAAAAAGTTGATTTTACATGATATTGCCCCTTTAAAACTCGTGCGACCGATTCACGAGAAAGTTAATGGACGTTTGAGCGTTGGCTGTAAAACGACAGTGGCCCAGAGATGAATGCCTCAGTGCCATCATGCTGAAGTCTCAGCTGTGTGATGTTTGAAAAAGATGGTAGGAAGAGCTGGAAGGCAAACAGGCACCACACGGCGATTTTTAAAGGCTCGAATGAGAAGTTGGGTTTAGGATAAATCACACCGTCAAATCCACACATTCACTGAGCTGAGATACAGTAGATATGGAAAAGGAGTTATGGTGCTTTAAAACCTATCAATGATCTGTAGAAGGATCACAGAGGGGAGATGTACTGACAAAAACGTGTKCAGCCAGAGAGAAACCTTATTTTGTGTTCAATGAAGACGGCTCACTGCAGGGTGTTGTGAAAAAGATGACTTGCAGCCCTGCTTCCCTTTTCTTCTCACCTTCTGCTACATTGCAGCTCATTCATTCTTTGTTCTTCCATTGAAATAGCTTTTCTCCTCACATTTTCCCTTTGCACTTTGCATGTGTGTTGAATAGTGTTCTTACAGTATGGTGACACTGTAAGAGAGGGGAGATCATGAATCTTTAATGTGTACTTTTTCATAAATTACTATTACACCGTCAACCCTGGTTCAGCCTTTAAAAAAGTCTGCTTCTCTTTTTGCCTTTGTCTTCTAGGTGATCATAACAACCTTTCACTGAGCTGAAAAATAGTCTTAAATAAAAGATTTGATGTATTTTATCTGAAACAGAAAACAAAAGAAAGTGTACTCTGTAAACAAGTAGTGCATTTAGAGGAGGTTTTGTGCATGTCTGTGTGACTAACAGGGAGAAATAGGAAACCTTTGTCTGTCGTCTGAGTTAGGAGTTCCTGTGGCAGCAAAGTCGTGTCCTTGTCCATTCTGCCGTTTTTACTCACAACACTATATTGAAAAGTGTCATTACTCATTTCTGACAATGTGCTGGAGAGCCAGTGAGGAATTGGGCAAATTCAAGGCCAGTGCTGGCCAGTGGTGACAGAAACGTAAAACTATTTAACATAGAATAAACTGATACATTACGATGAAGTCACATCAGGCAATCAGTCAGTCTTCCTGCAGCACAGTTAAACACCTTAAACACACAGTTACATGTATTATTTTCTCATATGCATATATGTTTTGTATTAATACACCTTTAACATTTTTTAGACACACAGAACATTTTCAATATGATTATATACGTAGACTTAGCA
This sequence comes from Austrofundulus limnaeus, assembly GCF_001266775.1. Taxonomy (NCBI): domain Eukaryota; kingdom Metazoa; phylum Chordata; class Actinopteri; order Cyprinodontiformes; family Rivulidae; genus Austrofundulus; species Austrofundulus limnaeus. Next base: position 4,770,458 of record NW_013952409.1, on the reverse strand, counting down.
CAAAAAGTAAGAACATTTGTGTTTGGTAGATCATTATTTTGTTGTAACAATGCATCTTACGCCTTTGAAAAGTCTGTTATTTGTTCTTTCAAATAGTGCCACATTTGTAAGGAACAGGCATTTGTGGGGTGAGCAGGAATGCTGAGTATGAGTTGCACACATGAAAAAAAAGCCAGCCAAACTGCTTATTTTCTTGCTGCTGCTGATACTTGTTTTTAGCCCCTGGTACCCCCAGGTGCTGCCAGTCAGGTGTCTGGTATAAGATTTATTACCAGGAAGCATTCTTACAACAAAGAAATAATCTGCCAAATAAAAAATTGCCTCATGTTTTGTGCTAAGCATATAAAACAAAATAGCGGGAACATTGCAAATGATGCCTTGTTCATTTTGTAATTATTACAAAATAGTTACTGCTGTGCATAGTGAATGTACATAGCAGTGGAGTTCTTACAAAATAATCCACTGCATTTCAGTGTATTATAAAGTTAAGTCCTATTAGTTATAAAGCTTCATTTTCAGCCTGTGGGATTAGAATATTACACGTTTTGTATCACATTTTTTTTCTCAGTTTCTTCTTCTTGCACACATTTGGAATAACGTCTTTTGTTTTCTGCTGCTAACCCTGAAAAGCCCTCCATGTGATGATCCCTGCTGTTTTTCTTGATTTGTGTCACAGTCAGACGTTTCTTTCATCTGCAGCTTGTACAGAAACCTTAGAACGAGACTTTTTAACTACATCTAAGCGTCCTGAGCATCCTTTTTTGTAAATCCACTTTCAGTTTCTACGCATTAGTTGGCAACTCATTTTAGAGTTTCTTCCATTTTTTTTTACTATGACCTAGTTAAATTATTGACCTTTAAAATGGGCGTAAGACAAATTAATAACACAGTTCAAGGCAAAACCACACTTGGGGGAAAATTTATTTAGGGAAGGGACTAACTAAATCTAAATAATGTCTGGTTAAAATCACGGCATATTTTTTTAGATATACAGGGGGTAAAAGAAGTGTTTAACACGTCACCATTTTTCTCAGTAAATATATTACTAGAGGTGCTAATGACATGAAATTTTCACCAGATGTCAGTAACAACCCAAGTGATCCATACATACAAAGAAATCAAACCATAAACGTCCAGAAATGAAGTTATTTGTAATAATGTGGAATGGCACAGGGAAAAAGTATTGAACACATGAAGAAAGGGAGGTGTAAAAAGGCATGTAAAGCCAAGACACCAGCTGAACTCTCTCAGTAATTAGAAAGCAAGCCTGCCCCTTGTCAGTGCAAGTTAATATCAGCTGGTTCAGTCCCAAATGATGGCCAGGTATCACACAAGAACCATCTGATGATGGGTAAAAGTAAAGAGCTCTCTCAAGACCTTCACAACCTTATTGTTGCAAAGCATAATGATGGCATCGGTTACAGAAGAATGTCTAAACTTCTGAAGGTTCCAGTGAGCACTGTTGGGGCCATAATTCAGAAGTGGAAAGAACATTATTTCACCATAAACCGACCACGACCAGGTGCTCCTCACAAGATTTCTGACAGAGGAGTGAAAAGAATTATCAGAAGAGTTGTCCAAGAGCCAAGGACCACTTGTGGAGAGCTTCAGAAAGACCTGGAATTAGCAGGTACGATTGTTTCAAAGAAAACAATAAGTAATGCACTGAACCACCTCGGYCTGTATGCACGCTCACCACGCAAGACTCCACTGCTGAAGAAACAGCATGTTGAAGCTCCTTTAAAGTTTGCTGCACAACATTTAAACAAGCCTGTGTAATACTGGGAGAATATAGTCTGGTCAGATGAGACCAGCATTGAACTGTTTGGATGCCAGAATACACATCATGTTTGGAGGTCAAACGGCACTGCACATCAGCCCAAAAACACCATACCAACAGTGAAGTTTGGAGGTGGGAACATCATGATGTGGGGCTGTTTTTCAGCATATGGTACTGGCAAACTTCAAATAATTGAAGGAAGGATGAGTGGAAAAATGTACAGAGACATTCTTGATAAAAATCTGCTTCCATCTACCAGGATGATGAAGATGAAACGTGGCTGGACATTTCAGCAAGACAATGAGCCCAAACACAAAGCCAAGGAAACTCTCAGTTGGTTTCAGAGAAAGAAACTAAAGCTGCTGGAATGGCCCAGCCAATCACCTGACCTGAATCCAACAGAAAATCTATGGAAAGAACTAAAGATCAGAGTTCATAGAAGAGGTCCACGAAACCTACAAGATTTGAAGACTGTTTGTGTGGAAGAATGGGCCAAAATCACACCTGAGCAATGCATGCCACTAGTTTCTCCATACAGGAGGCGTCTTGAAGCTGTCATTGACAACAAAGGCTTTTGTACAAAGTATTAGATAAATTTCAGTAAGTGTGTTCAATACTTTTTCCCTGTGCCATTCCACATTATTACAAATAACTTCATTTCTGGACAYTTATGGTTTGATTTCTTTGTATGTATGGATCACTTGGGTTGTTACCAACATCTGGTGAAAATTTCATGTCATTAGCACCTCTAGTAATATATTTACTGAGAAAAATGTTGACGTGTTCAATACTTATTTTACCCGCTGTATAATATTAATTTTAACATGACAAACTTATTTTTGATTATTGCTACTATATTATATTAAAGGAGTGTAACTTAGCAGCTGTTTAAAGCTGCAAAATAAATAAAATAAAAAAGTAGGAGGAAATAGGACTCATTCAGAAAGGACAAAGTGACAGAAAACAGAATTAACAAAGGACAAAATCAGAACAAGTTCCTCTGTGCAGGGATGGAGAAAGAGGGGAGATTATTTGTGTTGTGTTGTATAATATAAGCGGTTGTGCTGCGCTTGCAACATGTCACTTCTTAGTCAGCCTCTGAAAGCCTCACTGAACATTGAAATCTTGGTTAGAAAAAAATCTATTTGCCACTGCAAGATGAGGATTTTACACAGAAAGGGATATTATATTTCAGCTGGTGCACAGAAATATATGAAGCATAACAAAAGCAAAATAAAGAGGCTTTTGGATGCCAATTATTACTGCTCTTATCAGTTTTTATGTTTGAATAGTGCCTGCTTATGTTCTTTGATGGCATGGAAATGTTCTGCATAACGGTTGTTCTGCACAACAACACGGATGAAACAACAAGCAGCAGTACGCACCGAACATCGGAGCATGCATTTGTTAAATTGAAATGCATTCTTCCATTATTTCACATATTGATCTTTTGCAGAAAAAGGGAAACAAATTATCCCTTGAATTCAGAGTTTTACTTATAATAGGAATCATTCATCCACCACTTCTCACCCTCTGGGTTTGTGTTACACCACAGTAGCAGCTTGCGCTGATGAATTAATACCTGATTCTCCCCACTTTCACTCCCAGCACTTATCAATTATCATGAGCCAATATTTTCCGCCACAATACCATTTGTTATGCCAATAAATCTAAAGTGAAGTATTTCCACTCAGCRTGAAACAGGAAACAAAGGCAGGGTTGGGGGGAATCTGAACGTAGCTCTAGCAGGAGCATCACAATGAGATTTCACAATGAAAATGAAATTTGAAAAAAGATGCAAGCTGAGAGGAACAATAATTGAAAAACAGGGAAGAAGCATGAAAACAGCTTGACTACCACGAACAGTTTATCCGACGGGAGGTTTAAAGCTCAGGAACTGAGCAAGTCAAATCTGACAAGTCAAATCCTTGGGTTACGGAAACAAGCAATTAAATTTGTCAAAAGTTAGTTATAATTTCTTTTATAGCCACTCAGCTGCTCTGGAGACGTGTTTGAAAGTCCACATGAGACGGTGCCAAGGCTCAGGGTTGGGGGGGGACGGGGGGGGTACAGGAAATGGACTGAGAAAGAAACAATAGATTTTCTGATGATAAATCCCAGGGCTTAAGAGCTTCAACAGATTAATTGATAGTGAAATAATGAGAGCTTTTAACCAGCCTGTCTCACAGGAAAACTCATTCAGCCTGGCTTTTCTCATCTTTGTTTCTTACCTTTGTATAATTCATGCACTCTGTCACCATGTGAGCTTTGCAATTATCTGCTGAATGACGCTACTTTGCAGCAGAGGGCTACACTGAAGCATCTTTTCACAGGAAAGATAAAACATCTAATTGGTCATCTAAATTTTCTTGATTTAGTCAGACGATGGTTGCATCAGAAAATGGCTGAAGGATRAAATAATAAATTAATAAAAGTGGCACAGGAGGAAGTCTTTGTATATTTTTATAAGATAAGATAAGAGATAAGGTAGGATATATCTTTTTTATAACAAATATATGTTGTTTAATGTTAGCAGGATGCTCTCATTTTTAYGTTTTTAAATGTTGTTACTCCTGGTTAGACAATCATCCAGCCATTATCTTTACGGGGGTCACATGTGCTCATGTCCAACAGTGACTCTGTGAGTGACAGGATATACCCTGGACAGGTTGCAAGTTCATCACAGTGCCAGAAAGAGACAAACCATTCACACTCACACCAAGAGACAATTTAGAATTACCAATTGGCCTAGCATGGCATGCAGGTTTTTGATCTGAAGCAGGGGCAGAGCTCGACTTTTTGGCAAAGGGGTGGCCACAGTATTTGTTTATGAGACATATATAAATAAAGATAAGCTTTCTGGGTTTGAAAATTCAACATGGTCACCACAGCTAATCCTRAATAGCTTAAATTTAGCTGTTTTAGGAACAACTGAGCTGAAATTTTGTATGATTGTAGCAAAGAATGATTTATAAAACATGCTAAATGCTAGTCACAACCTATTTTTAGACACTTTTTAGTCATACAAAGCTGAAGATTAGTATAGAAGTAGCCAAAAACCATCTTTACCCCATTCTAAATGCTAATCAAAAATGCAAGATGGCCACCACTGCTAACTTTAAAAGCATATATTTAAGTCATTTTAAGACTTAATAATAAAGTCATGTATTAAGTCATTTAGTCATTTTAAGATAATACATACAATAATACATTTACTGTGGAGTACCTAAAATTGATCACATGCCAATTGTTGATTATTCACACATTAAGCTAACCTCTAATGCTAATGCCAATTAGACAAAGGACTATAATTCAGTCATTTTAAACAAAGAGCTAAAAGTGATATATAGAACAGAAGTATCAATTCAATTCAGTTTATTTATATAGAACCAAGACACACCATTCGTTGTCCCAGGGTACTGTACATGAAAAAAAGGAACAATCTAAAGAAGAAGCCAGCAGAATCAGAGAATAATAATTTCACAAAATCTAAATATAAATACAAAATCTAAGCTCCCATTTGTGGGCCACCCCTGTGGTTTTGCCCCTGGTGGGAAGAGAAATACCTGGAGAAAACCCATAAATGTTGAAAAAAAAAAGCTAATTCTACCAAAATAGGACAGCTGTTCAATATGACAACCTTCTAATTGACAAATATATTTATGTAACATGACAGAATTACTTACATACACAGTGCAGGCCTGTTATTTGCTTATCTGTAATCTAACTTTAGCATTTATAAAAGCAGCATTTTCTAAAAGGTGTTGAAGATAAAGAGCAGACAAGCCCATTTAGAGTATTTGTCATCATTTTGGTGTTTAGTCGTCAGTCAGACATTATAAATGTCAYGGTGCTTTAAACACAAATGATCACCAGTAATTACACTTCATCTTTAAGAAGACATGATTTTATTTAATATCAGTCCTCCAGAGAGTTTTWAAGACATTTAAGAAATTCAATTAGAGCTGCTAATGCCAGCTGGATGTACGGACAAGGACATGACAAATTATAAAGATTCATCTCCCGGGAACCATGTCTGCAAATAATGATATTTAATGTCAGGATATTTCATTCTGATCCTAAATAGTAGAGCAGCTTACTGACAATGAAGTCTCATGTCTCCTTTGTGGGGTAAAATGATTGTTGAAGTGGAAATKACTTCTTTAAATGATCCAGAATCAAAGGGGACACAATAAGGAAAGAAAATGTGCAGCACAGTTTGATATTTTATTAACCTATACAAATAAAAATGTAAAGAAAATGATTTTTAATCACTAATCTAAGTCTAAATGAACTGGACAGAGTTGGAGCCAAGAGTTCTGTGCAACAGCAAACACTGTAACATGAAGATTCTACTTGTTTTAAGTAAATAAAAAGGATTCGTTTTTGTTGCATTGATTTATTTATTTAAAAAATGTATATGTCTGTTTTTCACCACATGGTATCTTTGAGGCGGTGGAATTATGTTAATTATAAATAAGGTTGCATAAATGTATTTCATATTTATACATAATTATAATAATGTGACTGATGACAGATGTTTCTGAGCATTTGATGAATGTGTTATTTGTTTGCATTTAAGATTCCTAATGTAYGACTGCTTTGTGACTGTCACGGTGGCTGAATTTACAGCTCAGAGCAAAAAATCTGTTCTTAAGCTATGATTGTTTTTCCATCATTTAAAATACCAGTCTGACATTTTTAGAAACAAAAAAARRWKWTTYWYMMYWMTKRTKWTYWTCRWSMAGSWKRTWAKAARAAARAAAMAAMWWCAWCWTTARRAYWRSCACAKMSASWTKTTTTTWTTTACTGACATTTATTGTTAGACCYATATTTAGCTTAGAGTTAATCAGTTAAAATATGYTAACTGAACCAAGCCGAAGTTGGTGCAACCATTGTGATTAAATGGTTTCATAACCAGCAGCCAATTAGCCTAGCTTATGAGCGGACACAGGAATCCCAGCTAGTGACAGAAACCAAAATCAGTGTAAAAAAGTTAACACAAACATTTCATTTGTCCTATAAAAGCTGCTAAAAAAGCTGCCTTGTTAACATCTCATCAACACAGGTTTAAGTGTAAATGAATCATGTGATAATTGGAGCTTTAAAGGTGCTGACAGGTGGTTGTATTTACTGTTGTTTTTGTTCTTGTTTTATGTGTAAAAACTTAACCAGCGAAATAAAGTTTACAAAATACCTATTTTATATTTTGAACTTTAATCAGTCTATAGAAATTATTAAAATAATTGGAAAGATCCTACTCAGCAGGGGCATTGATAAACAATGCAACAGCTAAAATATGTGTTTTGCTATTTCAAAGGAGCTATTATGCAAGTTGACTTTTTGAGCTTTAYATCATGTGATGATGTCATTCCCTCATAAAGATATATATTAAGAGGGTTGCTTTGACTCATTCRTGTATGTTTAAGAACTCCTTGAATCGCCTGTGGTAGCCATGTGGCGGTGTCTAAACATTTACTGGTACAAAGCTCCGCCTATTTACCCAAAGCTCCTCCCTGAAGCTGCCGCCCCACAGAGCACGCCCCTCCCGTGAAGTATTGTTGTGGACGTGTGCTAAAGTGGGAGTGTCAGAAAAGGTATGATGTATAGAGACAGAGGCCAATTTCAAGACTACGATGCAAAGTCCAATTTATTTTTGATGTATACAGCTGTTCTACATAACAACTGAAGGGAACATGATTACTTGATTGTGGTAACACCCCTCCCCATAAAAAAATAAAAATAAAATAAATTAATAAATAAATAAAGTCACATTCAAGTTTTTTTGATACACAGCATATATGAGATATTACTCACCCTGAGAGTGTGCGCTGATTCACGTGGGAGTCCAGTGACATNGATATATATTAAGAGGGTTGCTTTGACTCATTCGTGTATGTTTAAGAACTCCTTGAATCGCCTGTGGTAGCCATGTGGCGGTGTCTAAACATTTACTGGTACAAAGCTCCGCCTATTTACCCAAAGCTCCTCCCTGAAGCTGCCGCCCCACAGAGCACGCCCCTCCCGTGAAGCATTGTTGTGGACGTGTGCTAACGTGGGAGTGTCAGAAAAGGTATGATGTCTAGAGACAGAGGCCAATTTCAAGACTACGATGCAAAGTCCAATTTATTTTTGATATATACAGCTGTTCTACATAACAACTGAAGGGAACATGGTTACTTGATTGTGGTAACACCCCTCCCCATAAAAAATAAAAATAAAATAAATAAATAAACAAATAAAGTCACATTCAAGGTTTTTTTGATACACAGCATATAGGAGATATTACTCACCCTGAGAGTGTGCGCTGATTCACGTGGGAGTCCAGTGACATCCACCTGTGCCATGTCGTCTGCGTGTGCACTGAACCCGTGGATGAGCAGGACTGGCCCGCTGTACACATCATCCTGCAGGGCTACTAGATTCAGATCCTGRTCCACGTGGAAGCCGGGATCTGACACGTCAAACGTCACCCCCTCATTCCCCGCGCAGTCATCAAACTTAACTGGGGGGGGGAAAAACGAGACGAACACAGAACACACAAAAGTTGTTTTGACGCCGCTCTAAACAAATTATAAACAACAGAAATGTCAGAAAAAAATAGGCCCCATGACAGTCACCGAGGTGCAGARTGCAGTGTGAAGATAAAACTTGAGGAGCTGTCAAACAATAGATAAAAGCAGGTTTTTAGCTATAAACAGATACCCTGAAGATATACATATAACCTCTGCAGAGTAGCATGTTATGAGGGGATGTCAGTGAAGCTTCAAAAACTGTCTGATCTCTACTTACACATGACACTTGAAAGTTTAAGACCCCCCAGCAAAAGATGCTACCCGATGTGGACTTTTGCAGGAATTTTGTTTTAACAGCCAAAAATTCAGTATCGAGTTACGAAACAGGAAGAGACAAAAAGGGATTTGTTACACTGAAAACTAAATGTGTCATCAAGTTCTGAGCAAGTGATGTAAGCACGTGTCGGCCTGTTCCGTCTGACTGAGGGAGATACTGCCAAAGACTCTACCAGGAATTATTCCTTCTGATCATGCTCATCCTCTTTTTATCTCTCTCTCACACTCCCGTCGGTGCAACATGATCCCCATGTCCTCCCCCACCCTTAGCCCCAACAATCCTCCTCTCCCTCATCCGTCACCCCCTCTTAACCTTGGTCTCCCATGACGATCCTTACCGAGGTGGATCGGGGAGGGGGAAAAAAGGTGTGTGTGTGTGTGTGTGTGT
>NW_013952409.1:4756450-4761136 GCF_001266775.1 Austrofundulus limnaeus | reverse complement strand
AAGCAGACGTTTATAAAGAGTTAAAAAGCCAAAAAGCCATAAATTGAGATAAAACGTTGTGCGCAAAATTATTCATCTGCAGAAAAGTGTGGAGCTTTAATCGGGACAGATTTGGAGTGTGGACGTATCCTGCAGTGGGAGGGGTTTCCCAGGAGCAYGGCTGGCTGGATCTCAGGAGCTCTGAAAGGTGTGTGCGAAAACAAACACCGAACGACCACGTGACCGTGCATGTGAAGGCCTTAACTCCTGCACTGCCACCTAAATATACACAGTTTTATTAGAACGTGTCAAAGGAAGAGAACCCTTCTGTGTGTGTTCTCCACACTGGAAACTGAAAGACCAGCTGAACTCAGAGACACATTTGAACTCAGCTTTATTAAGTTTTYGAGCATCTTGGAGATCAATAATCCCTTTTCCAAAGACGCAGCACAGCTTCAGCCATTAGTACAAAGGAGGYTCCAGGTGTTTTATGCACAACCAGCTAATAAAAAGATAAGACTGACAAACATTAAATGCACTGGTTTCTGTCTGCAATGCTCTCACTTATTTTATAGATTTTAAAAAAAACTGTGCAATTTGCAAGTTGAGGTTTAACAAGAGTAGACAAAACTSTTTTTATATAATAAGACAAGCTGCATGCTAATAATGCTTTTTTTTTTTCAAGTTGAAGAAGAATGCCAGCAACTTTCAATCTGTCATCTGTTTGACTTTGTGCCACTTTATCTTGTTTAGAGTCACAGGATGAGGGACTCTCTCCCAGCAGGAGACCCTGGATGAATCACTGTGTTTCTAGATGTTCTGAGAGATCCCAGAAAAATCCCTGTGGTCAGTCGGAATTTCACTCTTTGATATTTATTAGGAATGTTGGATAAAGAAAGCCGGTTTGAATTGGTGAAGTTAGTGACTCAGTCTGTTTTCTTTGTTCTTCTGTTAAACTTTAAAAAAAAGTGAATGATTTTGTCAGCCTGGCWGCAGAAAACTGATTTTCTTCCACTCCGATAAATAGAATTATTGTTGGAGTTGGATTTGCTTTTCTCTTGTGTTAATACCGCCTTTCCAGATCTGGTGAAACACTGGTAAATATTTAATTTAGAGGTTTAATTTATGCAAACTCAACAAACCTCCAGCAAGCATCTGGCAGTTCACCAGAGAGTGTTCTCCCCATGGCAGATGAAAGTTCAGATGAAAAGGTTTGTTTTCATTTGTCTGCTTTTTGTGTGGGCTACACCCACACTGCAGTCAATTTACAGGAAAATCTGATTGTTTCAGGTTTTCATCATCTTTAATTATTGCTTAATGAAAGAACYCTGTTATGTTTAAATTTTGCATGTGAGAATGRAGTGWTTCTGAAAAGTGAACCTGTGAATTATGAAAGATACAGTGTAAAAATACACCAATGTTTTCTGTCATTTTTAGATGTATGCACTTTTTTTACTTTCCTCAGAAACAATAGACAGGTTTTTTAAGTTGCAAATAATGCAAAATTTTGTATTTACTTTTTGTTTGCATTCTCTTTTTTTTTACATATAAAACAGTTTGTTTTTGCATTAAACTAATGGGATGTAGCCTCTTGTATGTCCTGCTGCAGCTAAGATGTAAGCTTGTGCATCACTCTGAGGCAACTATGATGTCAGTTCACATTAATAAAATTGTGGTTTTCAAATAAGTAAAATACAAATGCATTGCATGGATGGGGGACAATCCTTGTTTTAAGAAAGCAGCACAAGCTTTGGTCATGGTCTTTTCTTGTGGTTTCACTTGTTCTGCAGACAAGGAGACTAACTGAACAGAGCAGACGCATACAGAGCTGAGCCTATGGTTCATGAGCACAATGACATACTGTACACAAAAAAAAAAAAAAAAACCTAAAGAAAAAAAGAGACTGCCTCAAAAAAATTGTTAAAGCTCTCAAACTGAACTCAGCTGAAAAATGTGCACAAATATAAGCCTTCTATTTCACTATGCTAACAAAAAGCTAATACTCTGCAGCTAAATGCTTAAAAATGTTAGTCAGCTGTAACTAATTAGCTTTATAAAGTAAAATAAAATTATTGCCCATGTACTTATATTTTAAAAGTGTTTCATATGTTTTACTTATAAAAACTGCACATGTATTGTCACGTTATTCTGAATTGTTTTAACACATGTTGTAAGTTTCCAGCAGGACACCTTTAATGTGTCTCTTCTTGTTCTTCAAGGTTTAACTTCACACACTATTGTAGTTTCTGCACAACTTGATTGCAGAACTATTTGTTTTKTTACTATTGRAATGTGAACATGTACAGTAAGTGACAATAAATAGGAAGTATAACCACATTTTAAGGTGTTCTTCTTTGTTGAAGGACCACAGAACAGGATTTTAACTGAAACTAGAAATATTTGCTGCTCAGATAAGAAGCACTCTTTGCATGTGAAATAGGAACTGGTTTTGGGCTGGTTTCTACTGGAAGAGTAAGATGCTTCATTGGGGCTGCGCCCTCAGACTTAACTTGTATTGATGCATTTTGATTCTCATTTTATTGCAATAAAATTACTCAGAGACCATTGAAGCGAAGAGTGTTTTGATCATGTATTTCTGCACTTTTTTTAAACAGACATGGAAAAGTTTTTTTTTTTTTTCACCACAGGGCTTTGTTATACACCAAACTGTAAAGCATTTGATTWTTTAGACAAGGACCTCTTGTTTTACTGTTTTCAAATTTTCAATTATTCTTATTAACTCAACTGTTATTAGCTAATGTTTTTAGTAAATAATTTGTGTGTTTAAAAAAAGGCAATTTACAAACAGAGTGAAGCAGCACATCTTTCCTTTGTGTTATTTTGTGTTATAGAAGCTTCACCCCCTGACCTTGGTCTCAACATTTGATCTTGTTCTTGTTTTTGTTTCATCAAAATTAGCCCAGAGAATAGAAAAAAAGACAGAAAAAAATGTTGTAAATGTTATTGTGGGACAAAAAAAMCAATCAAGATAAACAATGTAGAGGCAGGCAGTAAAAAAACACCCTTTTGTGAAATAATAAAAAAGTCAGTTCCCTAGACTAAATGTTTCATTCATGCTTCTTGAGACTACAGACGGAGTTATAAAATAATATTTTCAGTGCACTTAGATTGTCACACAATATGCTAGCTCTTGTGCAGTTTGATTGCAACAACAAACCACTGATGTCATTAAAACATTTTGTCCTGCAGTTGAGTGTGCTGTAAATTTAATTGCTCATATTTCATGATGCACTCAACAGTCCAAACACGGCGATCTTGGAGCACGGCAGTACCAAGTGAAAAAGAAAGGTTCACGGTTAGTCCTGTCTGACAATAAAATCAATAGACTAAAGTCTATCAGAGCTCTCATTTGATATACTTAACCTTTGCAACTGTTTAGTCTGGTTTTTATCTCTCTCACTGCAGACATTTTGAAGTCTTCCCTCTGGACAGACTCTTTTTTTTTGCCATCTGGATGAGAGGATGGAGAGAACGCCAGGGGGRAGAATAGAAAAAAGGATGGAAGAGGAAAGGAAAATCGAACAAAAAAAAAATGAAGAAGAAGAAATGGCAAGGCTACAGTGGACAATGAGGAAGCGCTACAAAGTCAACAACCACACTCTCTGGGGAAACAAGGCTCCATCTCGATATTCAACTCACTTCTAAGCCAGAGCATGAAAAATGTGTTCATTTCCATTCCCATTACAAGCCTCAGATTTATTTCAATAACATGGGTGMGCTCTTTAGAGCCTGCAAATTGCAGCGCCAAACAGTGTCAGTTGCATTTCAAAGGCAGACAGAGTGTTTGATGGTATTCTAATGTTGTCAGGTTTTGGGGGATTTCAGTGAAGAACATAGTCAAATGACTGCTTTGAAGTCAGGCAACAATGACAGAATGAAACGTACCCCATTCTGCATCKGCACCACCAAATACCCACTTCTTCCTGCTTTATAGTTTGAAGAACTGTACAAGACGTGGATTAGAATCAGCAAAATCCCAAAATGGTCGTTCAAAACAAGAAGCGGAGTGTGGATTAGGATGTTCAAGTTTTTCTTCGAGTGTGACATTTAAGTTTCTTTCAGGCCGAAGTCTCCAGTAGAGCCTATTGTTCCAGAAACTCTGCCACTGCAGGGCAATCATTACTTCAGGCTTAAATCTTATCCATCAACTTTCTAAAATATAAAACATATGTTTAAAGTTTCCATACTAAGTTCTGAGGGGATAAAAAAAATGAGAAATGGCTTATTTAAGTCCCCATTATTCTGACATGCTGTTAGTGGTAAACAGGCACCTCCAAATTCCCCCAATTCAATTTCCTCTTTTTATTTTGAATAGGATCAAATAAAGATGGATAGATTAAAGTGATTAAAACTTTGCTAAAATGTGGAAAAATAGCTAAAAGTTGCCATGATCACATTGTGCCTTGTCTTTTATTATAAAGCGTTATCACACAACATGTTGTGATAATGCAAAAAAAATGCAAATATTTTTTAAAAGTATGAGAATGAGTTGTGAATGAAAAAAAATGAATGCACATTGTTAGTCAAATGTTTTTGACAGGGCTCCCACAGGTTGTTCATGCTTTTAAACTAATTTTGGACAGATAATTATTTTTGTTGCCAAACAGTAAATAGAATAGAATAGAATAGAATAGAATAGAATAGAATAGAATAGAATAGAATAGAATAGAATAGAATAGAATAGAA
>NW_013952409.1:4752587-4756302 GCF_001266775.1 Austrofundulus limnaeus | reverse complement strand
ATTTAAAATACCTCCACCCCCAGCATCTCAGTCACATATACATGCTGTTGCTTAGTTTGATTTAGAATAGTGATGGCGCTTGGGACAAACAATTTTTTAAAAATAATTTTTGCCAGAGGAACTCTAAATTGTCTTCCAGACTTCAAAAGCTCAAGTTGACTGAAAAGGGGGTGTGAACTATCTGCAGTCATTTTATTAGCTTTCCTCCTTGTCCTGTCAGTGTAAAGGTGGATCACAAACGTTAAAGGTTTTCTCACTATTTTACCTGCCATTGTCACAATTTTGTTTAATTTGTTCCTGCTTTTGCAGTTCAGGTAGCCAGACCATGCAGAGGTGAAATGTTAAGACACTCTCAATGTGAGTGCTATACACAAGTTCAATGATCTGTGCATTGACACCCAGACAGCTCAGTCTTCTAAGATACTGTATAAGTCTTAGTTGAAATATAATAATCATAAACAGTTGCTCTTAAAAAATAATTACACTATAAAAGGTGATTTGTTGCTTTGTTATTTCAAAGATGTTGTAGTTTATTTTATTGCAACCTGTAATTTATTTCTGTTTACTTTTATTAGGTGTGAAACAAACTGTGTGGASATTTTCTTCTAACCCAAAAGGGGGCCCAGAAGAAAAAGTTTAGGAACAACTGAGCTACGTAGATATTATGTTCATAGTTAGAGCTAATACAATAAAACACGTGTTGTACTACATCTGCACCGTTACTGGAACATCAATTATTTTATTACATGATTTCCTGTGAGATTCGAGTTTTAATGTCATGTTCATACTCAGATAATGACACCTGCAAATTAAAATGTGCAAGTCTACATTAAGAACAAAATCACCACCGAACTAATTGTAGAGATATAAAAGAATGTATTATATGTATTATTCTGTAATGCACCGTTACGAGAGAGTATTTATCTTGGCGTCACTCTTTGTCGGCCATATAAATTAGGTTTTTTTCCCTCTCCTGTCAGGTGCTAAAGTTTTCCTTTGAGGTGTTTTGAAGACTATTTTCTGTCTTGTAACAAAATGTCAAGTCTCCATGATGGGAAAGATGTGAATCAGAAGAGTAATCTCAAAGGTGGCAGCAAGCGTGTGTTTGAGCTGATAGCTGCCGTGTCTAACCAGACAGACTGTGCTCAGCCACATAAGAAAGACTCTGGAGAACAGCATTCTCAAATAATCACCTGGCATTAAAGAGGGAACTGCTTTTGAAAATGTATTTACACTATGAATTGCATTTTACCCCCAAGTTTCCCCATCACAGAGCTTTGTGTGAGACCCATTACTGGGATTGAATGGGAACAAGACTCGGGCTTTTCATCCGGAAAGATAACGATTTTTGAAGGATTTTGGAAACTATGGGGGTCCTGACGGCAGAGTCCTTCATCTTGGCTTTAACAGATTATTAAAACCCTTCACCTCCACCTGCCCTGCCACTCCAGCCAATTCCATTATGTCAGACGGAGGGTTGCGGAACATCAGGTGAGGCAGACAAATGTGTTGTGTTGATCATGCTTTGATTTATGGCCCTGTCCACTACCCTGATGACTAAAGCTAATTAAACTACAGTTTCTGTTGGATCAGAGGCAGCATCAAAGTCTCCTCTGAAGGTCAGTTAAGCATAGAAACTATTAACATCAAAAAATCTTTATATATCCACACAAAGTGTACAAACGATGCATTTCTCCATTCTCCTGTCACTCGACGCAACATCCAAAGTAACTTTATTGTAGTTGGAGATTTTTTTTTTGTTTTGTTTTTTGTAAAAGTAAAAAGGTTTGATTCCAAATATTCTTAAAAAGAACATACATTTTTTTCAAATTTTATACAATTTGTATACAACACAATTTAAATAAAAGTTTTTATAATATATTATGTTTTCCATTTAAGTTTTCTTTGATTCCTACAACTGACAATGTTCTCTGTAATACCTAAATCTACCCATGTTAAATCAAAAAGTTTTGAAGAAGGGGATGTTATAACACGTCTGAAACATATGTTTTTATGCTGCTTTAAACTCATATTTACTCTGACTTAGAGCTGGGCGATATGATCAAAATTTTATATCACAGTATTTTCAACATTTTCACCGGTTTCACGGTATTTGACGTTTTTTTCTTTTCATCACAGCTCAGCTGATAATAAAATGTACAAACCCTGCTTATTGACTTTTTTTCCTTTTACTGTACCTCTGTCTGTGTCGCTGTTTCCCTCCTCTGTGTCTGTTCTTCTCTGACTGGTGGTTGGAGACAGTAGTCACGCATTTTGGTCCATTCGTGAAGGAGGAGGGTTAAGAAAAGATAATGATTGGCTTTGTTGTTTTATGTTATTTATTAAAGCTTATCAGCGCGACTCACCTTGCACACCAGTCAATTCCAACTCCACTAAGAACTACTTCCTGCAGGCTTTTCACAATAGAACCACGTTAAGTCTCCATCAGCATAACGTCTCCATATTAACTAACCGCGTTAAATCTAACTGTGCACGTCACTGAAGAGGTGTTTACTACATTCAGCGAGGGCGAAAACGGGATGTTTTTTTAAATGTCAGTCAATATAATCAGCGGAATCGCCACCCGCGGCTGCAACTAGCTGCTGCAAACATTAGCATGCTAACGCACATAGCGGTGCAGCAAGGAAAAATGTCCCCCGGGAAACAACAGTTCACTGGTGGCTGCGACGAAACGTTCCGCTATTTAAACCAGAATGTCCGGTATTCAAAAAATTCACATCATAACAGAAATAAAAACCAGTATTCGGTACAAAACGGTATACCGCCCAGCACTACTCTGACTTGTGGTCTTTGTCACAAAAACTAAAGGTTGTACTTTTACTGTTTTTCACAAAGACAGAAACCTGCCGACTCATTCACTGGTGTTAGCAAAATGTTCACCTTACGTTGTGATTAGACATTTTTTTATTCATTTGGCACAAAATCCCAAATTAGCTTCCACATAAATCATGGAAGCACGCAATTAGATTTATTTATTTATTTATTTATTTATTTATTTATTCTAATTAGACTATGTCCTTGATGATCAGAAATTATCACCAAAAAAAGAAAAAAAAGAGAGAACTGGAGTGAGACTAGACTGAGAGTAATATTCTTAAAAATGTCCACATTTAAAAAGGACAAACTTGGGCCACCAGGATAACACAAACTTTAATTGAACTATAATGCCATTCTTCAACAACTTTTCTCAACAATTGCCTCTTCAGATGACCAGATTGATGCTGAAATGAGCGAGAAGGAAAGGATGGGATGAAACCCAGAGGAAGACACATTGGAAAAGGATGTGTCAGGAGTGGAATCCAGCACAGTTCATCATCTGAGCCACAAGACAGCTTTAAAAGAATAAGTGATAAGGGGGGAAAGAGCCCACCGAGCCTGGTGGCTTTCAGTCAGGGAATGAACAAACACAAACAGAAGTACACCTTAGTGAAAGATAATATTATCTGGATGAGCCCGGGTCTAAAAAAGGATGACAGATTGAACTGATGACATCTTTAGAACTGGTCCCAATAAAGCCATATGGTACTTCTGAACTAAATATGACAAACTTGGAAGAGAAACAGAGGGTGACTGAGTGAACTCTGAATAAATGCAACAATGGGATGTAAACTAGCACAGAGGGATGTAAACTAGCACAGAGGGATGTAAACTAGCACAGAGGGATGTAAACTAGCACAGAGGGATGTAAACTAGC
>NW_013952409.1:4745504-4752242 GCF_001266775.1 Austrofundulus limnaeus | reverse complement strand
GTAAACTAGCACAGAGGGATGTAAACTAGCACAGAGGGATGTAAACTAGCACAGAGGGATGTAAACTAGCACAGAGGGATGTAAACTAGCACAGATGAAAACAAAAAGTCTCCAAAGGGAAGCAYAAAAAAGCACTGATGCAACWRAGAAGTGATGTCACTTCAAATAAATGAAACCAGCTGCGTGGACATTTGAATAAATAAAATGTACTGATGGGATAATAATGAKTGAAAGACTAACTCTGGGTTAATGTAGTTTTTATCAGAAATTACAATAAATGTCAGCAAATCACACCAATTTATGACATAAAAGGCCAATCTTAGCTTCAAATACACATAATACTCACAAATGAATAAGTCTCTCCTTTTGATGAGGGAATGACATTATAGCATGATATAAAGCTCAAAATGTACATTTCAAATAACCCCCTCCCCCTTTAAAATACCTTTCTGTGGTAAACAGAAGGTAAATTATACTGTCAAACTAACACGGCACTTGTTTGTTTAGAAATAATAGCTTTTTTGTCATCTTTTGTAATCTTTCTAAAGAAAAAAACCATCAGCTAATGTCAGTTAAGTATGTAATTTATTCAGCAACATGAAAAAGTCACGTTTTGGAGTCACTGTTCTTTTTTGACAGCTAACTCTAAAATATGATCTACCCATTGAGATTTTTTTACAACATCTTCAAAATGACAATGATGACATTAAGCCCTTGGTTTAAAAAAAAGGTATTTTTCTAAAGTTGTACTCACATTTGTCAAAGAGTAAAGAGGTTAAACAGAGCAAAAGTGACATTCTTCCAGTTATTTACTCAACGTTCACAGAAGCTGATTTACTATCGTAGGAAATGTGCAAAAGCTGATTATGATAAGCTGACACAAAACAGTTCAGCAAGTACAAGATTAGCAGCAGAGCTTTTCTTCAAACARCGAAGCTCTCTAAAACATGCGTTCSTTTCATTAGAATCAAAATCACCATCTTTCAAGAGTTACAGGAAAAAAAATTACTGGTCATTATTTGGGTGCAAGACAAATCTGTGTGTCTCCTTGTTATCGCAACCAACAGACAGACAGACGCTTGATTCTGTTCTGTTCCCGTCTGCCGGGAGCCGATGTTTCTCTTTCACCCTTTCCACAACTCTAAATCAGCAAATTGGAGACAAGGAAGAGATGGAAGAGAACGCGAGAAAGAATAATTAGGGTGGGAGAAGGATGGCCAGCTCTGTGCTCTCCTGCTTGAGGCTCAGGGTGATCCTCTCTTTGTTATTGCCCTGAGTTAGACCTCGTCCACCTCACCAGGCCCGAATGCCAGCTGCCAGGCTGCACACACTTACACAGCTACACAGCTTACACCAAGTAATAAACCTAAAACTAGTCTCATTAAAWTCTGACACCAGAAGTTTTATAGGGCATAGCTGATGGTCAGTCAGCAATACAAATTTAATGGTTACGTAAAGTCGAACGGTTGGTGTAGTTCCTCCTGTTCTTGCACTTKTCTCAAGGTTTCTCTGAGTCTTTATTCTCACATCATTAGAAGATTTAAAGTCAGCAGCTTTACCCACTTTCTGAGGCTGTATTTAGGAGCCAGTGATCCTTTCAGAATAGCAACATGACAATTTATGCAATCATCCCTTTCAGTCAAAAGCAGAACTATCAGCCCCGAGGGTGTATAGCAAAGTCATCAGGATTCATCTCGAGTAGATTTGTGAACGTATACAGCAGCCAGAGAAGCTTCTGTGTGAATCAGCTCGGCTTATTTTGCGAGACGTTATGATGCATGAGAGGAACGTTCATCTGCAGCTGAATCACAGTACGAGGGCTACACAACTGCCGTCCAGAAACCATGACTCCTCTTTCCAAACCAAACAACTTTCAGAAGGAGAAYGACAAACAGTTCAGGCCCACATCAGTCTGTCAGTTCACGCTAGTTTTAGACTAGTTCGATATTTGCAGCCATTACTACAGCTTCGACAGTGTAGAAAACAATAGGAACCCCAGGCTGATTTAATTTGAACAGGATTTTTTGTGAATCTTTCCTCAGCATAATTGCAGAGTGTACTCCTCCCAACGGACTGCTGCGATATTGTTTATAATCACCAGCATTCATCAGGATGCAAACGGAGTCAGACTCCCCTCACGGTTGTTTGCTGATAGTCCCCGCACTTGTGCAGACGACAAAAAAAAAATCAGACTCTCGTTATTTTTCCTTAAAGGGTCTGAGGCAGATAAAGAGAGGATATTACTCTCTTCAAACGTCTGACAGAAACAAGCATATGGCTTAAATATTCAGACTGATTCATTTCTCGCTGCTCCTGTGCATAATTGGAGTAGCTAAGCCCGTTAGCATTTCTCAAAGGCTTGGGTAAGGCCAGCAGGGAGTTAAATGCAGGAAAACAATGTTCACCATTCATTCAATTCATTCTACTGTTTTTACATTAAAGGTTTGCAAAAAAAAWATAAGCTTTTTAATGTTTTTGCACGGAGCATGGCCCGGACAGGAGTCGTAAACGTCTCACATTGGAAATGTTTTGTCCTGCAGGCTCGGGCTCTGAAGTTGCCAGTTTCAAGGTTAGACCTGCCTATTTATAAATCAATTTAAGTCTCCRTTTCAATAACATAACTGCATTCCTCAACAGAGTTTTTATGGGATTTTTTTATAAATAAATAAAAATGTATCAGTGTGCCAAAGCGATTGAGATCCCCCCCACCGAAGCCAAGCTTGACGAGGTTAACCACTGCAACACATCTGAAAACGGAGCGAGTGAGGTTTATTCCAACACCATCACCAACTTCAATCAGCCCGTGTTTGTTTATGGGTGTCAGGGCGAAGCGTCTCATCAGAGAGGGAAGAGGGACAAGGCAGGGCTGGATGCCAGCAGATGATACGGAGGGAGGGCTGGCAGGAGAAGATGTCATATGTTTGAAGAAGTCTTCCAAAACCTTCATCAAATAGTCCTGTTGTTAGGAAATAGATACAACCAGTAATAAACTTTGGTTTATAATTAAAGTATTAACATTACTAAATGCAATTACTACCTGTTTCTAATTTACACAAACAGGAAAACTTGTTTTTAATGTTAAAAAGCTGAATTTCATCAGCCACATTGTTAAAACTGGATGCAGGATAAACTAAAAATAACAGAAGTGGACTCTCTTGGTGGATAATAAGGACCAAAGCTGACAGCAAACAGTTGCTGGGCTCAGATCTTCTTTTTACAGTAATGTGTCCACAATTGCATCATCTGTTGCCAACATGCACTGTCATCACCCTGCCTTTATTCATGACGCACGTCTGCAGCTTGTCTGCTCACACTGAAACCTGTGTGGAGACGTATCAAATTTCCTGCTGCCCTGTATTAATATTGCATTTGTAATATTACATCTGTCTCCCCAAAAGCATTTCAGGCTTCCTTATTTATTTATCCCACTCGTGATCTGTGATCTTCACAACGATTACGGCAAGCAATGGTTAAAGCCTCTCGAGCTCCTGCTCTGCATCCACCGCATCGCCTCTTCAGCTCATCAGAAATTCAGGGGTTTATTACAGGCATTAGCTGCGATTTCCAAAGCTCAATCAGCTCCTTTTGCTTAAAAACCCTCTCGTCTGCATGGTTATAGCAGATGTTTAAAAAGTGTCAGCAAAAAAATAAAAAAAAATCAAGCATCAAAACCAGCATTGAAGGAATATGGGTTTTAACAAGCGGTCAGCAGAAAATCTTATGAAACAAAAATAAACCAAATATGATCAGCTGCTAAGGTGGTGTCATCATGTGGCGAAGTTCACTATATTAAAAATAATTCTCATGAAATTATGTTTTTACAATATAAAATCTCTTTTTAGATCTATACTGATAAGAAAAACAGACTGTATTAGATCCAAGACGAAGCACAAACTTCCACAGATCGTTTCCACTGCCTCCTAAAGTGCTGCTACTTTTTTCAACAATGTGAGCCACACTTATGAGTCCTAAGTGCTAAATAGGTAAACATTACTATAATTACTATCATTGTCGAGCAGCCATGTTATTTGACCATCCAGCCATTTAGTGCCTGTGGCAGCTGAAATAAAAACAAACACATTGTCCCTAATGTTTTGGACGGAACACCAGTAAAACCTTCTTAGAGCCTCAATAAACGCAACATTTTTTAAACATTTGGTCTTTTTTACATCAACATCTTATTTGAAATGATTCATATTAGCTAAGAGATAAAAAAAATGTGTGACTTCTACAACATCCAAGTTCAAGCCACCTGTTTTAGAGACTMTACCTGCAGCTCCATGATAACTGCCAGGTCTCCAAGTTGGTTTATTGTGAAAATAAATACTGCAGAGTTTGAGGTTGACAGTGAAGCAGGTATACTGTCTCATTCATTATGTGTTTGGATGCAGAACCTGAGCCACAGCTGTGTTCTGTTCATCAGTGCTGCTGGAGTGTGTTTCTGCATCTGTAAAATTAATGCACAAGATCACACGCCAGATGGAATTGAAATTAAACTTGTGATCAAGTAAATTTCACCGTGGCTTCGTGCCACTCTCAAACGCTGCRCACTCCTGTAGAGCTGATGTGCACCACTAGCAAAGGGGCAAAAACAGCAGAACTTCTTTGTTTTTTTAGGAAAGGACTAATCCTGTATGGATGAGGTCATTTTTAACCAACTTGCTTATCTGTGTGACTGAAACAAAAAAGGTCAACTGGAGTCAATTCAACATCTGCAACCAGTCCAATATGTGGGCATATGTACAGCTGTTCAAAAATTAAACACACAAATTTATGAGCAAACATAATTTGGCACACACATAGTGATGCTTTTGAGGATTCAGGGAGATTGAGAGGCGGAGGCCCCGACCAACGTATTCTGAACTTTCCCCCAGGCACTGAAGAGAAACCATACTGGGCTCTGGGCCAAAAGTCAAAGATAAGAAAGTAGAAAATTGGACAGAACAAAACTTTTGACAATGATTCAGAAAGTAATTTTGTCACTTCTGACAGTGCCCATCATTATCTTCTTACTGGGAGCAAAGTTCTTTTAAAAAGTCTGGTGGAAGGTCTTAGAGAGTGGAATAAGTGCACTAGTAAAAACAATAAATAAATAAATAATCGGAGTGTGGAGCTGTGTGCTGCAGAGGAAGCTGAATGGGAATACATTTATTGAACTACAGTGAATTTAACAGACTTAAAATGTGCATCTCAAGACCAGCTTTTTGAAAAATTTGTGTTACACCTGATACAATGTCAAGCAAATACTTTGTTCTTTAAGCAGGCCGAGTAATATTACATTTAGAGTGGAACATCTTACATCACTAAGAACAACGCTGAACCCTTAAGAAACCATTAACTAATATATCAATCCTAAAACGAAGCTAAATGATTATACACAGTATGTGCCAAAGAAAAAACAGGATTTGCTCCTAAAGACTGCATCATCATCAAAAATGGGTAAACGTAATACTTGTTTCAATCCCCCTTGCAGTTATAAACCAACATTGCCCTTTAAATATATATTTGTAAGAAATAACAGCTCTGCTGCTGACTGAACCACTACATCTATAAATGCAAACACCCAWACAACCATCTGAAAGGAATGAAAAACAAGCAAAACAAAAACAAAACCTTTGCCTGCTGAGTTTCCTCTCTGCATGATGATTTTTGCCAGTAAACATCTGACACAAAGATGGCATATAAAATATATATAAATAAAATATGAGACGGTCAAATCTGGATGCAAGTATGTTGTTTTTGAAAATGTAAACTCCAGTTTGTAGCTGGAGATTGGATCTGTTGACCCAAAACCAAGAAAGGAAAAGTGAGTGAAGATAATGGTGGATCAATGGATTGATGGATTGTGAAAATTAAATAAAACAGTTTTATGGCTCTGATGACTGTTCTGTGTAGATTCTGGTCTAAAAAAAGCATTTTAAAGAAAACAAATTACTGCTTGCAGCTTTAAACACAATCTTATAATTAATAATTTCACAAAAAAATCACTTAAAGCCAGGCTGTGTAGGAACAGAGTTAGAAAAAYAGACCTGCTACTATTACAGAAAAAAAACTTTTCATTATGTTTTTAAAATATTTGCGGGAAAGTAATTTGCTAAAATAGCAGGACACCAATTTCACACATGGAATTGATATTTTGACACTTTTTTTCTTTTCTGTTTTTCCTGTTTTTGTCCCTCAAAATAGTATCTTGGAGTACAAATACATATTTGATTGGCAGGGTTTCTAAAATCATAACACTGGGAGAGCTCTGCTGTTGTAATATTAAGTTGTTCACACTGTAATAAGAACCCACTGAAACTCAGTGAGCCACATTCTTTCTTTCCTCGAGCTGAAAATAAACTTTATTGCCAGGAGTGCAGCATGATTTATTCCCCTCCTAAATTACACAACACTGACCTACAATTTCAACACACTTAAAACTGGGCTATTCAGGAACTTTTAGGGACAGAGCAGCATTTTTTAAGGACAAACAACAAAAAAGCACAACTCTGAAGGAAAAAAAAACATACTTAATTGTCATTAAAACAATCTCAAAACCTCACAACAGGAAAAACCTAAACAAACAAATTAAATATTCAGTTATGGAGCTCATAAGGAGACATTAGATGAGAAGAAAGGGGAGTTGTAGGTTGTAAATTCAATGGAAATTTTACAGTTGGCCAAAGAAACAAGAATATGTGCCGTCTTTGCAGCTAACAGCAGTTGTCTACAGAAGCCAAGTTATATATATATATA
>NW_013952409.1:4731458-4744567 GCF_001266775.1 Austrofundulus limnaeus | reverse complement strand
CTTATCTTCTCATCACTTCCTCTTCTAAATGCCTTGAAATTGGCCTCTGTCTCTTTAAGAACCTCCTTTTTCTTCTGTCTTGCCCATTTCAAAATGGGTTGGGGGCTGCCATGATGCAGTTTACTTGGCATCTGAAAATACATTTCCTCAAAGGTATTTTTAATCTGAAAAGAACTTCACTGAGTGAGAACTAATGTTGAGAGCTCAGCAGACAGTTAGGTTTCACTTTCACTGAGAGCCTGCAGGAGTCATGGGCGGGGTGTGTGTGTGTGTGTGGGGGGAGGGGGGCGCTCTGCCATGAGGAAGATCGGCTTAAAGGCACGCCCCAGAGGCATTTTTGGTCCCCACCTGTCGTTTTGCTCCTCAGCATGGCTTCATAAAAATGCTACAGGATTTCTCAAAAATGCATGAATGAGTCAAAGCAAGGCTTTGGGCATGTTTTTTATGAGAGTATAACATTATAACATGATATCAAACTCAAAAAAGTTGATTTTACATGATATTGCCCCTTTAAGTTGAGTTGGCTAAACAAAGTTGAAGAACAAGACAGAAAATCTTTTGCAAGATGCGAGAGGTAAAAATGTGAGATTGATACAATGGGGACGCAGTGAGCCACCATGTACTGTCAACTAGTGCCAAACCTCCATCCGCAGTAATGGTGCATCTGGCAACCAGTGTCCCTTTGYCCCCCTGATGCCCTGTGATTGCAGCCCCTGCAGACCGACTCTTAGAGCCGCTGCTGCCAGATTTGATAACAGCAGAATGAGGGGCCTGTTTGCAGCCAGCAGCAGGTGTGCTGACAGAGAAGTGAGCTGTCTGTGTTGTATACATAAACATGATGAAAAGAAATACTGTAAATCCCATTTTACTATCAAACCTCCTGCTAATTTAGTCCTAATAATATCAGAGCATCAAATATATTATTTATTCCGAATAGGTTTTACATCAGCACATATATTCTAATTAAATCAGAACATATAATGTGTAAATATGATAAAAAACAATTTGAGGAATTGCAAAAGAAAGAGGAAGAAAAATGTTTTTTTTGTTGTTGGTTTTTTTGTCAAAAAGAAAACTAAAACTAAATTGTTTGTTGTTCCAGTTTTCACTGCTTCTGTCTTCTCATCTGCTTTCTGTACCAGAGTTTTAGCCAATTTAAAACCCAGGCTGCATCACGTCTGAGCACAGAATTGGCAACCAAACCAAATCCCTTGTTTCCATATTGGATTTAAGCATAATTACATGACTTTTTGAGATATTTTTCCTGAAAAAAGTTGAAAAGGTTGCATGCTTGGAAGCAAAATTCTAAAATTACTGCGATGGTAACTTGATTAAAAAAAGAAAGAAAAATAAAGAAAAAAAGGGAGACCATCAGTGCTGCCATTTAGCAATGAAACAAGAGAGTCTTATTTCCCTCAGGAGGTGGTGAAGACCAGAATGCTACAAAAGCTAAAAGAAGATTAATGAAGTCAGGGAGCTGGAATTGTGTTTTTAAATAAATGCTAATGCTGCTGGAAAGTAATTAGACAATTGTTTGTTAACCCATGTCAGCTTTAAGCAGTCAGTGAGAAGGTCTGTTTGTCTCCACTGACTTTAAGCTGTTGCTGTCAGAAAATGAAAGTTTAATATAACAAGCTTTAAGAGGTCTTTTAGAAATACAACATGTAACCATTTGACAGTGAGCTTCCAATAATTAAATTGAATGAAAACAACCAATATGTACTCAGCTATTTCCTGCAAAGTTTCCCAGCAATGCAAACATTAAAAAAATATACAGAGTGCTAAAGTATTGGACTTTTAAATTCTGAAAATGGTCTACATCAATATMTGTAATGACAGTAAAAAGTATACCAATTAAAACTGCAACAACTTCTACTTTTTTCAGCATCAGTAAAGAAACATCACTGAGACCAAGATTTTTCATAKTGCCACTCCTTTTTTCTTAAACTATAACTTTGTTTCCATCCAAATGTAACGCAAGAAGTTTAAGTTACGCATGGCTTAGTAAACAGGAAGTAAAAGGTTGAAATCTAGCAGGGACCACACACATAAAAACTTTTTTGCAAAATTCAAGATTTTTTCTATTTTGCTGTTTCCATCAATCCTTCCTAATGCAATACTTCAAAATGTGCATAAAACTGTTGATGTAAACATGGCTTCTGATCGAGCTCCAATAAGTAAACTCAAATTTAGATATGCCTGAGTTTTACGATCCAATCAGTGAATTATAAAAGTTTTGTTTTACCCAGTGTGTCTATCATAACAGCAAAYAAATGTGACTGATTATTTAGGATTTTTGTAACATTAATATGTTTAATGAATCATCAGCAAATTCACAGAATAAAATCAAATAACAGTAAATTATATTGAGTCATTTTTTTTAAATCGAGATCATTTATTTGTATTTTTACTTTCACCCAGTCCTTCCCTCTCCTTGCATCATCATTCTATTCTCGTTCTGTCCAAACTCCCATCTACCACCAGCCTCCATTCACAAGCTGACCCATATGAGGCTGAATTAAGCTCCTGCACAAGTGAGCTCACCAGGGACCAGCGTGGATTCTCTCTTTCCCTGGATTCAGTTCAAAAGTATGATGTCACCTGCTGCGAATCAATACCTGGCCTATGATAGACATATTGTACACACGATGCTCAAATTACAAACATATTGCTTGGAAACACCCACCRCACGTGCCGAAGTACTTGCTCACTCATACACACTTGTATAGGCATACTGGTAATGGCCTTTTCTGTAATTACAGTCATTTGTCAAAAGCATACCTTGATTTATAGCCAAATTAAAAATACAGCAGGAAAAAAAAAAGCTGCAGGTCCTGGTGGCTCTGGCTACAGAAAGTGATTAATGCTACGCCATTAGAGGCGTGAGAGTGGCATGATCCGGATGTGCACCTTGCCATGCAGGGTGAGTAAAGACGGAATATCAATCCATGCATGCACACTCTATGGATGGCAGAGCAAATGCACTGTAGGTGAGTGATCAGGGTGGCTTTGATCTGGGTGGCAGTGGGCTGATGTAACACAGCTAAAGTTGTGTCATTAATCAGTAATATTAAAGCAATAATATAAGGACAAAGCAGATATACATATTTCTAAGTAAAGGTAATCTGTTTACAGCCTCTGTCTCCAAACTGCACTTTTATTTCGGTATCACTTTACAATATGACTCCCCTTATAGACGGCTTATAAAGAGTTTATAGATAGGTTATTAATTCTTCTGTGAACACTTTATAAATCATTAATAAATGGTTTCTTACCAAATAATGAGACAAATCTGTTCACGTACATATTACATCTAAAGGTGCTTTATTAAACATTTCAGACTAGGTTACAACATTGTAAGCACAATAACAATAAGAAACACATATTTTAATATATTAATATTGTACTGTATTACTGCATTATAAATATTCACAACTGTCAAAGGGAGACCTACCGTGTAATACAGTACATTATTTATTAATGACAAATAAACATTTATAAATGCCAAAAGTTAGTATTTAATGTGGAAAATCACCATTTTTAAAACTTTGTGTTGATTATCAATATTTGATATTATTGTTCAAACATGTAAGTTTTGTCAACAATGATGATCTATCAAAAAAGTAAAATAAAACATGTTAACACACCAAATAATCCCACCCCATCTAAAATAGTGTACAGTTTTACACTTTAAAATTAGGATCCCTTTAATATTTGCGGATATTTATAATGCAGTAATACAGTACAATATTATATGTTAAAATATGCATTCCCTAATCATTATTTTACTTACAAGGTACTAAACTAGTCTGAAATGTTTTAATACCCAAACAGATTTGACTCAGTATTTGGAAAGAAACCAGACAGTTTAGTCTCAATGCATAATAAACACATATTAATAATTTATAAACTGTTCACAGATGAAATAATAACCCATCTATAAACACTTTAAAAAACATCTGTAAGGGGAGCCTTATTGTAAAGTGGTACCTTTATTTCTTCAAGCAAGAAAAAGTACAAACTTATGTTTGAGCCAAAGACATGACTTTTTAGAGGAGTTTGAACAAAAACAAGGTTGAAATGTTTATGTTAGCTTGTAAAGCATTCTTCTTTACATTCTCACTATTTGTGTCTTAGAGAAAGTTGTTAAAGTTGTTTCTCAGAAGCAACAGTGGTGAAATTAAGAGTTTCTCATTGACATTGAATGTCTCRATTTTTACAACAAAAGGCAACGAGAGGTGGAGGTTTTTACAAGAGAAGAAAATGCATAAATTCCAGCAACATCTTGCATAAACTTATACCTTCAAATGAAATGTGGCTGAGAATGTGGTCAACCTTTAAAGCAGGAAATAAATCACCAAACTCCCCTTTTCATAAGCAACATGATGGACTGTTTATGAAAAGATAAATATGTCTTTCTTGCTGCTTGTGTGTGTTTTCCCCCTGTGTTGTTTGAGGCAAAACTTATACTTTAAGCAATATTTTGTTTTCTAAGCAGGAAGGACAAAAAGAAAAACTTTATCACCTAAACTTTAAAAGCCAAGCTGTGTAGAGGAATGAAACAAAAATGAAACAGATGAGGGAGCTTTTTCATTTTTCCAATTCATCTGAAACCACTAGCCTATATTGGAATTCAAATACTTTCAAATTGCCTTGATCAAAAAGTTTAAGGGAATCCAGGCAAGAGGCGAGCGTCGTGCCAGCAACAAGATCTTTACAGCTCAATACAGTTAATAAGACTCGGGCACTGCGCCAGTTTGGAAAACTCCACATTCACAGACCACCGCTGCAAGCAGTGCCAAGCTTGGAGAAGACCATCTCCTTCAGGTAGTTTCTTTTTTAGGTCAAGTTTTAGAAAATGCTTAATTGAGAAACGGGAGTTTTGCTAAAGGCCGCAGTGTTTTCAGGAATAATCGTATTTAGGGGTGGGATTGAAGAAAGCCTATGCAGAGCCATAGTTAGCTCTGCAGGAAACAGATAAGGAGACTCTGCTTCTTTACTTCACATTTTATCAGCAGTCATAGGGGGATGCCCTATAGCTTTCCGGTGCAACACAAACTCTGTTTTTTGCATAAATGAACACAATTTAATGTTATTCATGATGGCCTCCTTGCTCTAACTGCTCACACACGAGTCCAGTTTAGTTGTTTTTTTTCTAAAGTAACATTTTAAGATGCTCTATGAAGTATCAGCCAAGCTGCTGACAGCAAGCTACATCAACTTTACTGCCGTCTCAGCGAGGGCAGTGACAAGGCAAGAAACAAACTAGCCTGCGGAACTAAGGTGAGCTATAACACTATCTCTAAATCAATATATTTCATTGTTTCATCATGGCAAAAAAMCCACTGAGAGAAAGAGCTATTAAAGTTACTTTTCAGAACAGAAAACCTAATTTATCCTTCCGTAAATGTCATACCCCTACTGGTTTGATTAATACATCCCAKCCCTGTGGAGAAGTTGTTCTGTATTCGGAACTTCGAAAAGAAATATGGCAAATCATTTTGTAGAATGAATGAAGATGGCCTCCACAGTTGAATTCCTCTTTCAAATGAATTCTTTCAGAATGCAGACTGTCTTCTGTAGATCTCAAAATTCTTTCTTTTTGGTGGTAAGATTACTGTTGTATAACTAATAAAGCCTTCTGTAGAATGGACTGAAAGCAGTTAGACTCAAGTAAGACTTTTTTTCTACTTATTTCAGAAAAAGGCTGTATAGACATGATGGTGTTATGAGAAATGTGGAACATGGGAAAAACTGGAGATTGTTTTGTACATTGATAATAAGTTTTTGGAGATTATATGCAAGGATTTTCATGAAAATGTGTTTTATTTTAAATTTGAAAAACTAGCAGGCAATAAAAATACTAAAAAAACGAAAACAGAAAATTGGAGGCAATGGAAAATGAAAAAAACTAAACAAAACACTTGGGAAAGGAAGCAGAGTAATGGTTGACAAAGTGATTAAGGAAAAAAGACACAGTGTCCCAGGAGTGGGACAAAAAAAAGAGAGTGACTGTTTAGACACGTTTGTGTGAACGTTTGTTTCTCAGAAATGGTCATTAGTCATAATAAATGTCCYTGAACCTCCATGAACCAAAAGGTATCTCTTGCTAACAGACTGCCCCTCCGTTGGTAATTACACAGGGAGGTCTGCAGCAGGTGGCATGGGGCTGAGCAGCATTTCCATAAATCTGCATGTGTCACGGACCGGCTGCAGCCTCTGGCATTCTGAGTGATTCTCACTCACACTCGACGAACAATCTGTTTAAATTCAACCGATATGGATAGCAGGGAGGAAGTTCTCTGAAACCAGCGCTCATTGTGTCCAATTATTTGACCCAACACATTTGTACGAGTGATTTAGGAGAATTTGTGGCATTCACCAATGTTTTCATATTCTAAGATTTTTTTCAGATAYGAACAAAATTCACGAGTGGTCCAGACCTGTCGTATATTTTACGAGCAGTCAGTCTGCTGTTATCCAGACGGATTTTCTTCATTAATAACTTTATATTTCGTTAGTTTGAAGATATTTTGAGTTGAAAATAAATTACACTCCATAATTACTGTATGTTGACAATAAGCTATTCTGCTTGAATTAGAGTTATAATTTTTAATGTAATAATTTAGACTAACAATATAAATTGTCCGTTCGTCTGTTTTCCGCCGCTTGTCTGGGATCAGGTCTCGGTGGCAGCAGCAAAGAGACCCCCTCTCCGCAGCGACACCTTCCAGCTCGTCCTGGGGGACTCCGAGACGTTCCCAGGCCAGAGGGGATATATGATCAAGTCCTGGGTTTTCTCCAAAGAGCCAGACTTATTTTGACTTATTTGTACGGTGCGCAGCGCTGTGGCTTCTGAATAAATGAAAATGATTTAACACAGTTGTTTATACTTTTAGCAGCTCTTTTTATCCCACAGCTGACCTGCTAAAAAAGGACAGATTTTCTTTTCTGGATCTCTAACAGACGGACTTCAATCTCTGAACTCGTAAAGTTTTTATTTTTTTAGTTTTTGCTGTCATTTTTCATGAATGAACACTTCCTGATATCTGAGGCAGGAAACATAGCCTTATATGGTGTTTTTAGGGTGGTAATTATGTTAATCTCCTCTCGCGTGCACGAGCAGCTGGATACGAACAGGTGGAATTTACGCAGCTCATTTACACATTTTTCCTGAAGATAGAAGAGTTTGTTGAATCTGACGTGACATGTTCGTACGAACCCTTCAAACGAACAAAAGTAAGAGAAATTTAGGAGAAGAATACGAACATGTTCTTGCATGAGGCCCAATGCTCTGTTTACATGCAGACGTTCCCTTTTGACATCACTTCCTGTTAATTCACATGTGAATAACTCAACAAGTTTAATTTATTTTATTTATTTATTTATTTATTTATTTATTTATTTATTTACAGTATATTTATTTATTTATTGTATTTTTTTGCACTGTTATTAATGTTATCATTCCAGAAATTGATTCATATTTATTACAAAAACCAGGCGCTTAAAAAATCAAGTTGTAAAAAAAATTACCTGTTTTTTTTTTCACACTAACACTGGAAAAACTGGAGTGTTTGCCGTGAGCATCACATTTGAGATTAAAACAATTCCTCAATAAAATTGCATGAAATATTTCTGTAGCCATTTTCTTCTCAAATGTGCTTCTAGTTTGACCTTTTTGTTAGTTTTGAACAGAACAGACTGAAATTCCATTTAGGATCAAGTGCTTTTAATTTTTTTTTCCACAAACACTTGAAATAATAACGTGAATTGTGCAACTRAATCAACAAAACTGTGCTGAAGTCGTGCCGACACTCGGTTGTTGAAGAACAAACTTCCTGAGTCGCCTCCACAAACGTGTGTCAATAATTTTATGAGCGTTGTGAAAGTGCGCGAATGTGTGCGGCCCCTGCCTTCTGTACACGTAYGTCTGTAAGCAGCGGTGAGCAGTGGGACCACCCCCGCCCACCGTAAAAGGTGTTTCTGCTGACAGGAGCATATTCACGGTAATGGAACCACTCTGTCGTCCCAGAGCAGAGCACTAAAGCAGAACTGAGCTCTGTCTTCGGCTACACGCACCACTGAACCCCGAGATGACAAAATGCCTCAGTAGCTGACCGAATCAGGTACAATAAAGCTGAAGAAAAAAAAAGGAAATTGAAGAAGAAATTCACAGATTTGTCACATTTTGCTGTCTATGCAGGAAAGTATGTATTTTGTATTGGAAAAGCTGTCTGTCAGTTCAGAGCAGCACAAAGAAAGTTTGTTCTGAATGAGAGCACCTTTTAAAGCGCCGCATGCCACTTTGGCCATAAAAGAAGTAAATGTGTGTATAGGAACAGCACATTATGTGCATGTCACTGAAGCAGGTAATTTTATTCTGCCAGTGTAGCTTTGTAATGCGGAGAACAATTGGGAGAGCGGCGGGATGATGAAATAAACGAAGAGGGGACTGAATAATGAGACGGGAATTAAAACAAGTTTCCGAATAAATGACAGGCTGCATTAACAAACTATAAATTATTCCTATTTGAATTTACATACTTTCATTGTATTTCATCAGACCGCACAAATAAAACAACAACTGAGTGGAACATCCGATGAATTATTGAGCACATAAATTAGTAAGTACTTCCTCAGCTCGGTGGCAAAACGACTGCAAGCTGTCAACACAGACGGGGTGTTGACAGCAGACGTGTCAGCAGCCATAACTCACAGCCCCTGAGGAGTGGGCTCCAAGCTGGGAGAACTTATTGATGATCTCTGTGGAGATGAAGTGAAGGTGAAGTCCGGAGGAGCAAACTGGACCAATCAGCCGTGATGTATAGAGGTGAKATTGTAACTAAGTTTTGAAAAGCTGAATGGCTGTGGCAAACCGTAGCACTGAATCGGGAGGGGTGAGGATGAGCTAGAATAGGGTCAGAGATGCAGCTGAGTATTCATAACAAAACAAACAGCAGCTGTGAACTATGCCACCTTCAGTTCAGAAATCMTTTTAAATATGAATCTGCAGACACGCCGGCACACAGAGACCACTCAGGGGCTTCCTGGGCCGGCATTTTCCACGAGACAACCCTTGCATTATTACTGTCTTCAGCTGTTTTTTTTATGGAAAGAACAAAAAGCAGGAAACTACRTGTGGAAATAAATATTCATTGATGGAAAATAATTTATTGGCAGACATAGTTTATGCTGTTGTTGCCACTGTGGCACAAAGAGGCAGCTCCAGCCTTTTTTTCTTTATCAGGTGAATGAATTCTGTGGAATGTAAAAAAAAAGCCAATCTGCACACAGACACATCTCGACCTTAATCCGTCCCTATCCCCTCAACATGTTGCTCAAAATTCATCAGATTCCTCACAAACAGACTGAAGTTGCTTCTATTTGCAGGAAAGACAGATTTGAAATGAGAGARGGAGCCGATGAAACCAGTGATGTTCTGAGAAGTTTCACTGACCTTGCAGGAGTGCTTGGTCTTTCTGGAAAGGTCCACTGTCCACCAGCTGGTAGGTTTTGACCTGAAAGCCAGGCAGACAGGCGTCRTGGCCTCCATCCTCTTGGCCACCTACATGAGCAATCTGCAAACACAGGAAACAAAGTAGCCATCAGAAAGATGCACAACAACACTAGATTCTCTAAGAAAACAGGAAACGAGGCAGAAAAACAATATCTTCTGCAACAGAAACTAAAACCTTTGACATGAATAAAAAGCTAAGTCTTTGAGATCAAAGCAGTCCCAGCTCTGCAGATCACAAGTTTTCAAAAATGATTATCATAAAACTGAACTGAAGTAATAAGAACTGAGAAGAGGAGTTGTACTGATCCAGTTAAAACCAGCCAAAATGTGGAGAGAGGGGTTTTTCCTATACTGGGCCTTTGAGTGATAAGTGGAGGCTTCACGTTGGGGAATCAACCAGACTCAAACATTTCTTTATTCTCTGCCGCTTGGATTAATTTAAAATGCAGTTTGTTTGTTTATTTCTTGTAAAGATGATGCATCTTAAGCTTGCTTGGATAATTAACAAAACAAAAACAGTTTTATTTATTAAGCAAAACATTTTAGAACACAACAGCACAGCAGAACGGTGGTTCAAGCTGAGCCCGAGGCTATTCTGGGTGAAGATTACATGTTCTCCCTGTCCACAAGTGGACACTGGGATCTCCTCCTGAACACYAAAAACACGTTAGGTACATTAGTGACTCTATATTGTCTTCAGRTGTGGGTGAATGGTTGAATGGTTGTTTATCTAKGTAGCCCTGGGATGGACTTGAAACCTTTCAGAAGGCTGCTGGAGCCAGACCAGCTCCCTCACGATACAGAATAAGTGCAAAAATAAAATAGATGGATGGATGGATGGATGGATGGATGGATGGATGGATGGATGGATGGATGGATGGATGGATGGATGGATGGAGCTAGAACACTCTTTTGTAACTCTCAAAGTAAATAAATCACAGACAGGTTTGCATCATGTGTCTCATATCAAGTTTTTACTTGAGTTTAATGCCTGATCTTTGGGTTGTATCATCACGTCATACGGGGGAATTCTTCATCAAATTATCCACTTACTATTTAGAGACCTGCAGCCAGTTTTAGCCCATAATAAACTAGCTTTAGCGTACACCCAGATGTGCRCACAGGGAAGAGTACTGCATCTCTTGGCACAGCTGGAGGAGGTTGGACATTAGAAGCACTTCAACAAGGAAAATGGAAATTGTAAACCCACTGTCGCTGAAGTACAATGGTGTTGAGACATTATTCATGGGGGGCGGGGTATTACAGCAAAAGAGCACTGAGTACCACTTCTATCAAGGCAAGAAAATATAATATTTCAAGGAGTCTTGACGATCAAGTGCATGCATCTGATAAAGAAGGAGACATGAGAACAGATGAGATGTTGAGAGAGAAATTGAAATGATGTCCCTCAGTAATGTATATAACTAGATAAAAGGTTACCAGAACATGGTATATCTTACACCACTTTCAAAATTGGGGAGATGTCTTCTGTTCTATTAAATTGAAGGCACATTCCTTGGTTTAAAAAGAAAGCTCCATTGTTTACATTTTGTTTTAGTAAAAAGTTATGTTTTGAAAAAAATGTACGAAATAAATTGTATTTTTTWATCAAACTTTCATGATTCTGTGTGTGAATTTCTACGTGTCTGTATGAATGTATAAAATCATTCAAGTTCCAAATGGAAAGCACATCGGGGCCGCTTTCTTTGTGCATAAAAAATACCTTATGAATAAAGGTTAATTTGATTTTGATAAACATAAAGGGAGAAAACAATTTAGAAAGCTATTTTACATCCTGGTTACAGACAGCATTGTTTTTGAATGATAGAAATATTTAAGCATTGATAATTAAATTTTGAATAAACTTTGCAAGGACAGGTTTTCAAAAAAATCTAAAATATGCTGATGAAGCAGTAGAAGACTGGGAACCTGTCTGCACGGTGAACAAGCACAGGGAGAAGAGGTCGCTGCGTGAAATGTCCCGAGAAAATAATCACTGCACTCAGAGGACATGTGTCAAAACATTAGTTCTCTTCTGTCACATGGACTTCCTGACATGGTGGGACCTGATGCAAGCAGGTCTATAAACTCAATCAGATTGACRAAAAGGCCAGAACCTTTTCTGTATTGCTTCCTGGGGGACATGAGCCAGAAATTCAGACGTGGAGGTAAATATCATGAWYGTTGTTTTTCTTTCTGCTGCTCCCTCCTGCAGGAGTCACCACCGTAAGTGAATTTGCATAAAAGACTTGTTTTACACCAGATRCCCTTCCTGCTGCAACCATCACTGATCTACTGCAGCCCCTGGTAAATATAACGTGAGGGTTAAAAAACAAACAAATATCATATAGGCACAGCTATGTGCACCCAGTTTGAGTTCCATTAGGAGGATAATAAGACGACCCATCCCTTGTGACTCACAGACGGACGGTAAAAGCACTTAGGTAACACGTTGTTAATGTCAGTGCTGTTTGCAAAGAGGGCTATTACTGTGGACTAATATCACAATTTTCCTCATCAGGAAGGCATTCGAGAMTAAACTAGAAATGTGAAGGTTGCACAGTTTTATCCAAACATGAGCAAACAAACAGGATTTTATCAACGTCTGCCATTTATTAAAGAAAAAGTCAAAGTAATTGAAAAGTGATTTAAAGTGAGGAACCTACTTCAGGCTTTTACATTTGTGTTTATCCTTTTTGTTTCTTTACTCCCTTACTTTACAATCAGAGAGTTAGCAGCACATATATGGAGAGATAAGATGGAATCCATGTTATTTTATGGATAGTAAGCATTAAGGCAGGAAAGCACAGAGGTTTGTGTGCAGTGAATACAAACATTCTTATCTGTTTCCCTGTGAACAAGATGAGAGAATGTGTGTGTCCAGAGGGCCTTAGTCATTGTTTGATTATTAAAGACTTTCTGTGATGAATACATAAGTAAATGTATGCCTTCAGCATAATAATTAGATGTACTATAATGCGTGTGTGCAGAAGTAGCAGAAAATTATACTTTTTTAGAACACATAATGAAGTGCTATTATAAAAAACTGCAGAAGAATGGT
Organism: Austrofundulus limnaeus; assembly: GCF_001266775.1. NCBI lineage: Eukaryota > Metazoa > Chordata > Actinopteri > Cyprinodontiformes > Rivulidae > Austrofundulus > Austrofundulus limnaeus. The sequence goes on along the minus strand of NW_013952409.1, from coordinate 4,731,989 downwards.
GATTCTATAATGAGACTGAGTGYGTTTGATGCACGGTTCATCTCTAATTTCATAAAGATACGACGCAGCTATTGTCTGAGTCTGAAGAGGATTTAGGAAACTTTAATCTAACAGTCACTCAACTTTATTTCATTTTCCCTAATGTCGACATGAGTTCGTTTGCACAAGAATGGAGAATGTGTGAAAATAAAACTATGCGATTCTGAGTAATTTGATGTGTTGCTGATGCTATGTGCACACGTTGCAACACCTCTCACACCTCAGAGTTTTGCTTCACTTTCCATCCCTGCGTCTTCTTACAAATAAAATATAACACATTTTTGCTTTGCCATACCACACTGACAAAAAGAATTAAGATAGAATCTGAAAAAAAAAGTCTCATCTGAGTTTGATGAGATAAAAAGCAACACATGCCCGATGAATAGCCCTTCATCTAAACAGGGCTTCAAGCTAAACAAAACAAATGTGGAGCTCTTATGTTGAAACGTTTTTGAGATATAAGCATTGTTGTATGTCCAGACCCCCCCACCC
>NW_013952409.1:4714977-4731348 GCF_001266775.1 Austrofundulus limnaeus | reverse complement strand
CCCCCCCCCCCCCCCCCCCCTTTCAAACGGAGCCCCCTCCTCAAACATGGGGTCTATTGTAAAACTGTTGGCGGGTGCAGTGTAGGTCTGCATCTACATTCCTATTAAATGTTGATCGATGCAGCCGTTTCCATGCTACAATTGACCAACAATCTCCAAAAATAAATAAATAAATAAATAAATAATAAGCAGTATAAAAACACTATCACCCCCGCTTCACGTGCAGGGCTCATGAAGGGTAATAAAGGTAAACAGTTGGAACTTTTTCACTGAATCAATCCTTAACAGAAGAATCTACATGGAAAACAGATGCCAACATACCAAAAGTCATAAAGTAAATAATTATCTGTGCCTTCAACATTTTTACTGATGTTTGCAGAGAATTACTATTGATCAAGTAAAACCAGTGTGGTAATACAGCTGCTGCTATATGACTGCAGGCTCCAAATGAAACCCCGCTTTAGGACTAGTTTAATTCTTTTTGTTCGTTTCTGCTTACTTTCTTGTTGAAACTTTCACTCACGTATTCTCTTTTTACTTCCTCCAGCTCTTGGCTCCAACATAACTGACAACAAAGAAAGCAGCTTAGTTTTCCTGCTGTGAAGTATTCCCCAGTTGTCCTGAGCTTCACTGATCCTGCCTCAGATTGACACATCAGCATCTGTTCTGCTCCCTGTTAACTCACCTGCAGTCACTTTAATAATCATGTTTATACTCGAGAGTTTTCACCAATCCTTCTTTCAAGCTCCATGATGGTCCAGCCTTATTTCCTGACTTTTTTTTTTGTTTTTATTCATTGAGCTTTCACTCTCTAAACTCCTTGCTCTGTCTTCACTTTATTATTTAATCAATCTAGTTATTTTATCATCTGCTTCTTTASTTCGATACAGATGGCAGAGTACAAGTTAGCAGATAAGCAATTTCCACGTTTAGGTTTATGAGAAATAAAAAGCCATGGGTGCACGAAGCAATGCATATCTGGCAGAATCTGTTAGTTGCTCAAGCAGTGTTGGCYGTGCAAAATAATATGTGTTAGGAAGGAGTTCAGAGAGATGATTCATACAAAGCCAAGAAGGTAAATAAGTAAGCTTTTCATTGTAAAGAAAAAAGAAACAACAGAGTAAATAGATCAGAATATAAGAAATTAAATGAGATCTGTWGAAATCTCATCAAATATCTGTTGAGAAAAATAAATAAATGTACTTCAAGTTCATTTATTCTAGAGTATTTTAAAACAGAAAATGTATTTAAATTTGTTTGTGGCACTCTTCTGTCATTGAAGTTACCAAAGTTTTTGATTAAATTTACAGGTGAAAACTTTTCCAATATATACTGAGCTATAAATCGCACTTTTACATTTTGAACTTGTTTCATCACTGATGTAGAAAACAAGGTTTGTTGTCCAACAGAAACGTCAGTTTTGCTGCTCAGATGAAAAGTTGCTTCAGATAAAATCTGCAGAATGAATAAATTAAAGCTTACTGTTCGAACACCAGATCATCCAAAAAGCCATTTATCGTTGTGTCTAATGCAACACTAATCTGTGAGGTATGAACATGCAAGAAACAATACTGTGAGCCTTTACACAGCTGAGAACACAGGAGCACCAGTGAGGGCAGTGATGGGACGAAGTGATTAAAGATAGTCTTTATGTGCAAACTTTCATCAGAAAAAAAATGTACATTTCTGACAGTGAAAAAATTAAGAGTTTTGGTAATTTAATGCCAAAAATGTATTTTAAATATGCAAACTTCAAACACTTTAGCAGTGAAATAAGACAAAGTAAGCAAGACTACCATATGTGCTAACCATAAAACAGTTTGGATTGTGTTCAACTAAAGTTACATGAAAGCAACATGTGAAAAAAAGAATATTACAGATGATTTTAGAAAGTTTGAAAATCCAAATGCTGAATGTACTTATTCTGAGCAGAATCTTGGTATATTTMGTACATTTAAAAAGGGTACAAAGTGACTTGAACAAACAATATAAAACGGTGAGTTAGGCTTCCTAAACTAAACTAAACTAAAATACAGAAACACATATGAGAAAAATACATCAGCTCTAAATGAACCTCAAACTCTGTCTCAATCAAACGCCAAAGAAAATAAACGTCTTCAGCAAAGATTTAAAAACCTCCACAGTCTCAGCAGACTCATATGAAAAGGTATGTTCCACCTCTGGATTTCATTTTAGAAACTGTTTGATAGACTCATAACTAATGGTCTACTGGTTTCAACACAAAAACATTTTCTTGTGTTTACTTCTATTAGTCATAAAAATAAAAGTAGATACAAATTAAAATCACAATATATCATACAAGACCCAAAATAAGGGGGCTGTAAAAGCTCCCAATATTATTTACCTCTTCAAACACTGAATTAATCACCTGTTCTATCTCCCAGAACCCAGTCAGGAAGCTGGTATTTATAAAGAAGTCATAAATTGTGTTTATTTGTTCCACATGCAATTCATCATAACCATGCACACTTTTTTCTCATGCCTAAGTTTCATGTTTTACCTCGTCATTAAAGTGAAAAAGTCAGCTCTACAACTGAATGATCACTTTCATTTTGATTGTTGAACTTTTCACCTGTTTGATAAACGTTTCTGTCCAGYTTTCAAAGAGAAGCTTGCATTCTGCTGTGATTTCCACAGGTTGCCAAGCTCGGCAAAGTTTGGAAAGACATCCTCAAACTAACAATGACACACTTTTAGAATTATAGTCCCCGCCTCTTGTTATTTCCGTAGCTCTGACCGGCGTGTTGAATTATCAAGCTCTCTGGAGAAATGAGGATCTTTGAGAGCTGCAGCAGGAAAATATGGGTCAAGGTTGATTGTGCTTTTAGTCACCTGAAAGCAAGAGGTTTGGGTCAACGACGTGACATTCCATCAGGGCTTCAGTTTACTGCTCTCATTTTGTTATTCCCTGTAATTTTATCATCCCAGWTAGCTTCACTGATTTTGACATTTTTCTCCCCCAAATTGATTTCCAGTTCAAACAGTCCATTACTTCACATCTGTATTCACTTTAACGCACACGTTTACTATTTTATGACCATTGTGGTTGCTAAAAGAAACAAAATCTACAGGATTGCAAAAATAATCATAAAAAAATCAACATTAATGGTAAAGAAATTGGTTCAAATGGGTAAAAATATGAGAAAGTTATAAAAAAGTTGGTGAAAAGTGAAAGTTAGACCTATATAATATGGAAGATATGGAGTCTTAGACAAGCTCAATAACAAAGGCTAAAAAGATTCCATTTTTTTTTTGTTCATCTGCACTTAAATATTCCCCAACGTAAAGATTATTTAGGTGCAAGTCAGTTCAAGGTGGAGGGAGGAGAGCTTGAGGAAGGTATATCAGTAGCAGCCTGTTACTTGTGATGGATGAAGGTCAGCTTGAGAGGAGAAAGGTAAGCTGATAACGACAAGTAAACCATGAGGAGCAACACAGTCCTCAATCCTTTCCCACTAATGACCACCCCAGCAGATATCAGCTCACTGGCAGCCAAAGAAAAGCTTCAGACACGAGCAAAGTGATAAGACAGGATTTGTAAATCTGCATTTGTGGACTTTTTTTTTTCTGCTGTTCACAAACATTGATACCAGGCTCTGATAGCTTTGTGTTCCAATGTGAAATAGTGGCATTCACATTTAAGCTCTGTTGCATCACTTTTCTTAGCTTTCTATTACTGACATTTAAAACTGCGTAACCTCCTCATGAATGTGGCACCGGGTTAGTTACAGAAGGTTTTCACTTTCACGTACAAAACTGACTCAAAACTGGAAAAAAACCCTCTGTTGTGTTTATAAAAAGGATCCATTTCAACTTTACATTCTAATGCTATTAGGTGTCCATTTCAAGGTGAATGAACATGCCAACTGGATAAAAGTGCTCAGATTGATGTGACAAATCCCAACAGGGAAACAATAAAGTGCATTCAAATGTATTCTGCAGGATGGCAGCTGGTTCCTGCAGCTGAGGCTCTTGTCTCTCGTTGGCTCACTTTAAACCTGTTTCCCGACTCTTGTGCAGTGAAGTGAGAGGTGATGGGAGAAAAGAAACTGCCAGAAAACAAACAGTTGGTTTTACTCTGAAATATGCATTGTATGCTCTCTTTGGATCCAGACAATTACTTTCGCCTCTTCAAATAATAGCTTCTTTCTAATTTGAATCTTTTCATTTTAAATGAAAATAAACACTAAAGATTTGTTTTGCTTGTTTTTATTCCCCTTCCATGAAAGGTGTATATATATTTGTCTGTGACAAAATCTCATAAATCAGTGGAGGGATAGTAATGTCTAGGTACATATCTTAACTGCTGACACATAAATCACTTAAGCCACTATAGTCATTAGGCTAAAATCAAATTTGGTGGCTAAAAGTCATTTTCTGCACATAAGATTGTCCAAGATCTTCATGTAAAACTTTTACATGAATGGTACTGAGCAGAATGACTTAATTAAAATTGGATTTTTTTCTTCTCAAAGCTAAAGTAGCATAAATACAGGAAAGTTAAAAAAGGCAGAAAAGTATTTTTAAACATGCAATGAACTGATTAAAAAGCTATGAAAATACAAGTCTTTGGTGTTTTAAGAAAATATTCCTGTATTTTACTCACAAAATTGTAAATGTGCAAATTTGTGGTTTTTAGTTATCTACAGTTGCTCCAATTTTGTCTGAAATCCTCAGACTGTCACTTATCTTTTCCTTTCAACCAGCTCCCTCAGATATCTATAAACCCTCACTTCATTTTTATCTTCTGCTCTTGTGCCGTCACCTCTGAACTCGTCCTTGTTACCAAACTCTCTCCCACAGTCCGAATGGAACCTGTCAGGTCTTTTGTGCTTTAACTAAAGTGGAAACAGCAGACGAGGGGGAAACAAGTTCAGTTGCTTTTCAACCCTTTCAGTGTGTGCACCTGTCTAATCTACCAAAACACAACAAAAGGCCAAACCTCCACACACAGTATTTCTATTAATACTGATACAAATCTGTTTTTATTTCTTTAGTTCAGGCATCAAGGATAAAACTTCGATATTTGAGTACAGGTTGTCCTCAGTCCTGCTCTTCACCAGTTTCCAACCACTGCAGTGCAACTTTGAGCATATCTGGCTCAAATTCACCGTCAAGTCATTACAGACACGTAAGTTGTTCACCCAGATGGTTTTACTGYACATGCACACAAAATACTTCTAATGTAAATGCTCATAGAATCAATTACCACATGTTAAATCTCAGACCATCCAGCTCAACAACCCTGGACTCTAACTTCCTTAAAGTAAACGTAGACATCATGTTTCTCCACTTCACACAGCACCAGTAACAGACYGGCAGCAAAGGGGCTGTTTTCATCCCTCTTCCCCCTCGCTTGGCTGCCCCTCCTTTATGATGTAGCTGTGTGTTTACTGCTCCAGTCTTGTTTTACAGGCCCAGCAGGTGTGGCCAGGGTTCAGCAGCCTGGGCCGGGAACCAGATGGTTTCATGACTCAGGTGCTCCATGCCCGGATAACCTGCCAGCTGCAAGTGTCTACGGCCCATCCTGATTGATTCCCCTCCTCTCTCCCCACAGTTTCTGGCTTCGTCCCGGGCTGTGGGTGTATCTAGCCCTGAATGGGTCAGCCAGACCTTATACTGAGGTGTGTGCACTGACATTTTACCTTGATGGGAATGGAGGCAGTGCAAGATAGGAACGTAAGACGGCGTCTGCATGAAATATCACTGTGCTGGCAGACTGGCAGGCTTTGTGAATTTTTCACCATAAATGCTTCAAACCTGGGTCGTACGAACGCACGGTGAAGAAATATTGTCAGCTTTGCACGGCCAGCCGCTTGTTTACTATGCTTGATCAGTGGTGGATGTATAAACACAGATGTTCACATGCTGCATGACAAGTTTCATCCAGAATCATGCTTGAGCAATTTGCTACAAATTCCTGCCACTCTAGAATGTATTTTTTCACATGTGAGTTAAAATGAGCAAAATAAATCCAAATATATTCCTATTTTAAATTAAAACTAAGAATTAGCTGAAATAACTTAAAGGGAAAGAATGAAATCTTTTTTTTTTCCTTTGGCATTTATCAACCTGCCTGGCTTTTTCCTACTGTCTGATCGTGTTTATTCACACATACATGCCCTGCCTGCCCGTGCTCTCACACCACCTCTAATGGCCATCACAACGTGTCTCTCCACCTCTTTACCCCTTACCCTCTTCAGCAAATACCAGGAATAGTGGTCCTCTTCATCTCTATCTGACGATACTCAGTGRATTCTTCAGGGACTATTGATTTCCACCAGAGGTGACATTTACTGTGTGCTCTCCTAAGTCATTGCCTTAATCACCTGGCCGGTCCTTCACACTCGAACTGAATCAGATGTCAAACTACCAAGTGATGAGCTGACCTGTTGTTGCTCTTTCCACACGAATATGGGTCAACCGTCGAAGTAGCCAGAGGCCACTTTACATCCGTAGTCATCCTTCTCCCTCATTTCAATCAATACTAATGTGTACTCATTTGTGTAAAGCTCGATTTTTACACATTTGACTCAGTTTAATGCTGAGAATGAAACTGACCTCATATACATTTTATACCTTTTCCCTTTATGCACTTTTAACTGCACTGTTTTATTATACCATATAGATGGCTGCGTAATCTAAATCTGAGAGGTCAGTTGTTAATATTTTTTTTCTTTTGTTTGAGACATTTGGAACTGCACTGGAGAAATAACACAACCCTACAGACCTGTACACCAATAAATCTTCAATAGATGACTGTAATTATTTCTCCCTGCAGATGAATCCATAAAGCTTCCTCCTCTGTCCTTTACAGCTTCCTGTTTTCACACWTTCATGTTTATTTCGATGACATTTTATGTGTTCTGCATTAACATGTTCTTATTAGGAAGCATTTGTGTTGCTATAAGCAAAATGTGATGATTTATAAAATGCCACAAATGAGTTTTTTACAATTTGCCTGAAAAATTGTGCAAAATCTGAGATTCTTTTTTTTGTGTGTGTGATTAACACTGTTGTTTTCAGTTGACAGGATATTTTTCTAGATTAAAATTGATTTAAATAATCAATCACAACGCAACCAAGGTGGGCTCAATCTTCACCAGAAAGATTCTTCTTTGCTTTTCAACATTCTACTTTCCCCATCTTTAATCCTGGCTAATTGCTGTGATTCACCTGGGACCGAGTGAGAGCAGAGTTGTTTTGAAAAGCAGATTGGGAGCATCAAAATGTTCAGCTTCAATCAACGATGAATATTTAAAGCTTGTTGGAAGGGAGAGTTTGAGGGCAACTTATCGCAGCCATGCCAGAAGTGGCAACATCTGCTGTTGTGAAAAGGTGACCAAATTAACATAACACCAAAAAAAAAATCTTACTGTAAAATTTGAAGTTTGTCAAAGTGAGCTGCAGCTATTCTAATATGGCTATGCCTTTTCAGAACACCTTAAAATGTGAAAATTAATATTTAATTTTGACATGAAAAACCTGTAAGAGACCACATTTCTGCTACATCTTGGTTTGCTCTTTCCTGCTTTCTTTGCTCTCTGCTTTACAAAACAAGTCCTTCTTTTCAATCTRACTGAATCAATCCGCTGCTGATTGCTGATTCAGCTCTGTTCTCTTGCTTCGGGAGCTTTTGTTGCTGCGCYCAGATAGACTTTTTGTTCACAGGAAGATCCTGAAACAAAGTCATATCACCAAAAATAAAACGGCTATAGACTGTGATTAAAACAGCTCATCCTGATGCTAGTCATGTTTGCAAAATGGTTTAGTTTAGTTTAGTTTAATTTAGTTTAGTTTAGTTTAATGATACAAGTCTTTGACTGAGCTGTGAAGCACTTTGGTCAGCTTGCGTTGTTCTTAATGTGCTACATAAATAAATTTGACATCAATATTGACACTGAYTACTAGCAGACCCACCTCTTCTGGGTCAGAAGTCAACTGGTAAAACGTTGAAGTTGCTATGAAAACACTAAGAATTGTGCAAATTCAATAAACTCAAAAGTCAGATTTATAGCATAGATATTTATGATAAATCTCATCTATGTTCCTAAAGGAAAGTTTAACATAAATCTGAAGAAATTTATAGTTATTACAGGCTAGTACTGATGTTAGAAGCACAACACTAGATTATTAGGGTTTCCTTTTTATAATGTTTGATCTATTATGTGTTAATTGATATAGAGTAGTTACATGTCCGAATTATAAACAACACATAAGTGAAACGTTATTATAACATTAGGTTGAGATTTTTGGATGAATGCCTGTGATTCAGCCGTAGGTCAGTAGGGGGYGAACTCAGGCATTGAAGAATCGTGTATAAATCGATGCACTTCCTGGCTTTTAGCAAGTGTGGTTTTCATTGTCGGCCCGGTGACAATTAAACCTCACTCTGTTCCAGAATTCTGGTGTTGTATGATTTCATTCCTACCACAAATCATTTTATTTAACAATGGTGTTTTCATCTTGACTTCAGTCGAATTTAACACGTATTTTTCTTACAAATCAGTTTAGGACAAATGCATTGGGTCTGTATAACGATGTATATTTACTGCATTTGTTCATATTCAGTGGTGTTTCTATAACGACCTCAGTGTTTTCCTGAAAAACAAGTGAGCATGACCTGCTTTTTCCATTTGTAACAACTTTTAACAACTAATTTTTATAGAGTTCAGGATTTCTTACTCTGCAGAATCATTAGAACTGCATCCATATTGACTCAAAACAGCTTATAAAATGTGTAATTTCCTGTTTGGGTTTGCAATTCAATTCTGTACTGATTAGAGTATTTCAAATAACATGCATACTTTATATTTATCCATCACGATTCGCAATCAGAGAAACCTAAAAACTATAATACATTTACATTTTATAATTTCTATGAAAGGCATAAAATGTAAGTGCACCTGCAGAAATACCCCATTGAAAATTATGTACATCATACCAATTTCAGCCTCAGTGGCAAAAAAATAAATAAATAAATAAATAAAATAAAATAACAACACAAACACAAGCTGTGCCCATAAAAATAGATTACTCARTAATATATTTTTATTTAAAGCTCCACTCAAAGATCTCAGGCCTTGTACGTTTTACAAGAATAGACACTGTGCCTTAACAAACTTAATTTAAAAACGTTTTTCCAGGCACGGTGGGGGAAATTGGATTCTTTTGACGGGATGTCAAAGGACCAAAATCCTAATCTGATTTAAGGGAACTGCAGAAAAATATATCTTCAAACTCAAAYGTACATCCAATCTCATTTGATCCCAACAAAAGTACACTATAAATTTGGAATCATAGGCCATTCAGTTTCCCAGCTGTGTGCTCACGTTCAGCGAAGATGAAAAGGTGGATAAATTATTCTCAAGCAGGCAATCCAGTCTGCTTCTATTGCCCCGGGAAGATATAAAAATATATGGATAAGTATGTAATGCAGGGTCTCATGAAGGTCTGTTTGTTATTGCTGCTGAGGGATCCAGGTATAGTAGATAGAAAAAAATCTCAACATGAACTGGCTATTAAACTGTTCTTTAATGGGATGTTTTGAAGAGCAATTTGCCTTTTTTCTACCACATTGTGTGAGCATGTCAGGATCTCTGGTGTATAAAAGCTGCGTGAGCTTTGATGAGGCCCAGGGTCCTTCCATGTCTGCCGTAGAAAGGACACCAGTATCATTAGAAGCCTGCAGCACACTCTTTCCTTGCTTCCTCTGTGTCTGTTTGATCCCCTTTCGGGAGGTGAGGAGAAGAGACAAGTAAAAATCAGTAGGGGAAAAAAGTGGTGAAAAGAAAAGGAGGTAAGTGAACAATCTACAGCTAGACCTGTCTGAAAATGTTCCAACCCCCAAGTCAGAGCTCTTACCTTTTGAAACAATGCTTTTGTTTGTTTTCTGTTTACTTTCTCATAATTTGTCCCTTTTTTTGATCTGTAAGCACGGTGATTTGCTCTTTTTGAGTAAGCAACCCAAAACAAGATGAGTTGCACATCTGCTTTTGTTTCAATTGGGCATAAGGAAGTGGATGTCTGCCTCACAAGATCCGTTCTGTGCACGACACCAGTTATGTGGAGCAGGGATGGGCAGCAGGTGACTTCCATCTGGCCGCTAATGAGACACCCCCACTCCGTCCCCCACCCCCAGAGTCAAACCTGTGTTTAGCCTGCTCAGAGACACTGAATATAAGTCACCACTACATTATGTTGCACAAAGCTAAATATGAGAYGTTTGRTGAAGTTGCATGTACATAAACAACTGACTTTTCATGAGAACCAGAACCATGCAGGAGTCTGCACTGAAGACATCTTTTGTCATTGCACTTCAGCTCGCTATTTTTTTTTTGCTTGCTTCAAATATTTTATGTTCATATTTACTAAACAAGAGTACTGCTGTTATACTTGAAATATGTGAAATGATTGCATTAAATGTTATTTTCACATTCTTATACATAAACATATTTAAAATGGCAGTTTTATTACATTTGGTAATAATAATAATAATAATAATAATAATACTAATAATAATAATGCATTAGTTTTATACAGTGCTTTTCGAGACCCTCAAAGACGCTTTACAATTTTTCATGCATCATTCATTCACACTCACATTCACACACTGATGGCAGTAAGCTACATTGTAGCCACAGCTGCCCTGGGGCAGACTGACAGAGGCGGGGCTGCCATGCTGCGCCACCGGCCCCTCTGACTACCATCAGTAGGCAAGGTGGGTGAAGTGTCTTGCCCAAGGACACAACGGCATGTAGGCATGGCGGGGGAGTCAAACCTGTGACTTGCGGGTCCCAAAGCCGGCTGCTCTACCACTACACCACAGCCACCCTAATAAGCACTGTGTGGCCTTCTGATAGCGTCAACAAAAAATTGTGGCCCCACCAGTCAGAGATTCAGTCTCAATGATTTGCTACCCTGTTATTAAAAAAGTTTGAAACATAAGTTTCAACCACAAAACCAGAAATCCCATAACTTCATAGTTTGTGTGTTATGGTGTCCAACTTTAGGTGCTCTTTTTTTATCTTCATCTGTGTACAAAATCTTACAGTAGCTAAGAAATATTCTTTAAAATATGTTTGCTTGATGTATTTGCTTTCAAAAATCTGACCTAATTGGTTTACATATAATTATAATACTTGTTTATGACAGAGTAACTAACTGCCAGCATCAGAAAACCCTTTGTTGTTTTTCAGTGGATGATCCATCAAATTCAGTCAGTGGAGCTCTTTATGTAGATTTTACTGAGCGATTCAGCCTCCATTCCATAGAAMCTTTTCATTCCCTATTTCATGTGTTTTGAACTCCCACTGTCCTTATGTTCAACAGTTTCCACTGTGGTAAAGACGAAGTTCTGAGTGTAGCTGGGCATTAAAAAAACAGAAAATTAATTGTCTACTTAGGGTCAAGTTGGCTCTTTCTTATTATCACCGGCCCTGGATAGCCAGGGCTCTTTAGATAAGAAGTGCCACTGTCAAATCAAAGGTCAGGCTGCCTAGACAAAGGACAGACTGAGGATATGTTATACATATTAATGAGTTGTGTGTTTATAGATGCACTTTGAGGTGAGAAGACTTATCGGAGCTGGCTAGCCTTGCATTCTGCTCAGGTCTTTTGTATTTTCTTAGGTAGCATTCTTCAATCAAGCTAAAAGCAGGTAAAGGTTTTGTCTTTAACACAATTTTCTCATCTCCTGAGATTTATTTGCAGCAGTCAGTTTCTTCAATCTGCCTTGAGGGYCAGCTCAAAGGAATGTCCATCAAAGAAAAAGGACTGTCAAACGTGTGCCAACATAATATTATACAGAATTACAGAACTGTCATCATTACCMCGACCATGAAGGTTATACATTTTGACACTTTTGTCTATGTGTCATTAGAGAACACTGGTGTTAAAAACAAAGAATATGATGTCTAGTGGATTTTTTTTCCTGAGTGTATTCTTTAAACTATTTGATAACTTTCAATACATTTTCTGCAGATAAATTGACAAGTTGCACTCATTTGTCTTTGAGAAAAGCTTTTCTTTTGCTACATCAGTTACTTACTGGATTTGCATACTCAACAAACTATMGAGTTTTAATTTAAATATAACTCTAGATATTTAAAATGTGWTTTTTAGTAATATTTATCATAATTAGGTTGAAAATTAGCAGATTAAAATGACAAAACACAATTCTGTGTTAATTTTCCCCAAAACCCCATTCTGACTTTTGCAGAATAAAGTGTTCTGTAAACCAACCAGCAAAAGSACTGGAGGTGCATCAATTCAAATGTTCTTTTTTTTCTCTGCTTTTTAATAAAAAATCCATACTTGTTTGATTTAATGATAAAGCATGAGGTTCTTRGAGTTTGTTATCCGCTGATGACAGAGTTGTTCCGATGAATATGACAAAGCATTAATGAATGCTGAAGCTCTGCAAATTGGACTCAAACAAGAGAGGTGGGATGCTTTCATGGAGCACTGCCTACTTTTCTCCCAATTTGCCTCTGAACAAGGTGTACTAAAAGAAAATACGGTGAATGCAAAACAATATAGATATTCAACCCTTGCGTATTTTTCTGTTCATTGTGCTGAATGCGTTCCCAACTGCAGAGTAATAGGACAGACAAAAACAATTAAACARAATGTTTGCTTTAACTGTGGGACAATTAATTTATGATGCTAAACAGTATGTCTTAAATCAGAAGCGATTGGAAGCTTAAACGTTTTTAAAAGTAAAGCTGTTTATCCTTCAACTGATCCTTTGAGGTCAAACTCAAGTGTATGATATTCCAACAACGTACYATTCAAGCTTAACTATTTTTCTGACCTTTTCCACTCTTTATTAAAAGACAGCAATACTGTTAAACAAGTTTAAATAGTAGTAAATACACTGACTATACCATAGTGCTGTCATATGGAAAATATTGTAATAGTTGTAAATGTTTTCTCAGCCCCTCCCACCCRGATGACCTTCCTGCTCTCTCCAGGTCTGAGATGGGACGTTAATGCCTGTGTCTGGATGGCTGCCATGCTGCAGCCCTGTGCTCTAATGGATTGATAAAAAAAAATCTCTGAGCACAGAATCAATCATGATATAAACCTGGAGTGAAGCTTGTTAAAGTCCAAGGAAAGTTCCTCTACTCTAATGTCCCTAATCTTCAGCAATTTTCTGCCGGACAGAAAGATTGCAGTTGTTRCCCTCCACCTGTCATGCATTAGCGGGCCAGAATCATTTCAGGGCATGGACCAGCAGTGGATCTCAGGAATGAAGGAAGATTGTATGAAAGGTTCTCTGAGACGGAGCTCTCTATGCTTCTATGGGTTTGTTGCTCTGCATTTGCAACTGTAATACCTCAAAAAACAACCCAAAAAAATACAGACTCTGGTAACTTTGAGAAGAGGACATCTTTGAACTTCTGAACAAACACAACTAGCTGCTCAATTCATCACTGCTGGGCTTGTGTTCTTTCTTTGAAGCTATTCTTTGAAGAAAGTTTTGTTTGCAATAACCAGTAACCACAAGCCTGCCARTGATTAAATTGTAGGTTCTTGCAAATCTTGTTAGAAGCAGTTGGAGAAGCCAAAGGAACCAATTTCTTTTAGATTATGCGTTTCATGTGTTTTTGTTTGAATATTATTCCATTTTCAGCAAATACAACAGGGACACACACATTGGTACAAAAGTTACCACTTCTATCTAGTTACTTCTAATAAACTGAATTAAGGACAATTGGATTTTTTGTTCTTAAAAATTGTTGTTTCTTCATTTGTTTTCTAACACGCAAAAGTCTTCTGTAGTTCGTCAGACATTCATAGACAATAATCAGAAAACAGATACAAATCTGACTTATCTATTAAAGCAGATTGCCTTGTGATCTGCTGAAAAAAAAAGAATTCAAATACAAATCCTTTAATCCTTATAAAATGCTTTATTACAGGTAGAGTAGCTTTTCTATTCCACTTAAATCTCTTGAAATGCCATTGTAGAGATGTCCTGAGCTGAAAGCAYAATTATTAGAGATCATTATTTAGCTGGAAATACAACTGCACCATGCAGCTTCTTCTATTCTTATTTTCAATTTTGTGCAGTGATGGGGTTCTCCCCGTCGTCACTATCTGCGTACCTCATTTCAATAAAGCTATTCCCTTAAATACCCTTTCAACATCATCCCAATGACAGTGTGAGGGATGGTCAAATAGCTGTGCTTATATATGTATATTGCTTCTAAAATAGTCCAGACTCTCCTGAGGATTATATTATTTATTTATTTTTCAATTTTGTGCCTTTAAACAGCCTATTCACTTGACTATACTCCAGTGCTTTGTTGTCATTCACAGACTGAATATAACCAACTCCATTGGGCAAACTGTGGGGCTATCAATTGTTTTGTCACTATGTTTATGTCAGATTTGAAACAGGGTATGGGTAAGCATATAGAAAGGGAGGGGGCATGACTCAGAGGGGTTAGTTTAATTTCTATCAGTCAGACACTGTTCAGTTCAACAATAAATCTGATTTATTACCTTTTGTCCTGCGTTTGGTGCGATTCAGCATGGAGACAAAAAAAAGAAAAAAGAAAGAGGAAGGGGGCCGGCAGGCAGCGTAGTATAAATAAGAAGTGAAAGGGGGGAGCAGAATGGGATATTGGTAGGCACAGTTGTATTAAATCAGAATAATAAAGCTGTACATGTAAAAACCAGCGTCTGATAGAGACGTCCCAGAGGGACACCGCTCCCTGGGAAATGGTATCCAGAGTCCACAGTTCGGCTGACACAAGGACACAGATGCAACAGCCAGTTTTAATCAACAAACAGCAATACAACTCCCACTCCGTGATTAAAGTGGGTTATACCATAAAAAGCCAATCTGCTTCAACAGGTCTACAGGCTTAAAGCATTACTGTGAAATAACTGCCTTCATCATTGATAAAAGTGTGTCGTAACCCAGTGTAATAATGTCTAATTCTCAGTGGCAGGTAGGTCAAAGATCAACACACATCACGGACTCTGCTAATGCTAATCTCTGCTATTGGAAAAACACTCCAAGGTTTATTTTAAAGCTTCAAACGTTGGGCTCTGTCACACATTAYGTGCTCTGATTCGTTTCTTTTTTCTTTTGGAGAACGAGAGACACGTAAGCAACTACTGTAAACTTTCAGTAAACACAGTAAAAAGCATTATCGCCTCCTGAAAATCTTGCTCGAAACATTATTTGTGCACAACAACCGTCAGAACCCTCACAATCATTACTGTGGCTGCCATAAGGAGAACGTCATGCATATTTGTTTCTGTCAAACCAATTTTCTAAAATCGAATGATGTYGGAATGCTTTTGTTTTTGTTGTTGTTTTTAACCCTGGTGGGTCTCCAAAAAAATGAAGAAATACATAAATAACAGTAGATATGTTTGCTTGAAGCTGAGTTCCAAGGTGAGAGAATCCAAGTCTTATTTGGAAACCTTATAATTGTTCAGTTGCTGCAGGCAAAATTATTTCAAACAGCAGTAAAATGCTAATTTACAATTTTAACAACCTGTCATGGGATCACTAAAACGAATCGTTGTGGATTTAGTCAGAAGTGATCAGAGCTGTTTTGCCTGACCATTTTTTTTTAAATCTCTTTCGTCTGGAACAAGATTGTAGAAAATTGTAGCCGGATATGATGGCACGATCCATGAAAACAAAATTTAGAGAAATTTTAAAAAGTTTTCTTGGCTTCCTTTTTTTTTTTTTTTTTTTGTATTTCACTGCTCTTCATCATCAGTGAATGGTCTACTTTTGCTCATTATAGCCACTCAGATTGGCACTGTACGTTTGCCAACCTCTTGTCATTATGGACGAAAATGTTGCTTGTTCAGAAATCTCCTTGTCTTCTGTGGCAGCAGAGAATCAGTGCTTGACTGCATGTCTCCTGCTCATTAGAGCCACTCAGACATGGTTACATCAGGTGGTCCGCATTCTGCTTGTCATCTCTACAGGTATTTCTGATTAAATGACACGTTGCAGACGCGGGGCCGGTGCATGTGGAGACTGCAGCCATCTGCAAATGTATATCAGGACATGTGGGTCAGACGAGCCTCACTTGATGCTCATGTCAGTGGTCACTTTGTAAACTTCATTTCAAACTTTTTGAACATTTAATCACCCCGGTCCTGGCTTCCCTCCACTGGCTGCCTGTCTGTTTTAGAGTCCATTTTAAAATCCTTCTGTTTGTTTTTAAGGCTTTAAACAACCTCGCCCCAACCTATTTAACAGAGCTTCTTCACCATTACACCCCTCGTGTAACTTAGGTCTGCTGAACAGCTGCTCCTGGACATTCCCAGTTCTAAACGGTAGCTCAGAGGAGATAGGGCCTTCTCTGTTAG
>NW_013952409.1:4698489-4714907 GCF_001266775.1 Austrofundulus limnaeus | reverse complement strand
GTATATATATATATATATATATATATATACTTACAGTATATGTTGTTGAAATGTATTTTTCTGTTTGGGAAGCAGATCACAACATGCAGCAATTGCACACACACAAAAAGTTTGCATTTTATTTTGAAATACGGATTTAAAAAGACGATGCAGTTTCAGCTGTTGTGCTTCATACCTGAGCGGAGCCGCAGGCGTTGTAAAATGAGGGCAATGCTTTCGAAATACCACAAACCACAGAAAGAGCGTCTTTTTTCAAAAACAGTGACTGGTTTTGGTTTTTAGCTCCTCTAAACAAATACTATTTTGGCTGTGATAWAATAGAATTTATGCTTTTCTCGCTTGTTTATGATTGAACATCCTAATTCAGATGATGCAGTGCAGGGTTTACTTCCACTAATGTAAATCTGCAAACATTTGTTTAAAAAAATCAATTACRTTTGAATAAATGTTGATTTGAGCAATATATTTCTTGTTAATCCTCGCAAATAAATTACCATAGAAATCAAAATGTTTTCATGAATAATTTTTTTCTGACATAATGTTCTAAAACTTTGCAGGCATTCCTTCACAAGCTGCCTTCTTTTTATAGAAACATAAAGAAACTCTTCATTTAAAAACTTTAAACATTGTTTTTTGTCATGTAAACATTTATTATAATAAATTATTAAAACATATCCTAATGTGTTTTAATAAGAAAGCTGTGAATAAACAGAATAATTGTGCAATCAATGAATCAGCATATCTAAATATTTTAATCTGTTGCAGCTGGGGGGGTATTTATCACACGCTTGTTTTATATTTAATTAGACTTTTCTTYTGCATGCACACTATCTCTCCAGCCTTCACATATGTTGCTTTCTGCACCCCTGGAGCATTTAAAAATAATCTATTTACTCTCGTACCGCCACACTCCTTCAGTCAGATGATGCATCCTTGTAGCTGAGTTTATAAAGCTCAGAGCAAAAACTTTGCTGCAATAATTTGTAAAAATGTCAAATTGATTACGGTCAGTCATGAGGTTCTGTTTAATAGAACTGCAATTTTACTCCTGGACTGTACTGATGGGCACATGAGTAGAAAACAAAACTTAAACAGTTTCAGGGTTAGCTGTGKTTTAATCAGATGCAATGATATTATTTAAKTACAGTTTTAGGGTAATGATCAAACAAGATGCGGTTTTRTAATTTCTAGCTGGAGAGAAACCAGGAASGAAGACAGCAGGCAGGACTGAGCTGGAGTCAAGCAGCACTCTGCACCACGCAGCCCTGGAGACTGCACTACATGTCACAATACAGATACCTCTGGGGACAGATCGGCAGGAGGAATGATAATAAAGAAAGAAGAAAATAGCAAGAAAGGTCAGCTGGGAGCCCTGGCAGAGAGCAAAACTTGAAGAAGGGGCAAATCTCCCTCTGCTAAGACTCATGGCTAGACCAGACAACTGCGCAACACAGCATCCAGTGATTTAATATCTGCAGCACACACCAAAGAAACATTCATGATGCGTCCYCATGAATGGTTTTCATTGCTCACTGACACTCCTGTATTTTTAAAGCCAGCTGGCGTTCTGTTAGCTCACATACAAATGCAGTGTTTTGCACACATGAGACAAAATGAAATAATCACAGAGCTGAGGGCAGCTGTGGCTCAGCGGTCCAGTGGTTGTTTTCCAATCATAAAATCAACGAGCTGACCTGCAGAATGCTTAAGTGTCCTTGTCAAGATATTGTAACCCCTATTGCCCCTAAGATGCCTATCTGTTTGTGAAAATAAGCATGCTGGATGTGTGAGATGCAAAAAGATGATAGAATACCTTGTAGATGTTTGAATAGGTGAATGAAAATTGCATTATAAAGCCGTTWGTAGAATATCTATGAGGTGAAAAAGAGGCTGCCCATTTACACGTCTTGTTGGACTTTTTAGACTCTAAGCTTTTCACAGTGTCTGCAATGCTCTTTACAAACATCGCTCTTTACAAAATTTTGTAAACGTTTTCATTTTGTTCTCRTTGTGGATGGGAAAATGTTTCTTTTCAGCAAGTGAATGTCACACAAAACACAAGAACTGTACTGTGATTTGTCAAAAATCACAAAGCTCCTGCAGAGCTGCATGGGAAAAGTGCAATTTTCACCTGAACATYTGGGTTGCTGGAGTAAATATTTTGACTTATGGGCACTATAGTGGAAAGACAAAAACAGCGTTGGGAGGAGATAAGAGATGGGTAAATTTCAGGTCAGTGGGGACTTCTGAGTGATAACTTCCCAGCTAGCATCCTTCATCCACTGCCAAGGCTGTAGTCAGGAGGGGTGCAGCTTACTGAGTGGGATTTATGCTCCATCCAAACTCTATGTCAGTGAGATAAGTGAACCATTATATACCTCTTTCTAAAAAATTTTCATACACCTCAACTACTTTTCACAATCCGACTCATCTRCTGGTGCCTTTAGAGACTGTAAACTATATGGTATCCCTTTTTCATCCACGAAAGACACATTGGGCCTCATGCAAGAACCRTTCGTACGCACAGATTTGTTCTTAAGTTGTGCGTTCGAGTGATTTAGGAGARTTTGTGGCATTCACCAATGTTTTCGTATTCTAAGATTTTTTTCAGATACGAACAAAATTCACGTGTGGTCCAGACCTGTCGTATATTTTACGAGCAGTCAGTCTGCTGTTATCCCGACGGGTTTTCTTCACTAATAACTTTATATTTCATTAGTTTGAAGATATTTTAAGTTGAAAATAAATTACACTCCATAATTATGTGGACAATAGGCTATTCTGCTTGAATTAGAGTTATAATTTTAAATGTAAATTTAGACTAACAATATAAATTGTCCATTCGCCCGTTTTCTGCCACTTATCCGGGATCAGGTCGCGGGGGCAGCAGTAGAGAGACCCCGCTCTCCCCAGCAACACCCTCCAAGTCCTGGGCGACTCTGAGACGTTCCCAAGCCAGAGGGGTTACATAATCCCTCCAGCGAGTCCTGGATTTTCTCCAAAGTGCCAGACTTATTTTGAAAACATTTTAAAATGCTTATTTCAGACCCGCATCTGAGACCACCTGCAACCGCGCGGGGGTGGTGGTGGTGGGGTGGGGGAACGGTGCACAACGCTGTCTCTTCTGAATAAAAGAAAATGATTTAACACAGTTGTTTATACTTTTAGMAGCTCTTTTTATTCCACAGCTGACCTGCTAAAAATGACAGATTTTCTTTTCTGGATCTCTGACAGACGGACTTCAATCTCTGAACTCGTAAAGTTTTTCTTTTTAATTTTCGCTGTCATTTTCATGAATGGACACTTCCTTGTATCTGAGGCAGAAAACGTAGCCTTATATGGTGTTTTTGGGATGGTAATTACGCTAATCTCCTCTCGCGTGCACGAGCAGCTGGATACRAACAGGTGGAATTTACACAGCTCATTTACRCACTTTTCCTAAAGATAAAAGAGTTTGTTGAATCTGACGTGACATGTTCTTACGAACCCTTCGTACGAACAAAAGTAAGAGAAATTTAGGATGTTTTGGTTTTTGTTCATTCTATTTTCTATTGCACCTGTACAGGGTTTAACTAAACAGATCTGATTTCCAAATGTGTCTCGGGAATACTTCCCAACAAATCGTGACCTGGCTCTTGGACCAGGCTTGTGGGGGTCTGATGAGTCACGGGAAAAAAGTTCTTGCTGTGCTGATAACCGTGATATTGAAGGGTGGGGACACAATTAGGGGGCGCGCCAGAGAGAACAGAATATGGACCGTCATTAACAAGCTCAGATTGTTCAAGTGGGAGCTGTAATTAAAGGGTTCCAACAGCAGTGGGAGACACCTTTGATTAGAGACGTAAAGGGACAAAGTGATTTTGTTCATCTAGTGGCTGCGATGACCTTCACACCAGTTGGCAGTAGATGGTGTGTCTATAGAGTGAGTTTCTACGTGTGAATATGTGTGCATCACAAAAATGTGGGCGCTCGTTTGTGTGCATGTGTTTTTGCTTCAGGAGGAAACAAAAGGAACTGTATGCGTCCGGGGTCAATTAGACACTAGAGTCCACAGTCAATGACATTGTTTAGCTGAATAGGAAAAYGGCAGGAGGTTCAGTGAAGGAACAGCCGTTTCACTGCTCTCTATAAAGAAAAGGTCAGAGGAGAATATGTTCAACAAAAGGGCAGGAAGGAACATTATTGTCAGGCCCCTCAGGGCAAGAAAGAGAAAACAAGGCTCAACTGTGAATCCTTTGCTTGTTCCTTGAAGAGGCTTTTGTTACTAATGAATGAATGTGATRAAGTTCACCAGCTTCTCCTTTCTACCAATTTTAGCTTGCAGTATGAGACTTTTTTTTTCTTTCATTCTGACTCAAGTTCTTTGGATTCCATCAGATTTGGGGAGCTAAAAGTTGGTCTGTACATAGTATTCTCTTGATATGWAAGAAAGGATCTCTGTCTGTCTTGAAAAGTTGGCCCGACACTCCAAAGTCCTGAACAACATGATGAGTCACGCAGCAAATACCCAGGGTCAGCACAACTCTGGCAGGCTTTATTACTTTCCTGTGCTGTTGGTGGAAAAATAAGAAATGKATTTCCACAGTTCATCACTATCTGATGAAGACAGAAGTGATATTTATAAAATATTATTCAGAATTTATTTTTATTTTAACAGCATCTAACATTACTTCCAAGTCCACCTCCATCATAAAACCACACCCACTGTCAATTACATTTTACTCCAAACCACTGTATTCTAACTCTACTCTGATGAAATGCAAATACTAACAAACGTTCAAAGAAGCCAAAACTGTTGTTAAAAATGTTTTAGGTAATGAAGCAAAAATAAATGTAAAAAATGAATTAATAACAAAAAATAAGCCTAAGCTATAAAAAAACTAAAAAAAAACTAAAAACTAAAAAAAATCCTTCAGAAGTTGCTGCAAGTAGAGTAAAAGAAAATCAACATGCTGACACACTTCCACTGATATTCTGTGTATTGCTTGTCCAACTTTACTCTTTAAAAGYGCACACATATTGAAGCAGTGGTACATAAACAGCAGGGAGGCAGAAATCAGCTCTTGAATGCTTCATTCTCTGGCAGCATAGTTTAAAAAAATTGTCACGCTCCTCAACATTTCTTTCCTTGTCTGAAAAGGACCGAGGGGAAAGAGTTATTTTGTGCGTGTGCTTTTTGCTGTGTTGTTTGAGCTGAAAGTTGTGTCCTTTAACCGGAGACCTTTTCTGTCATTTCCCAAATTCATGACAGGAAAAAAATGTTGTTTATGTACCAATTAGCCTTAAGATATGAGGTGCACTAAAACAAGTAACACTGGCACATTTCCCCACATGCTCAGTGAACTGAGAGTTGTTGAAGTTGCCAGGACTGGGAGCTTGTCAGCACCACTAACACAACTGTTAGAAAAGCATTGGGATTCTATTAATCAAATTGTCAAATTTTGAGTTTTTTTTTCTGGATCTCATGTTCCCTGCAAAAGACAGTTGATTTCCTTTTTTCTAACCTTACATCACAAATATTGTCATCAACAAAGTGTGAAGAAAAAAAAAACATTGTCTGACACGAGCTGATGATGTATCTTATGGCCATAAGTGAGGGTTGAAACATGGATGRACCCATTTCAGAAGAGCTTTGCCTTTTGTCTCAGCTCCTTTTTCACCATGACAGTCTGAAGCCACACACTCATTACTGAAGATAAACTGTTAAGGGGGCGTGTCATGCAAAAGCCACTTTTTTAGCCATTAAATGCATTTTGTTGTGTGTTTGGAGTCGCTAAGAGTTAAGAAAAGTTGAAGTCTCTCCCGATGCTGCATAGATAGCTTTATATTCCAGGGTTCCTACAGCTTAAGGCAAGTTATATTTAAGACTTTTTAAGACCTCTTTAATACCACTTGAAATGAAATTCAAGACCCAATTCGCAATAAATAGAAATGCGGGAAAARAAACAGGTTGGTGACTATTTTTACCAAATGTTTATTTTAACACAGAACAAATAGCTACAAGAAAATTTCTGTAAATTATAGAACAAAAATTATATAAATGTTACCAATTATTTCAATATTTGAGACAATTTACAATCATCCTGCTAAACATGTGTTAACATTTCACATCAAGTAATTTRTGACAACAACAATTTAGAAGCTGGAGGGGGTGGGGGTGTAAAGCACCTCGTTTGGATTTAAAGAGGTAGCATCAAAACCATTTGATTTCAGAAATGCCTCAGAAAAGGGGTGAAAGAGGGGTTTGTGGAGTTACAATAAGGAGGAATTCAGACCAAAGCATTACAATTCCACTTTAGACCCCCTTTCTTTTGTGTGTGTTTAAGTCTATGCTAACCCCAGCTCACAATAAGATCTGTTACAAAAGGACAACTGATATTACCAACTTTTAAAAACTGTTACAGCCAGAGGTCTTTCTTCTATGTTTATACTAAAGCATGGAATGACATTCCTCAAAACATAAAGTCCATTTCAAAACTACAGCCCTTTAAGAAGAATCTTGTCTGCCATCTGCTGGACACTTTTTGTTGTGCTCATATTTAGAYGTCCTATTTTGCAAATGCTGCCTTCCTGAAATTTGGTATGCTTGTTTGTCTTTGTGTCTATGGTGTAWTAATAATGATGTGATTGTGATGCTGTAATTCTGAGTGTTTTATGTGCTGCAGAACAGGAACCTGCTGTAAAACAGCAATTATGCTGAGTCAGGCTTGATTTTTAGAAATCTTTTCCTGTTATATGAATAAATCAAATCAAAATCAAATCAATAAAGAAAACTCCAGATCTGTAACTGAATTGGTTCCTTCAGGACACCTTCCTAAATCCTGAACAGCTCAAATCATAACCAGGYCCAGCTGCTTTGTTAGCATAAATGTCAGGTGGTTCTAATTTTGTGGCTGGTCACTGTGGTGTCCCACTTATTGCCTTCATTGTTTATGCAGAGAGACATGTTGGCTGCCTAATGGCCGTTAACAAAAGACAGATAAGACCACGACACAAACGCTCAACAAATCTCCTCGGCAGACGCCAGCGCCATGAACACAACCATTATGGAAGGTTTGACTGATTTATTTACCGGTGAAAGCATATCAGCAACAATCACAAACGATATCAMTTATTGGATAAACGTAGAGAGATTAAATATCTAATTGCCAGCAGTCAACATTTAACAAAAGCAAGGCTGAATAACAGAAAAAACAGAGAATATTTCTCACTTTAACAACCCTCATTTCATAGTTTCAAAACTGTGGCAACCTTTGTATGTGGGTAGAGCTGAGTGGATTTTTATTTTATTTTAAATGAAGCATACTTTCACTCAGTGTATATACTACACATACATAAGTTTTGCATTATGCTTGTACACACTGATGATGTCATAAATATTTATGACAGATTGAAGTGATGGTGTGAATACGAAGAAGGAGCGGTGTTCTATCTTCAAACCGTAATGCAAATAATTTTAAAAGTATTCCTCTGAGAGCTGGTGTGCACAAGCTGACTAAATGTAATCAGATAGTCTCGGTGTCTGACAAGTGTTGCAACATTATGCTGTTCTGCTGAGATCAACCTGCGTCTCCGATGAACAATTTGAAAATCAGGCCTGTATTTGATAAACTTATCTTCATGAACTGCTTCTCTCTGTTCCTGTCTGACATCTGCTGTCATTCTGCTGAGCAGGCAAAGGTCAAGCCAGTTTATCTCTTTCTGCACTGAATCCATGTAGTAAAACCCAAGCTTCAGTGCATTCGCTCTACTTGCCTCGATTTCACCATTTTTTCCATCAATCGATCTAACACCATGTCATCTCTTCCAGTGGATTTTTCTGTTTCTGATTACTGATCTGATGACTGTCACAACCACTGCAAAACATTTTTCTAAAAAAAGACAATCAATGTGTATTTTGATAAGCACAGCCTTAGGTTTAGGCTGTTCTACCCCAATATAAAAAAGCATAGGTACAGTGATGTATTGTCCTTTATGTGTGCAGTCCAATTAGTGTTTGCAAGTAAAATTGTCCTATTTATCCTTTTTTTCTTTTTTTTTTTAGATCAACAGGAACATCTAGATAAACAAAACATTTGTGCATGTGCTAAAAGGAAAGACGCAGTGTTTTGCCTGACTCGTCCWGGTCTTTGTTTTCAATTTGTCAGAGTTACAACCCCCCAGGCACTCTGTGAGAGCACTTAAGCTYGGTGATAAATACACACAGCCAGTAAAGCAAACCTGGGCGACAATTCAGGGGCGACTCAACGACTCAAACCTACGCCGGCTTTGAATCACCGGTTATGGCTCATCTGTAACGTCCTCACGTGAGAACRTTCTCATTGATCTTATGAAGCTAAATATAATTATTGTTAGGTTATTAAATAATTCCCCCCGGTTATACATACTTTTCTATAAATGTCCTCATGTTAGCAGCTGAAGCAACTTGAGAAACTGTACAAATCATTTGCCCGTGAAGAGACGTCTGAAGAATCTCTTTAGTTAAACCTGCGTAAAATCACATACAAGAAACAGGGGCAGAGCTACCGTTTTTTGCAAGGGGTGGCACAGGGTTGGCCCAGGTGGGGTTTTTTAGGGGGTGGACATACAAATAAAAAAAATACCCCTGATTCAAAATGGCCACCATGGCTAATTTCAAATGGCTCTAACTTAGATGTTGTTCAGCTACTGAGAAGCTGAGAGCGATCTCTAATACGCTCTGACTGCAAATCAATAATCCTAGATGGCCACCTATGCTAAAAAAAAAGGAAAAATACACTATATCAGAAATTTTGAAATGCTGTGGGCTAAAATTTAGTGTGGTACTGTCTGATGCTCAGTGGATTCTGAAATTAAATTAAAAACTCTAAGATAGCCAACAAAGCTAAAGCCTAATGGTTACAATTCAGCTATTTTAAGACACATTAAGTTGAATTTTGGCGTGGCGGGAGCTGTGATCACCAACATGTGGTACTATCAAAYCATAAATTTAAAATGGTATTTACAAGGAGTACCTGTCAATGTTTTCTATTTTTGTGTTAYAGAATAACCACTGTCTCAAAATTTGCATTAACTGGTTTTTAAACCCAGTATTTTGCACACAATTGTTTAATATTAATTCAGTGGTTCAGACAAGTTATTATTTATAAGTATTATTATTTATTTTTCACATGCTGATAGGTTCCTTCTACACCAGAAAAAAAACAGCTGCTTACAAGATATTTACTTTTGTGTTGTTCAAACTCAGAGATTCTCAAACTGGTCCATGAGCTGTAGCTTTGTGGTACTCAAAAATTACAATAAATTGATCATTTTGTTATATCATTTAAAAAAGCTGAATAAATACATATGGGAAACAATACAGCAGTAAAATGATGCTAAACCGAACAAAAAATAATAATTAMTCCAATGGCATTTAGGGGTTAAGATGGCAATAAATTATTTTTAATCAGCATGCGATTCATGAGGGAGTCCCTGTTGTTTTTTATGCTTGGAAGGGGTTCCCAGATCCAAAATGTTTGAGATCCCCTGCTCTAACTGACCATCTCATAATGCCACATGCAATCCCCACCCCATCTGTTTCGGCAGTTCTGGCATTCAGATATTGTCCAACAATGTCAGAGTATTGCCTAGGAGGAGGTTCCCGACGCACCAAATAAAAAAGCACTCGGAGAGGTTTTCCAGTTCCAACCGAAAATGTTTTGACTTTACTTTCAAAAAATAAAAAATAAACAGAAATATTCTCCGGTTGACTTTCAACAAAATCCAAGTAAAAAATGTTATTTAGTGGTACAAAAACTGTTTCATTCCTCACTCCTTCCACCATGGTTCAGACTCACCCCACCCAGGTGTCATTTTCTCCTTAATCACAGTCGGCCTAAAGAGGAGGAGGGCCCTGAACAAAAATCACAATGTTTTTTCTATAAAAATCACTAGGCTTATTTTAAAATAATAATAATCTACATAATTATACATACGTATAACAAGAATGTCATTTAAATAATTAATAGGCTCCAACACCATCTGTTTGTCATTTTGGGGGGTGACACCTAGGGTGGACATGTGTCAGGTGTGGCTCTTGCCACCCCGGCCCCCCCTCTGGCTCCGCCYCTGTTGAGTAGTAAATGAAAATTCTTTGTCATTTATTTTGTTTAACTTTTGACAAGAAGCAACATCAAAGTTCCATAAGAGAGCCTGAATCTGCAACCAAATCAGCAGTAGGGAGCCCCGAAACATTTAGTTTAATGTTCAAAACTACAAAAATCCCTTTTTTCTTAAAGTTAAAGAAAGGTCCTTACAAAAACCCAGGCTAAAAGAGTAGCTACCTTTGACATTGTAGCAAATAAATCAAAGCAAATCAGCTCAGTGGAAACAAAAAGCAGGAAAAAGGACAAAAACAGCGAGGTTCGAWATGCGATGTAAATTTAGCAATCGGTAGGTGAGACCTTCCTGAAGCAGCTCTGGAACACGATGAAACAGAGTGGGGTGTTGGGAGTGCTGAGGAGGCTAATACCTGTTTATTCTGGCCAGGGAGAGTTTAGGTACTGGCACTCCAGTGAACAAGCAATCAAATGGTGAAAAACACAGCCTCGTTGGTGACATAAAGCATAATTTTACCACAGCCTTCCACTGCAATTTCTGATACAAGAGCAACTGCAATGGAGAAAATTAAACATGCAGAGCAGAGATGGAGTGCTGTAAAATCATAGGTTAGAACAGATGTTGAAATGAGTGGTTCATGTTAAGTAGGTTATATGAGTCTTTAATCTTCCCGTGTGAATTGTGCCTGTACTCTATAGTGTGCAACAATGAAAGTAATGTCAACCTATCGGTAAATATATAGTTTGATCTCAGGTACACTTATGACTGCAGATCTGGAACAGCTGTTTACCTAAATAGTCTGAGTTTTCTGGAAGAAACCGACTGCTTCTTTTGCATCTGCATCAGTCTCCTAACTGAGTGGCTTTGTGAGTCAGATGCAACTCCCAGCCTTGTCTGTTAACAGCAGCTCTGCTTTTATTGTTCAGGACTCTTATTGATGGACTGGAAATTACTTTAAAGCTCTGGATCAGGGCGGCAGGGGCGGGAGTGGAGAAGAGACTTAAAAATAGGGGTTTTATTTGACTCAAGTGGCTCAAAAAATCTTTAGTTGTTTCAGGTCCAGCAAATCTTTCACTGTTTGAAAAAAAAAYTTGACTGTCCACAATTTAGAGTTCTGTTTGAGTTCATTTGTGTATTCAAGCAATTTAACAGGGTCGTGCTCACAGATACGTTAAATTGTGAAAAAGTGCAGGAAGTTCAAACTGAATAAAATAAATCCAATTTAAATCCATCAACTTATTGTTTTTTTAGTCAAGCYTAAAGTGAGATTTTACCTTTTAAAACTGAAAAGGAAAGAAAGAGGAATCCCAGATCAAAACTAATCTGCTGTTTTTCATCAATATTAAGAAAAGTCTTTTTGGAAAAGAACTTTTTGGCTTTAAAAGTCAACAAATTGTTGTGTTTGTCTTCAGCTGAAGCTGTGACCAGTCAGGAGTTTTGTTCAGTACTTAAAATATGCAGATTAACTCTGCTCACTGACTAGAAGTAGCTTGTGCAATAGAAATTGTGAAGAAATATTTACTTTAGCTTGTTTATGCTTTGAATAAATTAAATAAAATTATAACTTATGCATTTGTTTTGTGCTGTACATAGAATTGATCAAATAGTCTAAAATAAGCCAAAAAATCTTAATAATATGTCATTTGTAATGGTTATAATTATGCTTTTGAGTTGTAAATCTCTAATCAGCTTCAGCAGCTTCTTTAATTAATCAGGGATCATCTTTCTGATTATACATAATGAATAATATATAAAATCTGACGGMTCTTTACATTTTGTCTCCATGTGATGAATTAGTGCTTCAGAAGCTAAAAATAACTTCCACCGTGTGACRGCTGCTGGTGCTGCTGCAGAAGCTCACCGGTGCCTCTCAATTACCTTTTTATACCAATCTCCCATTCATAGGTCTAATGAGGATTTTTAGCAAACAAAAAATATTTAAAAAAATAAACAGTTTGAAGATTCAACCGGAGTTGTTTCTAAGTCTATTTGCACCTAACTTTTGGAGTGCAAACGAGGTGGCAATTTTCACAAGAATCAAAATTTATTTATTTATTTTACTGTGCAAAGAAAACATCCTGCTCTGTCACAGAGTTCATATTAATCAAGAGAAAAACTATTTGCATTTCATAAGACTTTAACAAAATTAGTCCAAATGGGTGAAACTAGCAAAAAAAAAACCTTTTAATTACCTTGCCTTACAAATCACAGCTGACGTAAATATTTTGATTTCTGTTCAGGATAAATGGGACCAAGTCATTGTTTCACAAGCCTCGAGAAAGTCTCAAGTCTTTATCCTTAAGTCCCGAGTCAAGTCTCAAGCAAAGATGGTCAAGTCAGAGTCAAGTCTCAAGTCGATACAAGGAACTGTCAAGTCCCAAGTCTGAATCTTGGATTTTCAAGTCCTTTTGAGTCTTTTTTTAACAGTGATGCAATTATATGTTAAATGTAATAGACTGTGTGGTCTTTTAAATCAATATTTATCTTGTAATGAAATGTGTGCAGCTGAACTTACAATAATAAAAAGGCATTGTACAATTTCACCCCTACAAAGCAAAGTTCAAATAAAATTAGCAGCAAAAATAGTTCATTTAAATGATAATTTTCCATTTTTTAAAATCTGRTTCATTTGATTTGCTGTGCTGCAGCTCACGCACAYACATGTAGAGTGTAAGTAAAGATGGACGGTTTGCCTTTGTTAATACAGAATGAGTGAAATTAATAAACTGAGCCCACATTATAAATAATATGTATTTTTAAGCAAAAATTTCAAATCCAATTCAAGTCCCAAGTCATTGGTGTACAAGTCCAAGTCAAGTCACAAGTCTGAACATTTTTCAAGTCAAAACTAAAGTCATAAGATTAACGACTTGAGTCTGACCCGAGTCCAAATCATGTGACTCGAGTCACCACCTCTGCTAAAATCTGAAAATGTTTACGTAGCATTGCCTCAGAAAGATAATAAAAATTAGCAAATGATTTTTTTATTTAGTTTTCAGCTAAGGAATTACTTGATCATTCCTCTAATAATAGTAAAATATACAGTATGTAACTAAAAACTGACAACATATCCAGATCAAATGATAATATTAATAAAACAGGTTTTATTGTTTTATGTGTGCTATAGGTGCTCATAAATGTGTCTATACAGATTGTTAGCTAATAATTACTAATAGTTGTGCAGAATGATCATGGTGAAATGAAATTATTATGCTCAAACATTACATAGTTTGTGCCCTCAGTTATTTCAAGAAACACAGCTGTGTCTGCCTACCACACATGAGCAGATTCTACGTAACATTTGGAACAGTTACACAGAGTTAAAGGGATCCACGATAAGTTGTAACATTTATTTGACAAACATTTATTTTAACTGTAAAATAAAGACTGTAAAAATACTGTAGGCTGTTTAGTTTTTAAAATTTTTAAATATATACTGTATTTTAACATGAACGGAGCCATTTTATTGACACACAAAGCATTCTGGGTAATTTATGACGTGGATAGATCATCGGTGCGAGCGAGCTATATCCACACTGAAAGTTAATCTTGGACAATATCTGACGATCGGCTCTTTTAAATGAAACCAGAGAGCGTTGACAGAGAGGAGAAGGTAGAAATGACTCAGCCTGGAACTGAAAATATGGATGGAGGACAACAGAGCTGCTTCATGGAAGAAGAACCTCAGCTTAGCCTGTTAGCTTTAGTGCAAGTGCCAACGCTATATTGCCTTATATGTATTAGCTTGGCGCTAGCGCAACAAACTAACAAGCTAAATTGTTGTCCTCCATCCATATTTTCAGTTGCAGCCTGACTCACTTTTGCATTCCCCTCTCTGTTATGATGATAGTGGTAGGGCTAATGTTAAAGCTAACAGGCTAAGCTGAGGTTCTTCTTCCATGAAGCATCTCTGTTGTCCAACATCCATATTTTCAGTTACAGGCTGAGTCATTTCTACCTTCTCCTCTCTGTCAACGCTCTCTGGTTTYATTTAAAAGAGCCGATCRTCAGATATTGTCCAAGATTAACCTTCAGGGTGGATATAGCTCGCTAGCAGCCTCGCACCGAGGACCTATCCACGTCATCATTTACCCAGAATGCTTTGCGTGTAAATAAAATGGCCCTGTCCGTGGAATATATTTTCAAACTTTTAGTTTAAAAATTATAAAAACTAAACAGAATACATTAATTTTACAGTATTTATTTTACAGTTAAAATATATGTTTATCAAATAAAGTCTAATGTTACAACTAATCATGGATCCCTTTAAAAAAGCTCAGTATCCAGGACCTTGAAACGATCTGCCCTGGTGGGTCACTTCTCTTGCAAATGAAAGCTCCTTTTAAAATCTCCGAAAGAGAAACAGAGACTGAGCAGCCACAGCTACTGTCACCTCATCACCGAGGGACCATTCATCAGCTTACAGTGAGAAACTGTCTGAAAGAGAACCACTCMGAGGGAGAGAGGAAGAGGAAGATGAAGGTAGAGGGTTAGTGAGGAGGCAGGGGACTAACAGGCCCAGAAGGTCTGAAAAGTGATGGGCTTCACTGAGCTGCACACTCACATGTAGACGAACTGTAACCGCGGCCCACGATCCGTGCACAAAAGTGCCGTCACGCYGTGCTCGCAGTGCACGCGAGCATGTATGCAAAACAAACAACACCTTTCTTTCATCTGCAAGGCTTTGTTGGCATGTTTCAAGTCGTGGAAGCTCTAATTGAGAGCTTTTATTTTGGCGGGTAGCTGCCAGCGAGGCGACGCTCCAGTTATTCTCCTCTATAGAAAGTTGGAACAGCAGCCGTGCACGGATCCCAAAAGAGTTTCTTTTAATGTTTGTTCATTCATCAATCTTCACAGCACACTAACGTAAAGAGGATATGCGGCGCATCAGGGTTTTAAATTAGCTTGTTTCTCTTGAATTTGCCTGTGAGAAATAGAGTCAAACGAGTCATAATTAGAGTGAAGTGAGCCAGAATTCACAGCTTTTATTCAAACTCATTCATTGGAGCTGGCCTCAATAACAAGTTGTGACATTACAGGTGGAATAYGGAACCTACTTTAGGCACTTTTAGTCTTTTCTGTACCGTGCATTTGCAAATTTTCTYATCTTTGGAGCCGATCATTTCAAATGTCATCATAATTTGCTATTTCTAGTCAAGAAAGGAAAAAAAGAAGCCCTCGGGGTGGTGAATTTAAAAATAAAATTTGTGGCACCGTTAGGCCAACAATGTGTCAGAGTTTTGCTAAATCTGTGAACTTTGGGGATAATTTCCCAAGAAAGCCGARCATTAAGTGATGCACTGACACCCCGCCACAGTATTGGCAAGACATTTCACACAACGCGTCAACATAAACATAAACTGTCCTCTGTGGCAGCAAGAATTGAATCTGTCAATCTTTCAGTGGAGCGGGAGTGAACATGTGATGCAGAAATCACTCAAAGTCTTTGCATTTACACACACACACCAAAGCACACAAGCACAAAAATGACAAAATACGCTGTAAGTTTGCAGTTTCGTAGAGAGAAAACTCAAATCGCAGTCTTCTGTATCCAATGGTTCAGATATTCATACAGTCCATCTACATGTGTCGGGCACGTCAAGGCAAGCTGAGAGAAATTCTATCCTGTCAGACTGTTTCACAGAAATGAGAAAACATGTTTTTTTACATCTAAAACCGAGGATTTTACATGTAAATCACAAAACCTGGTGCTCAGTCCCTGACATGAGCATGCTTCAACCCCACTTCAGCTGTAATTGGGGTTTTAATTGGATGATACTTTAAATGTCAGTTCACATGAAATGTTACATCTTCTTTGACTTTTTATGGCTGAAGTGATGCACTCGGGGTGAAAAATGGTACAGATTAAACCTGCAAGTTAAAAAAAGAGTTTTTTAATGTGCAAATGAGGAATTCTTTTCTGTTGAATCATTCCATTTTCTAAAATAACTGTTCTCTTCATGTCAAGGTGTTTGGCTTTGTGTTGAAAGAAGCATCTTATTATCCCAGTTAATTTYKTCTTAYTGGACAACAATGTTCGGTCATTGAYGGGCAGTTTTCTTTGTGAAGCAGAAAAATTAACATCATATAGTCTACGGGAAAATTACAGACACAGAGACGCCATTGTGTGTTAGACTCATGCTAATCTATGGATGCTTTAATGCACCCATAGTGCTGTTGTTTGATCTGGGAAAATACTGTTATTGTGAACCTAATTTTGTGTATTTCAATCCTTGATTTTAKTGGGCACAGCACAGTAAATGTGTTGAATGGAACACAACATGTGTTGGGTTTTGACTCAGTTTGTGTTGATGTTAACACATCTGTTTTAAGAGTAT
>NW_013952409.1:4690643-4696030 GCF_001266775.1 Austrofundulus limnaeus | reverse complement strand
ATATATATCAATCCTCAATTTAACCAGGTTAAAAAATTGTTGAGACCAAGATCCCTTTTCTGAGGGTGACCTGGCCAAGAGGTCAGCAACACACGTCATGAAAAACTAATCAAAGCAATTCACAATATAGAACATAACATTATATTTATATTTTAAGTGCAGGCGAATCATAAGAATAGCATTAACAGTGGTTAAAACACCATAGTATTTAAAGTATATATTTGCCTGAGTTTTCTCGATTAGCCAACAGTCGGAGCCAGATAAAGTGATTTTATGATTCAGATATCAAATAGTCATTCTCAGCTGTTCTTTCAAAAACTTTTGATGATATGATATAACAGTCCCATACTGCAGCCATAAAATATTCTTTGGAACCAGTAACAAAATCTAAATCATCATTCACACAAAGAGAATGTGTGTGAGAAAGGAAAGGGCAGGCCATCGGATGATAAGTCATCAAATATGTGTTTTACACAGCGAGACTAGAGTGCTAAGTGTCTACATTCATGCTCAAGTACATCTGAGCAGGAGAATGTTTGCCTTCTGTGATAGGAGCATGTAAAGTCAGACATTACAAACACTGGTGCTGCACAATTCCACTCCCTGTGTCTTGGTCCAGAACAGATGGCCACAGATCCACACAGCCAAATTCTTAATAGAAGCCCAGCTGCTGGCAGACAAAGTGAATCTCCCTCCATATGCACTTCTTTGGAAAACCCATCACCACTCTGCTTGCCCTACTGTGAGGTTGTGCCACCGTCCAAAAGCTGTAACTCAGACAGCAGATAACTTTTCACTTCATATCGGTCCTCCGCAGGCGTTTTGCAAAAAAAAAAAAAAAGCTTGGTCGATGGTGGACATTTTATGTCCTTGATTTGTGCTTACATTAAGCTGTAAACAACATGGGGATAAAAAAGGTCAGACAGTGTGTGGTGCTAAAATCAAATGTGGATCTGTTGAATTAAATTGAGTTATAAGTAATCTAATTCAAAACATCCAGCCTGCTAACAAACTGGCTCAGAGTAATTATGAAAACGGTTTCCTTGGTTCTATCATGACATGATGAGATTTTATTTTGTAGAATTTTAGAGGGTTGTAACAGAAAACCAAACCCCAACACTTTTTTGTTTCTGATGTTTAAAGGTGATCCACTGCATAATTACTGGCCTGTTATTGTGTTTACAGCGGTTTTAGAGGTTTTCTTCCTTCATATCAGTTTTCAGCTACACTCTGTCCCCATTTTAACTAATAAAATGTGAAACACTAACCTTTATTTTAATGACAATGGGCCTCATGCAAGAACCATTCGTACGCACAGATTTGTTCTTAAATTGAGCGTACAAATGATTTAGGAGAATTTGTGGCATTCACCAATGTTTTCGTATTCTAAGATTTTTTTCAGATACGAACAAAATTCACGAGTGGTCCAGACCTGTCGTATATTTTACGAGCAGTCAGTCTGCTGTTATCCAGATGGATTTTCTTCACTAATAACTTTAGATTTCATTAGTTTGAAGATATTTTGAGTTGAAAATAAATCACATTCCATAATTATGTTGACAATAGGCTATTCTGCTTAAATTAGAGTTATAATTTTAAATGTAATAATTTAGACTAACAATATAAATTGTCCGTCCGGCCGGCTTATCTGCTATCCGGTGTGGGGGCAGCAGCAGAAAGACCCCTCTCCCCAGCGACACTTTCCAGCTCGTCCTGGGGGACTCCAAGACGTTCCCAGGCCAGAGGGGATACATAATCCCTCCAGCAAGTCCTGGGTTTTCTCCAAAGTGCCAGACATATTTTGAAATCATTTTAAAATGCTTATTTCAAACTCGCATCTGAGACCACCTGCAACCGCTCGGCGTGCGCGGGTGTGGGGGGCGGTACGGAGCACAGCGCCGTGGCTTCTGAATAAATGAAAATGATTTAACACAGTTGTTTATACTTTTAGCAGCTCTTTTTATTCCACAGCTGACCTGCTAAAAATGACAGATTTTCTTTTCTGGATCTCTGACAGACGGACTTCAATCTCTGAACTCGTGAAGTTTTTCTTTTTAGTTTTTGCTGTCATTTTCATGAATGGACACTTCCTAATATCTGAGGCAGGAAACATAGCCTTATATGGTGTTTTTGGGGTGGTAATTATATTAATCTCCTCTCGCGTGCACGAGCAGCTGGATAGAACAGGTGGAATTTACGCAGCTCATTTACACACTTTTCCTGAAGATAGAAGAGTTTGTTGAATCTGACGTGACATGTTCGTACGAACCCTTTGTAYGAACAAAAGTAAGAGAAATTTAGGATAAGAACACGAACATGTTCTTGCATGAGGCCCATTGTTTCGTTGTTCAGTTATGGAGCATGCTCTGTGCCCTTCTGCTCGGTGTCCAGTGTGCTGGAAAAAGCTCTTGGGTCTTTTATGATCTTGAAATGGATTAGGATAGAACAGAAAATAAATGACTGAGCTTCAGTGGGGCAGTTTATGCAAATCTTTGTGCATAATATGAAGTGTAACTGCCATCATCACTGTTCTGACACCGGGGAGGGTTAAATCTATTGTGCACTCGTTAAGAGGATAAAAATACTGGCAAGAAAGAGCAAGCAGAATGACTTTTTTTGTAGTTAGATTTGTTAAACAATCAGCCAAGCTTCTGTTTGCAATCATTTTTTACTTTCCTGAGTTCCAGCAGAAATGTTGAGACATGACTGTGCAGCACATTACAGCATTACTGTGGAAATAATCTGAGACCTGTTAGATGGGAAATTCCATGGTTTTATTTATTTATTTTGTTCAGTCATAATGTATTTTATACTGATCATTTATATTCCATATTAAAAAATAAATAATTTACCTTTACTTTGACCAAAGATTACAGTATTTTAATCAGTTCATACCTAATTTATAGAGAAAAATGTGGCTCAGATTTAATTAAAAACTCTTACAGTGCTGAAATATTGCATTTGTCTGATAGAAAACAGTTCCTGCAACGGCTCAGGCCTGCATAAAAACACAAATTATTTAGAGATGAAACCTGCTGTTTAAAATGTACACTATCTTAATAAATGCAAAAATAATCAAATTAAAGAAAGAGATATGAAATATGAATTTCACTAAAATGCTAAAAAATCAGTTTTAACCATCGAACGAAGCAAAGGGCTTCAGATCTCTAATTGTAAATAATTAACTTCCTTGAATGCTCTGTTGAATAAGTTAATAAATCTTGCATAGCACACAAAATGTTGGAAACAAGAGAAACCACCACCTTTCACTGTGTGCATCAGAGTACAAATAGTTTTTAAAGTTTCATTTGTTTTGGTACTAATGGCACACTGCTGCTTTCACTTCTTATCTGGCTCTCTAAAGCTGCCCCAGTAGCTGTGTGTTCATGAAGGGCTTTACTCTTTTAAAGCCTCCGACTGAGTTTTTGAGAATGTTTCTGTTTAAAAAGATGAGTGTTTTTTTTTTTTTTTTGGGGGGGGGGGGGGGGGTAAATATTTCAATGACTGTACTGGAAGAGCACTGGGGGACAGAAGCCATGAAATCTTAACAGGATCACTATATCTATTTTAAATTTAAAAATGCAGGAAAAAAATATAACGCTTGTTTCTCGAACTGAAGCAAAAGTGATTCAAAAAAGAGGTTCTTGTATGAAGGGGGCTGAGTGAAGTGAGGTGAAGGACGGGGGTGGAGATGAGGATGGGAAACAATCACGACTGAGGAGTAATCAAGTGGATGGTTTGACATTTAGTGAAGGTCAAAGAAAGTGGTTTGTGGTCGCCTTGGTCAGGTTAGGAGGATTTCAACCAAAACCTGAGGATGACTCCAATCGATAAAGTGGATTTGTAAAGTTTGGATCTCAGGCAGCGTGGGGGGCGTGGGGGATATATGATTGGAAAGAGACGAAGGACAGATGGTGTTTAAACACACTCACGCTGAGAGAGCTGAGGACTTTGTCAGAAACTCAACAGAGGGTGTTTTGCTGTCCAGCTCCTGCTATGGTTCAAACTCATTGCAACTGGAGGATGGCAGCACCCCGTGGCACCAGTGTGGACAGGCTGCACCATCTGTGCAGCGTGAGTAATCTGACTGTTCTTCTGGGCATGTTGGAGGAAACACAAACACATTTTTACTCTTATGACTAGAGCCTCTATCAGGAATACAAATATTATTTCTAAACTACAGAACTTAAAGGGGTGGGGGGTATGCAAAATAAACTTTTTAAAAAATTTATATCATGCTATAATAGCATTCCATTATCAAAAACATACCTAGAGTGTTGCTTTGACTCATTCATGAAAGTTTGAGAAATCCTTTAATCTCCTGTGGTAGCCATGTGGAGCTGCCTAAACACTTGCTGGTACAAAGCTCCGCCTATTTACACAATGTGGACTCTTCAGCCAACAAAACACTAATCATTGAGTGAAAAAAAACACAATATCCAGCCATCATTATTGTTTATATGACCTTTGGGAGGGCAGAGGGAGGACTTCATATTCTTATTTTAAAGTGAAGACAGTTTCCCATTCTGCATGTTTTCGCTTCCAATCACCAATCCGTCCTACACCCAGAATGCATCGCTTCAGTTTTACAATAAACTGTTTAAAATGACCAATATATCCTGCATGCTCTCTTACCGAAGCCCCGTAAACATAAGAAAGTGACCAAGAAGCAGCAGAACTAGCAATTCACAACAACTGTTTATGAGCCAAAAGTCTGTTTCAACAAATCACCTCCCCAAACTGCAACATCATGTACAATACTGTGAAATTAAACAGTTGCGCCTCTAGTTGGCAGTATTGTGCTTCTTATTAACATATTTATCTGACACTAAGTGAACACAGCTCGTGCATTTAACCTACCCACAGGGAGATTTTACTCTCTGATCAAGGTCCCACGCCTGCAGAGCCTCAAAGCACATAATACTGACTGAATCAGACATTTATATATATGGGTAAGTGAATTATAAATAATAAATGTGCATCAATCCAAAATGTGAAAATGCAATACCTTTTTTAAATTAGGATGGATTTTCTGACCATCACAGAATGCGACAGCTCACACACACACACACACACACACACACACACACACACACACACACACACACACACACACACACAAGTTTGCACATCTATCCAATTGAGGACATTCTATTGACTTCCATTGCATTTCTACAGCCTAACCCTGACCACAAAGCCTAAGGCTAACCTCACAGGTACCTACCTACCTGACCCTAAAACTAACCTAAACTCAATTCACACCTTGGTCCTAAACTCAACCCCCAACCCACCAACGGCATTTCCAGTCAGGTCCTCATAAATAGCATTAGGTCCCCACAAGTAGGTGTGCATACCAACAAACTGTCCCACAATGTAGGGAATACCCC
>NW_013952409.1:4668084-4690633 GCF_001266775.1 Austrofundulus limnaeus | reverse complement strand
ACACACACACACACACACACACACACACACACACACACACACACACACACACACACACACACACACACACACAAAAATAAAAAACAACTTAGCTAGTGAAGTCAACAGATGGGAAAATGTTTAAAATTGAAAATAAAAATTGATCAGAAAGTTAGGTCATGTTTTAAGCTTACCTTTTCAAAGCCACTTTTTTCAATTTACTCAGCTTTAAAGCAAAGTCGAAGCGACTGCATTAACTTTGGCATGAAATGTTTGAAAGGTTTGGGAAAGAACTCAGTGAAAAGATGTATTTTTATGTTGAATGAATGTCTTACATGCAGAGTGAAAGTGGGCAATGTGACACATGCACCCGCACACAATCTTGTATTTTCTTTACCTTCTGAAGACCTCCAAAAACATCACCTTTTTAGGACCTCAATTTTGGTCTCAAGTTGTTCAACAGTACTAATAAGGAAAGTGTTTGCACTGGCTTTGGTCTCAAGAAGGTTAGAAAAGCAAGAAAACGCACATGTCCAAACACTTCTCTCAAAGTTACCCTCATATGGGGACAGCAGAAGTTGGTCTTACCCTTCATTCAAACTAATTACACAGACACAATCACAGCCTTCACAGCACAATTAAGTTCTGACTGAGCTCGAGCAGAAGGGAGGGGGTTAAAAATGAGAGCAAACGTTAGCAAATATCACAAACAAAAAGGACATTTTTAAAATGAAAGAGCAGCAATGAAACAGAAGGAAGACACCCCTACCTCTAAGCCTTCAACAAGCATTATGAGTCTGAGCTCTCCTCCTCTCGTGTACAGACGTGGATTGGCTGCGAGTCAGGATCTTTGTGAAAAGCTATTTGTTTCTGGTATCCTTATTAAAGGAATTAATGTTATGTTAATGACTTTTAGCCTATTACTGCACTGCTGATGGATCCATCTGTACTTGAAAATGTCTTTTCTTCCAGAACCTTGCTGCATGGATATTTGTGTCACAGTCGTTGTCAGGTAATTTATGGAGAGACATTAAGCCTTTAATACAATGTGTTACAAAAAAAAAGGACCACAGTTTAATGGCATCACGTAGATGAGCAAACTTGCCATCAATAATGCTGTCTAATGAAGTCTGTTGAGGGCCGCCTGGGAATGCAAAACAGTTGTGACTAAAACTTAAAAGAGAATAATAAGATTAAACCAGATTAAGAGTGAATATATGACAATAGAACAGAAACACGGATATAACAGGTAAATGTCAATTATTTTGGAAAAATTTAAAAACAAAAAATCCCCATTTCCATTTTCAAACAAGCAAAGTGCAGAGGTTGATGAACCATTTCATTTATTTTGTTCATCTGTTTTAAACATAAAACAAAAATTTTTAACAAAAATGAAAAGCTGGAACAAATGTTCCTTTTGAAGTTATCAAGCTGTAGCAGCCTGTTTATAAAAAAGTACAAAAATGAAAAAAAAAAAGAAATAACTATTTTTTTATCCTCCAGAGAGGTTAAGGCACAGCTATTCCAAAAAGCAGAGAGCTGTGATATTAGTTTTTCAAGAGTTTTACTTCCCATTGTACAACGTGCCATCTGTCACCAGGCCTCCGCTGAACTCATTTATTTTGAAATGTTTGCTTTTCTTTCAGGTTTAATTTGTCCCTTTTCATTTACGTCATTTAGTTTCACCCTCTCCTGTTGTAAAACTGGGAATAAAAGTTGTGAGAATTACCATATTCCAGACAAACAACTGTGAATAGCATGTATGATAATAGGGCAAACAAAATTAAAATGCTCAATATTTTCATGTCTTTGTGGAGATTTTCAGTTTGTTTTGCTAAAATTAAAAACAAGTTTGGGAGAAATCTATCCAATGAAGAATAATTATAAGTGAATATTGTGAGTGTAATAATCCCCACGGCAAAATTTTGTTTATTATATTATAATCAAAATGCGGAAAAATTTGAAATTCTTAGACCTCAGTTAAACCTCTAATGTATCTGGATTTAAATGTAAAAGCAAAGATATTTAAACCTTACTGTAATGCGGAAAAAGAAACAAAAAAAACTGTAAAAAGAAAAAGTGTTGAAACTTCGTAAACCGAGAATTTTATTCAAAAACGTTATTAAAAATGCTTTGCTTCATAAGTTATCTCAACCTTTCCAACAGAATCTTTTTTTATGTTTCCTCACTGCTTCTTCTCGTCTCCTGTTGTCTTTCTGCATTGTCCCACACTAAAGAGGACTGAAGATGTGAAATCCATTGCTTTGTTGGTGATAAATCTGAATGCCAATCGGTGATTTGACCTTTATCTTAAAGCTCCATCTCTGTTTGTCTAAAACCCTCTGTGAATACAAATTAATTTGTTGATTTGGTCCATTCCCACTGTGTGCTTATGCTCTAAGTGATTTAAAGTCTGGTTTATTTCCAGCAACTTTTTTCCCTGTARACAGTCCTGCCATACCAAAGAAACACCAACTAGAAGCCAACTTTAGACTTCCCGGCAGTGACTGAGCTGCCAGTCGCCGTATAGAATAATAAAATTGATCCACTGTATCTTTTTCCATCTTTGGAAAGTGTTCCTGTCTGCTTCAAAACTTTCATATGAAATGATAGTTTTAAAAATATGAGCCGCTCCCACTCAGAGTCTGAGTGCAGAACATGCTCTGATTTTATGTTTTCACATCACTTGTGATAAAAGCTGGAGCCGGTAARCACACCAGACTGGGCCGATTGAGTCAGAGTGATTTAACACTGGTCTGTTCCTCATCCCTTCACACAAAAAACAGATCTGTAGTTTTACATTCATGTCTGTTCTGGAAAAAAATGCTTTGCTTCCTTTCACTTTTTCTTCTGCTCTACCCGCTGGTATTATTCAAATTTAATAAAGTTCCTAGAAATGTTCAACAAACTCAACAAGCAAAATGTTTTGGTTTTAAAATAAATGAAATCTGCAGCCATGTTTGATTTACACAAATCAACTCTTAGTTAAGAAGTAAAAGCATTAATGAAAAAACATGAAAGAGCCTTGACACAGTTCATTATCTGGCCTGAGTGGATTG
Source organism: Austrofundulus limnaeus (assembly GCF_001266775.1). Taxonomy (NCBI): domain Eukaryota; kingdom Metazoa; phylum Chordata; class Actinopteri; order Cyprinodontiformes; family Rivulidae; genus Austrofundulus; species Austrofundulus limnaeus. The sequence goes on along the minus strand of NW_013952409.1, from coordinate 4,687,595 downwards.
ATAAAACTATTAAACAGTTTTTGTAAATTGACTTTGAAAGGCAYGGCTATGCATCGAATAAATAAGACCTGCAACATAAAAACACTGATCAGCAACATATGTTTGACCGAGATGGAACCACAGTATATTAGTGCTATAGTAGCCTTTTCACAGCTGCCAGCATCCCTGAGATGCATGTTATGAAATAACAACATGCAGCCTATTCATTTCTATGCAGACTTAAAATTGGGCATTTCTGTTTGCACACATGAAACCGCTGAATGAAGAAGCTCGGTGCTTTGGAAAGAACGGTGTTTTATCAAAAGCTGATTTTATTTTATTGAAACCACTGAACACGTTATGTGTTTAGGCATGGTGGCATAATCTGTTTACTGGAGTGTCCTCGTATAGAGGGGACACATTGTGTCCCTCAACTGCAGCTTCAGATACCTTGCAGCCATTCAGACGACTGGGAGCAAAATGAGCCAAAACAGTCAAAGACAAAGATGGTCTACAGCTGGTGTTGTAAATCATTTAAATGATGAAACACACTATGGTGGTAAAATCCTCGGATGAGACTTGTGCTAAGCYGGAGTGTGGACAGTTAAGTCTTTAGATGAAAACAACAGATTCTATGTAGATTCAGAGCTAAAACGCACATCGTACTCCATATGCATGTGTCAGATTTTTTTTTCTTCAAAGCTAGACCACCAAAGTGACCTTTCAGACTCTTTTGAGCTGCAAAACCTGCCAAAATGAGATAAAATTTGGGTAACTCAAAATTACCAGAGTTTATGTATTCACAAAAAATATGGAGTAAATTCTCAGTCAGGTGTATTCGGGTTACCTTCTACGGAGCCCGCGAGGGAACATGGGGGAATTTTTTTCTTTTTGCGTTCCCACGCAAAAGTATTGCGTTACCTCTCAATACTTTTTGCGTTCCCTCACAAAAGTCGTTAGACACTGTTGTGCCTGCCGGTTTATTAACAAATTCACATGTTCACCATTAGCGAGTTAGTCTACTTCAGCTTCAGAATAAATATATCACACAGCCACGCATGGAAGTGTGTCATATGCCGATATTTTAACACAGTGCAGCCACGCAACATCACTGTCAATTTCACTAACTCCTGGCGACACATCCTGTTTTGGTAACCGGATATTTCAAAATAAAAGTCTGATTTATTGCAGTTCATATGCAAATCAAACTTTTGCGTGGGAATGCAAAACAATATTGCGAGGTAACGCAATAGTATTGCGAGGGAACGCAAAAGAAAAAAAAATCCCCCCGTGTCCCCCCACGGGCTCCGTAACCTTCTRTCCATAGATCAGTGGAGCAAAACCATCAGCTAATATTATACAGACACAATCACAGTACAAACACATTACATCACATAAAAGCACCTCATTTGCAAACTGCTTCAGGTCACAGTTTTCTTAAATCCATAACCTCAAAGAAGTTTACAACGTTAGCCTTAAATCAGCTTTGATGACTTACATCTACTGAAGCAGAAGCATCATTCACTCCCACCTCGAATCACACAGCTGTCGGAAATTATCCTCAGAGAACATCCAGACCAATCCACACAACAGACATAACATGCACTTGTCTGGCCTCCAGTATATGAGGGTATCAGTGGAAGAAGTGCACAATTTACTGGGTAAAATATTATTATTGGAATGACACTTGGATTTGGTGCATAATGAGTGTTGTGTAGTACACACCATGTTTGATGCCAAAATGCAAATCAATTAAAATCAAATAGGATTCATTATAAAACACGTTCAAYGGGACAATGAAGTCAAACTGAAGTTTCTGAAATGAAAAGTTCTGCACCTTCTCCTGAAAAATGTTCTTCATTAATATTGCAAGACTATCAAAGATCATCATCACCAAGAACTGCCTCAGGACACGTTCTGCATCTCAGATAAACTCCCAGCACAGAGAAAAGTTTTTTTTGACACACTGGGAATAACAATGGGTTTGTAACTTTTCATCGATGAAAAGATTTGAACCAGTCTTGCACCTTTCMCTGCATTCTTGTCAAAATTAAAATGTCAATATTCTTAAACACAAATGGAGCAAATATAAGTTGAAAATSTCCAACTGTGCACTGTTTTTCCAACCTCTTTCAAAACTTTTTTTCCAATTGTTGATTTTTTTTCATGTTCTTGCGTTGTAATTTCTCAGCATCGTATTTATCATGTTYGTTGGTGACAAAGATCCTATACCAAAGTACTGAAATAAATGGCCCCTTGCCCCAGTATTGACAGGCACAACTCAATTGAATTTAATGCTTGGCTGCCCTCGTGCTTTCCTTCTCAGTCTAACAAACAAACTCATTTATTCTAATTTCTTGATGTCTCCATTTGCATCGGGGAGCTCTAAGATCAACTCCGCCCTCTTAATGGGCTGTACTTGACTAGTGTGCCATCCAATAATTAACCACTTAATCACAACCAATTAATGTAATAATGAATGGCTTGATTACCAGGATTGCTATAGGCATTTAAAAACAAGTAAACAAATATCAATTACAAATAGGTTGGAATATGCATATAAGTATTCCCCTGCTCTGTTAATTGAGTATCAGTGGATAACAATGTGTTTATTCGACATGGGCAGTCGAACAGTATTATAGAGTTTATTATAGTAATTAGCATATGACCTCCTTTTGAGGAAAAATATAATAAATTGATTTACTCTAGGCAAACAATCAGCAAAATTCTGACTGGCTGTGATGCATTCAGGGTGCTGGATATGCTACACTTTGTGAAAGCGCACCATCAAAACATGAGTAATAAAAATCACCTTTTCTGGCTAAAGCTTTTAAACAAAAATGAGTAAAAATATATAAAATCAAGACAGACTGAGTTGAAACTTTAAACTTTGTGTGCCATTGAGTTCACTGAATGTGACATTTGATGTATTTGTTATATTTATCCACATGTACTTGGTCATGCTTGTTYATGTCCTTGTGGCTTATGGATAGCCAGAAACAGACCTGGTCCCCGGGACTGAACAATGAGACAAATATGACTTCCATTTGGCCTCTATTTGAACCAGAGCAGAGTGTAATCGSTGAACATAACACAGAGGACATTACTCGAAATGTGCACCAAAATGAACGAGGTCAGAGAAGTGGAAAGGGTGAAGGGGGCAAAGTATATTGTGTTTGTGCAACAACTGCCTTTTAATGSTGGCAGAAGGGAGGGTTTAACGGTCACCTTCAGTCCACAGCCAGGTGAACGGAGTTAAGTTAGAAAAGCAAAGACATACAAGGGTTCACATTATTTTTTATGACACTACTGAGGTTCAGTGTTTAAACTTCACCTGTTGTTTATTAATATTCTTTTTATTACTATTTGATGGGAAAAAAGGGAAATTCCACAAACAACGACTAATTGTAAAGAATAATTCTAAAGGAAATCAGTGTTTGTCACTAGTTGTTCATAAGGAGTTTTCCTGTAACAATCAGGTCATCTCCATATGTGCTGGCAATATGGCTGAAAAATGGATCACAATAAAAGCGTTTCATATAGTCAATTTAAATAATTACTGATTAGTACTTTTCATTTGTTTGTTTTGTTTTATCAATTTGAAATAAGAACCAGGGGATAAAAGGCTGATTATAACAAACTGGTGTTGTGACTTTTCCTCTTTTATCCACAATTTCCTCTCCAGCTCTCCACGTCATTCTTTTTAATTTTTCTTTGTTAATTTAAGCTGTTATGAGGAAATGCTGCTGCTGCACATGTTGAACATGCACAGGTAGCTTTCCAACGAGTGAATGAGTTACTTGATGCCACCAACCTTGCTTTAGCTGGGCCATGAGAGGTGGAGCAGCTAAAGCCTTTCCTCTGCCTACATCCCCAGAATGCTGTGCGGTTCTGGATCAGAGTTCAGTGAAATGATCAACAATCTATTTGACAAATTTTCTACTGATCACATCTATCACCACATACAGACTGTATGTCTTTAAAGTACTTTTACACACTCTCTAAGAAATAAACTGYTGAGTTTACTGAACCAAACTAATTTCAGTAAATAATGTTGAGTAAATTGAGCAATAAACCTATTTTATTTTAGATAAAATAGGTTAATTGCTTCACTTTTACTCTAGGTTTAGTGGAACCAGTTGACATGACTTGGTTGAGTAAATTTAACACGTTTTTAACACATAAATAACTCATTTTATGATGGGACATATTTGCTTTTGTAACAAGTTAGGTTTGAAATGTAATGAAATATATAGTAAAGATTAAAAAAAATACTTGATAAAATTACAAAATCCTCAAAATAATTACCTTAACAAAGTAAATGTACTTAAACTCTGCATATAGTATATTGTTATGGGTTTATCCCAGCACTGGTTCTACCAGAATCAAAACATTAGAAAGCTTTTTATTGCTGTTTGCATTTTGCTTGAGTTACTGCAGAGTTCAGTCAATAAACAGTAATTAAAAATGGAATGTTACATAATGACAGCTAAAACATTTTTTATAAAGAACTACAACAACAAATGACACCAATGAACTACCTTTATTTTCTGTTAGCCTTGATTAACATAAATAATAAAAAGAAAGATGTTAAGAACAAAGCTGAAGTCTTTAAATAGGTTTATTTGGTCTTTGTTACTTAGAGACAGGGTGAATATTACTAATATTTGCATATTTTTCAAGAGCAATTTGTTGTTTTTTTTCTTTTTTTACATTAATGTTCCTTGTTTACCAGTATGTCCTTGTGTATATTTATTGGTGCCGGAGTCTTTTCAGTTTCTGTTTCTTTGTCTGGCATTTCTAAAATGTTTTTGTTTGTTTCGTTGGCACGTGGTTTCTGACAGATGTCCTTCCTGACAGAACCTGGGCTCTAACCAGCAGCCTCAGGATTATGAAACCACTGCACTGACTGCTGTGTTATGCTAATCCAATATTCTTCCCTTAGTTATGAGGAAGTATTCCTTCTACCCTGCACAGAGCTGTCATTCCCCCAGTCTCACCCTATCCTTCAGATCCAACCGGTCGGCCACAGAAAAAAAAGGGACACAGGATCGATTTGTTTCCATCACTTCTATCTGGGACACGAGGTAGGTGGTTGGTGCAAATATAGAGAAACTCACTTGCAAACTTGCACTCCTACAGCTTCAGCAAAACTCAAGACGTTCAATCCCAAACCCTCTCACAACATTGCACTCAATAACGACAAAAACCAGAGCTGCAGAACTGAACACAAACGAAAAGAAAATCCTCGAATCTGAGAGCTCAGTGTGCTGTTGCAAATTTTCTGCCTTTCTGCATCGCAGCATCTGAGCGTTGAGCCGGGCTGTTTCAAAACAGATGCACAGGAACACTCGTACACATCGATGCTGAAAACACACACACACACACACACACACATACTCCTACAAAGCTGTCAGTCACTCAGTTTTAGGCTTGCTCAGGTATGAGCAGCCACTCAGACAAACTCAGAAAAAAAATGTTTCTGTTGCTTCCTTTCAAAAATGCTTCAGGCATCGAGTTCAAAGCTACCTCGGAACATATGAGTTATTGATCAGATCAATCAAACCAGTGTTGTAGACAGACAAACAACTTTCATTCTTCTCAAAGAGGACGAAGATGGAACGGAAACCGAGGAGGAGTTATTTTGGTACCTGTGTCAACCTATATCAAGACAGTAAGCAAGAAAGTCGTAAAATTTCCAAAAATATCCTGTAAGATATGTTTTCAAGCTTAGCATCTTTTCAGATGAAGACAGAAACATATAAAATATTTTACTGTTTAGTCAGCTTTACTTTTTTCAGGGCCGATCAGTTGGTAGAATTAGAGCCAGTTTATCCAGAGCAAAGAAACAACATTCTGATTCTGAGTGGTTGGAGGAATTTGGCAGCATGTGCATGCTAATTTACCAATGATAAGAAGCTCCATGAAACTGCAACAAATTAAAATCTGTTTATTTGACCTCTGCCTGTTTTGTTTCTCTTTACCAATTCAATTTTGTGCCTTTTTTATGATTGTACAGTGACAGACTGGCTAATGAAATCATGAAAATAAACTTTGATAAGCTGGTGAAAAGCAATGCAGACCAACAAACAACTGTGAAAATGCCATTTTAAGAGGACCGAGCGTAAAATTAATAAAATGCATAAAATTAATACTGAGCCTATTTGAGAGATGGCGCCTCTTGACTGCGTTTATTGTCCTAGAGGACACATTCATCCTGTCAAATTGTTTATTTTAAATTCTCATACAAATTAAAGGCAGAGTGCTCTTTACGTAATTGTTTTCTTTGAATATTGAACATATTTTTTGGTTTCTTCAAGGTTGGATGCACACACAGAGTCCTTGTAAATGTCATACAATGAAGAGAAAATAAAACCTTTAAAAAGGACAYCTCTGCAGTGACTTTCCGTGTGAACACAAATCATGAGCCTAAACAGACATCATTCCTACACCTGACAGAGACGTCCCACATGGTCCCAGCTGCATGGGGAGTGGACGGACAGCTCCTGGGCTCGGGTGAAGCTCATCTCTTCAGAGAGTGCACACTGAAAAAAAAACTAACTTTTGGGTGTAGTAACATTTATTTAATTATTCTTTTAAATTTTACAAAAAAAATCAAAATCTCTAAACTACTAGAATCTAATAAATAAACAATATGCATTATATTATATATCAATATCACTGTACAAAAAAAAGTAAATGCCAATATTATTTTACCAGTAATGTTTAAGTGCTGTTTCTGGACAGCACATAAACATGAATATATTAAGTAACTTCTACTCTTCTGGGCTAAAACTGAGGGTGCATGCACACACAAACGCTGCTGCTCCTCATTCCCTTGCTTCACTTTACAAGGAGAGGACAAGACATGGTGGAAATAAAACATAAGTTGTCTGGTTTCTTTTGCTTGAATACATTTGTTGGTGTGCAATAGTTTGATGACATAATGTAGGTGATATTTAGTTGTCAGGGAACAGGGAACGCATATTGTAGCATTCTGCTGTGTTTGGCTGTTTGTCATGTGACTGCAGTGGAGGATTGTGGGTAGGATTCATGTTTGTTGTTGTTTAATCATTTTAGGGAATTGGTTAGCATTGTTCTTTCAGCAATTAGTCTGTTGTGTTATTCTAATTTGTGTGTTCATTATTTGTTAACTTGTGTTAAACCGTTCAGCAGAAGTAACCATAAGTGAGAGTGGTAGGCCTAGTCATTAATAAGACCTGTGAGTTTCACTTTGTCTGTGTTGTTCATGAAGAAGAATCCAATTCTTCATAACCGCCACCTGGTGGTGAAGTTTTGAACAACATGAGCTACAACTCTGTAGCTGTGAGGTGTCATGCTACAATATTGTGCTTAACGCATGTGCACTGTAACAAAAAACTTGTAAGATTTACTAGAAAAAATCCTTGTAACAATTTGCTCTAATATTGGTCAAATAAGTTTAAATGCTACAAATTCATGTAATATTTACTCATCATTATCTAGTAAAAGTTATTAAGAATATAGTAAAAGATCTGTGAATAAATCAGATAAATTTTACTTAATTTGATCAAGTATATGCTACAAGATTTAATTGAGCAAATTAAGTAAAATTTACCTGATTTATTCACAAATCTTTAACTATATTCTTAATAACTTTTACTAGATAATGATGAGTAAATATTACATGAATCTGTAGCATTTAAATTTACTTAACAACCGTTGGAAAAATCCTTGTAACAATTTGCACTAAGTAAATCTTACAAGTTATTTTTTCRGTGCATCATGAAACAGCTGATTCATCAATAAACCACAGAAAAGCTAATTTCACTTTGATTGCAAACAAGTTGCATGTTTGGTGGACACCCACTGCAGGGTGTGGAACAGCCCAGCAGCAGCAGCAGCAGTGAGGACTTGTTAAAAACTAGTCTCTGGAGATGCGCTCACGAAATTATRAGCAACAGTGTTTGTCGCTGACTTTTGGGCTGCATACTTTGCATTTTCAGAAATCCCAAAGCACAAACAGAACTGAATACATTTCTGTTTGCATGTTCAATTGCAGGATTCTGCTGTTGACTCCAGTGTTTTCTGTGCCACGATGGGAAAAGTGAAAAGGACAAATAACAGTGTAGGGCCCGTCATGTTTCATGCATTTTGATGGAAAAGAAAACTGGGGTACAAAATCTTGACAATGACAGGCTTCAGAATGACAAACAGTATGACAATGCACATTTGCCTGTGCTCCGCTTGGGATTTAGGAAAATTGAGTGTTGTTTCTCGAGGAGCATTCTTTCTGAAGCAATAATAGGAGAGGAACTGCTTAGGAAATCTGCACGTGCTTGAGTAAATACAAGCTTTTTATTATTGTTTTACTGTTTTAGAGACACTGTGGCTATAATAAGGAGAGCACCTGTGCTTTGACAGATAACATAAGCCAGTGATGCAGATCACTGAGCATCAGTTTGTCCATCTCTTTCAGCCTCAGGAGCATCTGTTCACTCTGTCTTTCCACTGATCCACCTTCCCTCCTAAATTTAAGTCTGTTTGATTTGACTCTTATCTTCTTCAGTTGTCCAGTCTATTTGCTTTTAATCTGCATTTTCCACTCCTCTGCTTCTCCTGCCCACCCTTTGAGAAGATACATGTCATTTCTTGTGGCTGTATTCTGAAGACCCTGCACGTCCCGTCTGCTCGCAGGCTGAGTGGCTGTTSCTTTGTGAACCGCCAGCTGAGCATGAGGCTTTAAGTGGAGTTATATTCTCCGAAATTTGCAAAGAATAAAAAAAAGTGAGCAGGGCTGAGACGCACTGTCTCGGCCCTGCTCGGCCCCATTGTRCTGACTGAGAAGCCCCTGTCTGTTCAGACTTTAATAATTCATTCGGAATCAAAAGGAGAGACAAAATGGATTTCAGGAAATAAAACATTACTATCAGCTCAGAGGGCAACATAGTTAAAATTCAAAGATGAGAGCCTCATATATGAGTCTGGAGGTCAGTGCTGCATGAGCCTTGCGCCTCTTTATATAACCTTATGACTTGTGTATTGTAAATAATGGAGCAAGCTGACATTGTGGAAAAACAACACAATTTTCAGCTTTTCTTAAAAAGCATTTGGRTGCTGATGTATATTTCATCTTTGGTGCCTTAATAATAAGAGGTGAGTGATGGTGGTTTTTCGGTCTGTCTTCTGTACGATACGGTGCTCACCTTTCATTTCCCTACCCTTTGTATCTGAGCCCTGCAGAGACCCAGCCGGGCGGTGCCAGTGCCGTCATTAATCACACTGTGTCAGACCTTTAATAAGTCCTTGACGGGGGGTTCGCTGTGAACGACACTCTTTATCAAAGGTTTACACTGCCAGAGTGTCTCGGCGAGTGATTGATCCCACCGTGCACTGGTCTGCCCTTCATGGGGAATGACAGAGCAATGTAGAGGTGCACTGACACACCTGTGCGACTCAACAAGTGGCTCGTGAAGGCAAGAGTTTGTTAGGGAGCCAGCGGTGCGGAGCCATCAGCAGAACCGCCCCGTCTGCATGATAGATTCATCAGTTCGCTCCATTCCTCTCCCTGCCAACCAACCCTACCTGATCCTGCATCTGCAAAATGCAAAACATTGACGTTATGAATGTTGAGATCAAGTGATGTTTCAACCTTGGCTGCCTCCTAACAGTAAGCAGCTAATCCACTTTAATGAAGTAATATCGGCAAGTGCTTGACCTCTTTATAATGCATGAGAAGCAATATCAGAGGTTTGTCATAAAATGTCTGCAGGGGAAGATGGTTTTAATTCCCCAAAGAGTAAGTAGAAGATGTCTGAAAGGTCGCCACAAGGCTGCGTACAATGAACACCAAGCCCATTACCCTGCAAACTCTGAGTAGTTCCATTAATGCCAGAGAGCCTCCTTGAAATTTCATCTGTATTTAATGACTCATCTCTTATAACTGAACAAATGTTAGGAAACTAACTTTAGGGTGTCTGTTGAAATCCTATGGCAAACTTAAAAAAAACAGCAACAATATCCTGTAGAACCAACTTAAAACAGTGTGGATGTATAGTCAAGTCACATGATATAAAACATTAGTGTTAATTTGGCCTAAAATATTAAACGTTAATAYTGACAATGTAAAAGCAAAACTGTCACAAACTACTGCAAGATTTAACTTAGTAAAATATTTTCCAAATTAAAAAAAAACACTGTGTTACACTGTTGCTTAATATTGTCATACATGAATTTCTGTTGAGGTGTCTACATGCTTCAGAATGTGCAAATTATAAATGCATCATATTATTATCATCCAACTAATAAAATATTTMTTTCCAGTGCATACTTGACGATTTMGCAGAAGAGCTTAGAACARCATCAACAAAGCATAAAGTTTWTACTAAACTCTAGCCTGKTTAAAACCAGACCCTTGTACTTCACTTTGCTTCGGACGGAGGCTCTGGACTCTCTGCTATTGAGAAGCGATTCTTGCCGGAGGCGTGGCCTCTGCTGAATCTCTGAATTTTAAGGCTCTGTGTCTACAACGAAACACAGGGCACAACTTTTATCACATACCAGAAAGAAAAAACATTGTCAGCATGAGTTCCTGAAGAAAACAGTTGAGGCAGACGGATCTTTTTATGTCAGTTAACGGCAATTCTTTCACTGTTATAGAACAACAGATTGTTTTTTTGTAAAAAAAAAAAAAAGGAAGATAATAGATTTCTTCAGCAGGTGGCTCAGCTAAAGACTGTAACCTTGTGGCTCRCACAAAACACAATCGGTACCAGCCCACCCATCCAAAATCAAACCTTGATTGTTGAGTCTCTGACATTGATCAGCAGCTATGGGAAGAGAAATCGCATAATGGTTGCAGACATCAGCATCAATTGTTCCTGAAGACCTGTGTGTAAATGGCTTTGCTGAGACATAAATGGCTTTGGGAGGTTCAATGAATGAAATCAAAAGAGCACAGTTTGGTATTCTGTGGGAAGATGCCTGCAGGCAACTCATTGATTAGGAGACTTTAATCTGAACTTTTCACTGACCCCCACTTCTTCCGCTGGCTGCACACACAAAAAAAAACTTGTTCTCTCTGCTTGGAGGTGGWAGCTGTGCCATCTGGCAAAATGGGCGAGGATACAAACGACGATTGAGGAAAAAAGAATGTTGAGCAAGTGTGTAATGATTCTACACTTTGTGTGTTCGGAACATGTGTGCTGGCTGGGAGATCTATGAACATTCTCAGCGGTGTGTGCAGTGAATTCTAACAATTAAAGGCACAGTGTGTAGGATTTTGTCAATTCTAGATAATCACTACCACGCAACCCTGAAAAGGAAAAAGCGCGTACAGAAAATGGATGGATGGATGGATGGACAATAATAAAAAAACATGTCTAATCATTGCAGACAAAGACCTTGTTTTATTATTTTTACCTTATAAAAAGCTGTTTATATCTCCATGGTCGCAGGTCGCCACTACAGGCAGCCGCCATCTTGCACCGCCATCTTGTCTACTAAGGCTCATGAAGGACAAACTGCGGTGGCGGCGTCAAAAACGGTTTTAGTTGTAATACTATAAATGTAATATTTGTTGTCTGTCATTGTAGCTGGGATCATTTAACTTATTAAAGCTCATAATCTTAAAACTTGAAACATCACTAGCCCTGAAGCTGCTGGTAGACATCGYGGTTGGAATTATCAAAGGTTTTTGACACCTGAGAGACACCGTAGAAACTCCTTTGCGTTTGGAAGCAGGGGGTGGGGGTGGGGGGAGGACCAGGGAGGATGATTCAACCACTCAACCACTAGATGTCGCTGAAAACAACAAATCCTACACATTGTGCCTTTAAAAAATATTCAACTTTTTGTCTCAAACAGGCAAAACCAACAAAAAGGTTTTATTCATGCTTTTCTTTTAGTTAAAATGTGCTTCTAGAAAATCCCAAAGTCATTTATATTTACCTTCCTTCATTGATGCAGGAGCTACTATAAAAATTTGTTTTGCAGCAGTTAAAGCAAGATTCTGTTGCCTTTTTGTGTTGGTCCTTCACAAACAAATGTGTTTGTTAAGGTACAGGAAGTGTCAGTAGCCACATCCAAAGTAGCAACGGTGCAATAAGGAGCAGGATCTTCAAATAATCAGAAAACGATGCCAGTATTCAAGAATATTTTGTGGGGTTTTTTTCATCTGAAGCTACCCTAAACTGAGTTTTGTTCCTCAGGAAAAGAAGGGAGGCTTTAGAGTGTGCACACAAGTAACAGATGGAGGTGGAAAAGGGGGGTTGCAGCTCTGTTAAAGTCGGCATCCAAAGGAATAATAACAGTTTCCTTTCTTGTTGGTTAAAAAGTCCCAAGCTGTGAAGGTGAACAAAAATACAATCTGTTATGACCAAACAGAAAAAGCATGAATATTGATGGCATTCAAGCACGCTTTACAAAAAGGGCAAGAAAACAGAGAGAACCATAGAAGAAATGSGAACATGACATCCTGAATCATTGTTGCGTTGCCAGATGTAAGATCAGCTTTCAGGGCTGATTTTTGTTTACATGCAGATAATGGCACATTTGAAACAGGGCAAATGTTTTATATGTCGTTTTGAGGATTTTGGGTTTAATCTCATCATTATTCACTTTTTTATACTCCTTTGGTGTTTTTGTTYTAGATTTTATTATGACACACTTAAGATTCTAAATCATGTTTTTCTGCATAAAAGAAAAAAACATATTGCGTATTTCACTGAGGATTAAAATGCATGATAAGCTTGTTTTTGTGGAGTATCTCATAATGATCAAAGGCAATTCAACGAATGGTTTCTCTTAAGACTGCCTTTTGCAGCTTTGACAGAATTGTAGCAACAGCTACAAAAATCTACCAGGTCACATATGAGTGGACACTCAAATAATTCCAAAAACATSTACTTCCTGTTTCCAACAACAGTTGGTTAAATGCTGAAACTTGAAAGAGAGTGGCTCTGTTTTGTGTTGCACTGATTGTGATGAATAATCCTGCCTTTGTGCCTAAAGCAACATTCCAGTTTGAATTCCAACTGATTTTTCTGTGTCAGTCTCTTTATCACTCAGACACACGCAGACACCCTCTCCTTCCTGTTATTCCTTCAATCTGTTGTAATGGCATCACTTGGAAGACAGTCGCCATGTATCTACTGAAGCTCCCCACTTCAAATGAAGCCTTTACCAGCCTCGTCTTTTCAACTACCCCAGTCCAAACAGCAAAAAGCAAGGCAGATATTCCAGAATAGATGTGTTTTTCCTAAAGTTGTGTGAGTTCAGTTTGCTGTGTGAGCTGTTGCATACTCATGAGATGTTTTCAACAAATCATTGCTGAACGTTTTGTTAAATTTCTTCAGATGATTTTTTAAACATTGTGCTAACAGAGACTCCAACAGGTATTTGCAAAATTTTAAAAGATTTTGCATCTCTTGGCATTTAAGAAATGTGTTGGGGATCAGTCTCACTAAATTCTAGCTCAATAGTTAATTTGAGTCATTTTAGTGTTTATTTTTAATTTTGTAGGGTCACTTAGCTGTGGAAGMCATTTATGAGTCAAAATAGTATTTGTTTTTCAAATCCATGTTTTTTCTATTCTCATGGGGACTTTGCATTGACTTCCATTCATTCCAGTTATTTCTACGGCCCTAACCCTGACCTTTTACGCTAAACCACCCCAGTACATCCCTGACCCTAAACCTAACCAAAACTGAATTAACACTTTGGTCCTAAACCTAACCCCCACCATATCTATACCTGTTGGAAACCAGGCTTTGGTCCCCAAAAGGCTGCTTGTCTGGAAAATGGTCCCGTGATGAAACAAATACACATCCACAAGCAGTTGTTTGCAGTAAAAAGACAAAAAAAAAACATCAGTTTGTAACCAGTTTTCAAGTATGGTTGGTCAGAAAGTCCCGACTTTTATCTTCTTTCAACATGACTTCAGCAACGATGTGTTTTTGTTTTGCATGAAGTCATAAAGACAAACTGTTTTCATGTGGAAACAAGCATGAATAGATCTTTGCCACTAAGATTGGAAGTTACAGCACAAAAAAAGACGAACTGTGAACAAATATAAAGTTCTTAAATCAACAGTGCCCCCTTTCACATTGGCTTTTATTTTCACATTAAAATTTTTGTTTGCTTTGTTTCGTTCCTCCTTTTACCAATGAAATAATTTACTCTCATGAAGAGAAGTTGGGTCAAGGATCACATCAAAAAAAAAACTTTAAAAACAGTAATGTTTTTGTAAATCAGTCCTGTGTTGAAAAAGATACAGCTCAACTCTGTGACAAGACCTAGTTCACTTCATTTGGCAGTTTCCAACAGTTTAATTTTAGCTGCATCTTCCACTCCATTCCCCAACTGTGGTTCACAGTAAGCTGCCGTCTCAACTTCTGCCACTTAACTGCCAAACAAATATGTCCCACATATTTTATTTATGGACAATATGTGGCTAGAACYTTAGATGCGGGAGGTCTTTTTCTTATCGCTATTGACACCAGGACATTTCATCAAACCATCTAAAAGCGCCTGCCAACTATGTCAACATCAAGTCAGTTCTGACAGCACCCCTGACRGAAGTTAGTGATAACTAATTCACAGTCAGAAGCACTTGACAAGCAGCAAAGATGAATAGCCACCCATCACAGAGGTTCTGCAAAAAAAAATTAAATAAAACAGAATGACGGTTGCTTGCTTAACAATGAAACCCAACATTATCCGCTGTAGTGTTCCTCTTTTATAATGTTAATCTAGGGCTTGACCTAGTCATCAGTTAACTCATGTATGTAGCAGCTGGTAATGGAAGTTCCTAAGATTCAAGTCGAATGTCAATCGTCCCTGCTGCTGGCTGTTTCTCTGCCACATGTCAAAACCCTTGATGTGCAAGACACYTTTTCTCTGCTTTAATGCATTTAAATGGAGCTGTGAGTCCAGCAGGACCTGCCCAGGATAAAGTCTTCTACTGCCCCGGTGGTAGGAGCATGAACGTAAGAACTGAAATTAAAAATCCATCAGGTGCACTCACATGTACATCTGTATGCTTTCAATCAAAAACGATGTTGCACGAGCCCACAATCACACGCTGACAAGGGGTCATATCTCACATTTCAAACTGTTAGGGTAATAAGAAATCTGCGACGAGCTGCTGTCTGATGTAAAAAAGCTAATCCAAGTGGGGGAAAAATAGATTTACTGGAGTAATTGAATGACAGTCAAAAAAAATTATGAAAGTGAAAGAGCTCCATTTTGCACTCAGTTTAAAAAGGTACTTTCACCTTGAATTTAATTGAAATTCTTTTTTTTTTTGTTCTGAAAACTCCTCATCCACTCCACATGGGTGCACGAAATCATAACATCAGCTTAATTCTCTCATCTGCTAAGTGTTTTGCTTTTTCAAGTGTTAAAGAGTTTCAAACAAAAGCCCCACATTTCTAACAGTCTGTGGTCAGATGGGGAAAAGGGGCTTTTTTGAAGAGAGAAAACTCAAACCAACAGTGTGAATTTTTCTTTTTCCATTTGAGGAATCTTTACCGCATCAAACTATCACCAATCACAAAAACCATAAACTCTGATCCACCGGGCCCAAAGCAGACAGAATCCAGCATCAACTTCCCCTACAAAGGTTGGAAAGAAATCCTTGGACTTTAACTGTGTGAAGACTTTTCCAAAGTAAATAGTTTGCCCCTATCTGTTTCCACCCGATAACAAACGACAGACAACAAAGCGATGGGCAAACTCCCCAGACACCCAACCGCCGCAGTGCATGAGTGGTTATGTGTGCATGTGGCTGCAGAGCGAGAACATCTGCTTTCACTGAAAGAGCACAAATATTTGAGAAGCTGTCCTCGTCCCGCCAACACCTGCCTCCCTGAGTGAGGCAGAAGACACGTCCACAATAGACATGAAAGAAGAAAGGGAAGGCATCGAGAGCTGGTGACACGTCGCTTGGCTCGCTGCCATGGAGGAAATGTCAGCGTGAACTAACGGCTCCCAGTTTGGCAAACGTCTTCTTGGCGGGTCCGTTCTGTGAAGGTCTGGATGTTTAGGTGACCTTGCATCTGTAAGCCAGGCCTAGGAACGTGAACTCTGTTGTAGAAGTGTTTCCAGGCCRAGGCTGGGCATGATTCACCGAGTCAACCCACCCAAACTGCCTGTTGGCTTTTATGCTCAGTCTCATGCAATTCTGAGAACCTGTGCGATGTGATGGTAAACAGAATGTGTTGAGGGTAACTCTCAGTGTCCACCTCACATCAGCTCAGTATCTGTAAAACTGAGTTATTTGTGTTGTGTTTCTGTAAGGTCAGCTAGCTGAGGTGGCAAAAATTAATCAACTGATGATGATTTTCTAAGAGTTTCATTAAAATTCAACAAATTGTAGGATATTAACAGTGATACCAGACACAGTTGACTATAAGGGGAAATTAAATTTTAAAAGAGATGTAGTGGAACTATTAACACTTGGGGTATGTGTTGGGAATAACACTCAGCAACACAACAATTKAGCTCAAAAACTGTAACWGCCTGAATTGCAGCTATTTTATTTTTGCTAAAGTTGATTCGTTATGGCAGCCATRTTGAATAGGGCTGAATCCGAATGTTCTAGATCAGTGGTTCCTAAGCATTTTAGACTTGTGTACTCCCTGAGTCAGTCACTCCACTCGTACCCCTTCAGTCAAACATAATGATGATTCCCCGAAACTATAATACACAACAACTGATTGTTAAATGCAATTTTTTTATTTAACCCCTAGAACGTTTGATTCTCAGGCATTTTTTTTCAACTCAAATTAAACGTAAATATAAAAATGTTGCCTTGAAAGTGAA
This sequence comes from Austrofundulus limnaeus, assembly GCF_001266775.1. Taxonomy (NCBI): domain Eukaryota; kingdom Metazoa; phylum Chordata; class Actinopteri; order Cyprinodontiformes; family Rivulidae; genus Austrofundulus; species Austrofundulus limnaeus. The sequence goes on along the minus strand of NW_013952409.1, from coordinate 4,670,813 downwards.
TAAATAATTAAATAAAGTAGGTAATGGCAAGTGCAGAAAACAGCGTCCAAAATACATGAGAAACTCGCTCAAATGAGCAAATTCTGTGAGATTCCACATTTTATACTAGATTCCAATTTGTGTTAATTCTGTGATTCCATCTGCAATTTCCGCACTGCGGAAATCACATCTCAGTCCTATTTTTATTTTATTTTTTAACCCACCTGGGAAATTTTTCCACACACCCCCTGTAATATGCTCGCATATCCCAATAGGCACACGTACTCCTGGTTGGGAATCACTGTTCTAGATGTCCATTCAGTGATTATGTTCTGAGTTTCACAAAAAAAAAAAAAAATAAACTGTTCACTGTTCATGAAATATTTTGCTGACGCACACAAACACAGACAAAAGCATGATTACCCCTTTAGCAGCAGTTGGTGACAAAAAAATACTTTGTCAATGAAAAGTTGTAAAAATGGACAGTAGGAAACATTTAGTTTAAATCTTTATGTGTGTGTGTGTGTGTGTGTGTGTGTGTGTGTGTGTGTGTGTGTGTGTGTGTTCCAAATCTAACAAATTAGTCATGATGAGAGGTTTAGAGAAGAATCCTCCCTTTTTTAGGGGCTGAAACAACTAACGGAGCTGAAATTTGACACGTGGTTATTAAATCCAGCTGCTTTAATTCTGCTCCACATGTTTGGCTTTATGAATTTGTGAAAATGTTGCATACTGCAGTTGAGAAGTAAATGTTTTCTTTTAGGTCTGAGATATTTTATGTTTAGGATTGTTTGAAGGTTGATTATGGATGCACTGAGGAGCAACAGTCATTGTTTTGCAATCACAGCTTTCTGAACTGTAATCAGATCAACTCATGTGGTGCCTTAAGATTCCCACCCCTGCATAAAAAACATTTTATTTATAAAACTTTTTTTGGTTTTGATGGATTGTGAATGATAATCACAACATCCAATTCTAAACTGAGCAACTAAATGTCTAATAACTTGTCATAAAATCTCCTCTAAATAAAAACTACAAAGAGAAAGAAACATGAAAAAGGAAACTGTGACAACACGAGCTACTCAAGGTTTTTATGTTCCTTGAAATAGGTACTTGCACATTTCTATATGTGGCTCCAAATGATCAAATAAATAAATAAAAAAGGGTTCAATAAGCACTGATCAGCTGCAGTGTTGTCTGATTGGCTTTCATTCGGCCATGAGCTCATGAATCGACCATATTATGACTTCAGTGAATGCAATCATGAAATTACATTGGTCGTTGGAGTGCACCACCTCCCGCCTAAAGGGAAAGGCTATCTGTTCAGGAAGCAACGCAGCTGTGGCCCACTGACCAAAGCTGACAGGACCATTCCTCTTTCTGCGTTCTAAACTTTCCTCAGAGAGCATGCCTCCGCTTCCTTAAACAGGGCAAATTGAATTAGGACATTTCAGCAGCTGGCAAGTGTGAAATTGAGTTGAAGTGTACCCTGAGGTTAGGGGCGGGCGAGACGCAGGGCTCGAACAGAACAGAGCAAGATCAAGCTTTGTTTGCAGGCTGAATCCTAAACAAGCAACAGGAGAAAAGATAAGGGACATCTTAAGCGTGCTCACGTTTAGGCCAGCAAGGAGKTTTATGTTTGTGCGTGGGCGGGTGCGCGTGCACGGGGAGCCGGCGAGCGCTCGAGTGTGCTCATATTTGCTGATGTGCGGTGGGATTATATCACCACAGGGACAATAAAGTCAGTCAAGTGATATGGAGGCTATCAGGAAAAATGCCCCAGCAGAAGCCCCTAATCTCGTTCCTGTTGCAGCTTACGGCGCCTGAAACAGAAAATCTGAGTCTCAGCCGTTGAGAAAAATACAAACATGCAGAGAAATGATAACATACTGTGTTGGCCAACATTTYTCCCCATCACAAACAGGCTGGGTATTCATCTGTCAGTCACAGCTAATGCATCCTTTTTGTTCCATTCAGCTTGTCCGTTTCACTCAAACCGAACGACACGGAAGTACAAATATAAAACCCTCAAGGTGCGAGGATGAGGACAAAAAGCTGCAGCAAACCTATAAGAATCTTAACAATGGCAAAATTATTGAACCTATTAAAAAAGGATTGTTTTACTCTTACTTATTAGACAGAACATAGTGATGTGCTTGTCTGGAGATATTCTGATAAGATTGAAATGAAGACCACTGAATGTGTTTGATGTTTCTCTCCAGCGTGCATTTTAAAAAGTATTTCCTCCTGCTGTCATTAGTGRAAATAAGATATGGATTTTTGTACTTTGATCACTTCTGACAAAAGACAAAGGAAAAATAAAACACTCATCTGTCCAGTGCCAACTTGTACGCGTGTGTCTAACTCATGGAAAATAATCTACTTTGCAGCACAAAAATACATTTTCCTGTGAATCACTGAACACTGCATGAAAAGTTCTCTGAAGCCAAATTATAACCTTTTAATTGTCTGTCAAAGAAAAAAGTGCAATAATGTTTTTGCTGGTCGTGTAATGTTAGTAAAATATAACATAAATCACTAAATGGGTTTTAAAGGGATCCCTGATTAGTTGCAACATTAGAATATTTGATAAACATCATTTTAACTGTAAAATAAAGACTGTAAAAATACTGTAGGMTGTTTAGTTTTGTAAATTTTAAAAAATATGTTGTAACACGAATGGAGTCATTTTATTTACACACAAAGCATTCTGGGTAAATGATGACGTGGATAGGTCCTCTGTGTGAGTG
>NW_013952409.1:4664823-4666107 GCF_001266775.1 Austrofundulus limnaeus | reverse complement strand
CACTCACACAGAGGACCTATCCACGTCATCATTTACCCAGAATGCTTTGTGTGTAAATAAAATGACTCCATTCGTGTTACAACATATTTTTTAAAATTTACAAAACTAAACATCCTACAGTATTTTACAGTCTTTGTTTTAGAGTTAAAATATGTTTATCAAATAAAGTCTAATGTTACAACTAATCATGGATCCCTTTAATAAAACATAATCACTGAATTGACATCTACTGATTAACTTTTCTTTTTGTTGTGTTTTCCCAACAAACCGTCTCAGTGCGACCCCCGGCCACTTCCATTTCTTCCGCCCTAGCCTGGATGGCAAGCGTTTACCTTATCAATCACATTTTCACATCTTTTCTTTCCCTCCAGGAAGGAGGCGTTCCATCAGTCACTGCTCAACACTCACATTCAAGCCCTCGCTCACCCCGTCATTGTGATGGTTAATTCCATCAGTCACAAGCCCCTCGCACACCCTCATCCAGCCCAGCCACTTCCAGCGGAGCGTTAATCCATTTAGGAAAGGGAAAGGGAGAAGAAAGATGCCTTGGGTGCCTTCTGTGAGCCCACAGATAGCAGACAGATAATGAAAAGGGAGACTTTGTCAGATCAAATATCAACTACTTCACCACTAAACGAATACAACTGTTTTAATATGGGAAGAAAGTTGAAACTAGACCTGAAGCTGAAAATGTGTCTTTAACTGGGAGTGCTGGGAGAAATAAAAAGTTATTGGACTTGTCCTGAGGGAGAAGAAGTTCCACCTTTCATCTTAAAGAGTTTTAAAACTTCTTCAAGAAACAGAAAAATAAGTCCAGCTGCCTCTTATCCAAGTACATCAAACTGCCATGACCTGAATTTTCTTGGCAAAGGGATAATAAATCGATGTATATTCAGGTGAATTCTTGTTGAATGTTTGCCTTAATACTTTAAGAACACGAGCTGCCACATTTTGTTTTCAAAACAAACATGTCACATGTTTCTCTGGCTGGACGTTGGCAGTGAAACGAAGAAATTATGAGCAAAGTTTGTCCGTTTGTAAAGTTGCACAGTCAAAAAATACCACCAATATTTTTCTGTTATTTAGCCTTTTATAAGAAAAATAACAGATTTATTTTTCAAAGTCAGTTTTTCACCATGTGATTCATACATTTATAAATGTCATAGTTTACAAACTAAATATTTAACTTATGTAGGAATGAGTTATTTATGCAAATAACTTTCCTGCATCTTCTCATAACTAAGCTATGAGAGAAAATTTTACCAAGGTTTCTTCTCATTACTT
>NW_013952409.1:4660391-4664748 GCF_001266775.1 Austrofundulus limnaeus | reverse complement strand
CTACCTAAATATTTAGGTTGAAACTTAAATATTTATCTAGCAAGTTAAATATTTAGCTAGCCATCTAAATATTTAAGTTGCAACCTAAAAATTTAGGTAGCTAGCTAAATATTTAAGTTAAATATTTAGGTGACTAGCTAAATACTTAACTTGCTGGCTAAATATTTAAGTTGCAAGTTAAATATTTAGCTTGTTAACTAAATATTTGATTTGTAAGTTAAATATTTAATTTATAAATTATGACATTTATAAATGTATGAATCGTATGGTAAAAAACTGACTTTGAAAAATTAATCTGTTCCTTTTTTCTTATAAAAGTCTAAATAAAACAAAAATATTGGTGGTTATTTTTGACTGTGTAACTTTTACAAACGGCACCCCATATGAAGCTACCAGAGCCGCGTGGGTCTGTTGTTCTGATGGTGAAAACAGGGTAATGAACATTAGCTGTACAAATGAGGTGTGATGATGTAGGGCTCTAAAAAAATAATAATAAATCTATCCTGCTTGGAGAATATCATCTCAACCCTGTAATTTTCTGCTGCCGYTCTCAGGAGACACGCAGCATCAGAGTGTATAATCTCATCGTCCCAAAGGACCCCTGCAGAGGAAAGAAAAAATCACCAGGTTGGGGACACATAAAGAGAAAAATAATAATTAGATTGGAAAGGTGATGAAATGGAATCAGGAAAATGCAATGAAACACATAATGAATAGTGGATGTGAGTGGAAAAAAAATAACTTTTTCCCTCCAATTACCCCTTAAAAGTGTGGGAGACCTATTTGTCATTATTTGGTTTTCAGCTGTCATTTTGTTTTAATTCTGCTTTAATTTGATCAGCAGCTGCTCTGATGATTTCTTTGTTATGAGCTAACAATCATTACAACTCATTATGGTGTTGATTCGTTGGTATCGTGCATCTGCAGGAATCAATGGGCATCTTGAGACACTAAAATATTCTCTTTTCTGTATTTACTTTTCATTTCCTATTTTCTTTGTTTTCTTAATTACTTGGTTTGAAGCTTTCTGACAGATTTCCCTCTCCCAGTCAGAAATGAGCTCTGCAGATTCCTTCAAACATTATTTAACATTCACTTAGCCTCTCTTTTTTTTTCTTTTTTTTCATTTTGTGGGGTGTTTAATCATCTCAGGGTTTTTTATTCCCCTCACAAACTCTCTCTTCTTCATCTCAATCTTCTTTTTTTTTTTTTCTGTCATCCACCCCCAGCTGCTTTCTTTGCTTTGATTGACCTTTTTAGAGAAAATAAACTAAGACAGAAAAATAAACTCCACTGAGATATGGACGAGTCGCGCAGCCATTAGAAAGCCCTGCTCTCCGATCTATTACTATTCTGCTCATGAACGTGGAGTCAAATCACCAATCTGAGTGCAACTGAGTGTATATTTGTAATTTCCACATGTTGAGAGTACAGTAAATCTCAAGTGGCTGGCCTGGGGGCTTATGATCAGTCACATTCCCATCCTCCCTCTGTTGCCAGCCTAAAAGGGGACCACACAGACACAGACGCACAGAGAAAGAGACAAACTCGCGCACACGCTCCGACTCACAGACACACAAAAACGCATTTGCATCACTGCTCCTGGGAGCGTCTGCGCCCGAGGCTCATCTTTGTCTCTGTTCCTGTTAGTCCATGTGGGTCTTCATGAGCTAGATTTCTTTTCTTTTCTTTTTTTTTCCASCAGCATGCACTTCCATCTGGCAGCAAGAAGTTGGTGAAAGGCCCCGAGTCAAAAGTGTAGGTGCTCAATGAAATTAAAAAAAAAAAAAGGTTCACGCTGAGACAAAACTCTGCTGTAAATGACAAAAACTAGATCATGAAGACGCACGCATCAAACTGAAGCAGCACAGATTTCTGCTTCTTGATTGCAACCCATTACTTACTAAATTCCTTATCCTTTTTTGTTCTTTTTTTTTCTGTTTTAGCCTTCTGGCTGCTGCTGTGAAACAAGTGTGGTTTGTTATTCCCAGCAGTGGGGCTTGTTAACAGAAACCCCTACATGTGGTGATAAAACAGGGACTAACAAGGATATCAAGACATGAGCAAGACCCCGGAACTGTAATCTTTTGACTTCTAGACAGACAAAATAACAAAAAAGGAAAAGAAAAACATTTTCTCACTTTCTACATCGAACTGAAGTCACATGAAACAAGCAAAAACTGAATGGCAATGACTTCGCACTGTGTTCAAGAAAAGTCGAAGTGAAAGAAATGTTTGGTCATTTTTCTGCTCCTCTCTTTGATCACTGCAGCTCAAGGCAAAGTTTATTTCAGTTTGCAATATTACAGTTTATTTTTTTCTAGGACCAGATTTGAAAAGTCAAAAAATGCCAACCAAAATGTCCCCACAGTCTGAGATTTAAAACATGTTTGTCGTCTGACCAACAGTCAAATCAGTTCCATTTACAATGAGGACAGAAGAACTAAAAGCRTTTTTAATTTATTTTAATGCTAAACTTCTATTTGCTTTATAATGGATGGATTCAAATTGTTTGTCGGTGTTAAATACTTGATGAACAGGTTTCAGCTCAACAAATTGAGATTCTACTGTGAACTTGTTTCCAATTTGTTTGTTAAAAACGGATCATGAGGTTGTTGGATCAAGTTATTGGTTTCAGTCTCATTTCAGGAGCTCCAGTCTCTTTTAAACAAGCTGCTGTTCAGACAAATCTAACCTTGACTCATCTGGCCTTTCAAATTCTATGTCCATATCAAACCTTTCTTTTTTATCAAACATTTAAAAAAAACTAATACTCATGCAGTCTTTTTTAAACGCATGCAGCATTCTTGAAATGYTTCTGTCTGGTTTTAAAGGCTTCCACATCACTAAAACTGCACATTTAAAGGTTTTCAATTATATTTTTATTAGATCCAGATTTGGGAGTCTCTGCTGTTCTTTTGCTTTCAGACCTGACAGCTGCATTTGGAGCAGGTTCTGTGGTTCAGCTCTCACCTGTCTGACAGGAGTTTCTCTGCAGCCTCAGAGAACCTGTCTCCTCCTCAATGCCTCTTACATGTGGGGCTCCCCAAGGAACTATTCTCGGRCCCATTTTAGTTCTCCATCTGCTTCTCTTGTCCTCCATCTTTACAAAAAAAACCCTCTCATTTCAGTTCTACACAGATGACATCCAGCTTTACCTACAGTTGAAGTGTATCTTTTTCACTGAAACCACAACAGCTTCTAAATCATTTTGGTTTGATCTGAAAAGCAGCAGCCGTGTGCGTACACAAACACAATCTATTGTTTTTATAAAGTTTAGTAGCACGTTGAAAAAAAAAGAACACATCATTGTGCACAGGTTGCTCATTTACTAAATTACAAATGAATGAATACAGCAATGTTTATATTTATTGCATGGATTAATTCCATTTTTAAACCTCTCTATTCTCTCTCTGCCAACCTTGGTTTATCTCTGAACTGTGGAGTTGGAGTGGTTGCTCTCAAAAGATACTCAAACCTCCTGCACTAAAAGCTGCAACAAACTCATCGAGTGTAACAATATTTCAGATTCCTCTCTTGTGGGGCTCTCTGGGTAAAAGCGTCTGCCTGCGAGGCTGAACTTAGGTCCTCGCTTTGCTACTACACTGAACCTGGTGACGATATGCATTTGTTTGTTATCGTTGTTGACCTCAAGGTTCAGAAAAGCTGATGTGATTTTGTTTTTTAGGTTAAGTTGAAACTAAATATTTTATCTATTATGATTTCATTGTTGTTATGTCTTATGTTTAATTAACATGTCAGTACCCCTGAACAAAGGTTTGTTTGACTGTTAAATTAACTGCCTGTAAATACAAACATGAGAGATCTCCATGGCGGTCAGGGAAAACATCCCCACAGAGACCCCAAATCAAATTTAATACGAAATATTTGTGATTAGTGTTCTAATTTTGTGTTTGTTTGGATGGAACAATACTGTACATGCTAATTTTTTATGAAACGTTTGATCCAGTTTGGAGAATACAAATGTGTTCAAAACTTGATTTAGGGTTTAAAGGGGCAATAGTATGTGTTTCTCAGACAAATATTTAAAAACTATACCATTATAAAGTATCTATGTCACCTTTAGTTGTTATTAAAATGCTGTTTTTTTATGTTTAAATAGAAAATAAACTTGTCTTCTCATCACTTCCTCTTCTAAACGCCTTGAAATTGGCCTCTGTCTCTTTAAKAACCTCCTTTTGCTATCTGAATATACGTTTCCTCAAAGGTATTTTTAATCTGAAAAGAGCTTCACTGAGTGAGAAGCAGTGTTAAGAGCTTAGACAGTTTAAGTTTCACTTTCAGTTTCACCCGAGAGCCTGCAGGAGTCATGGGCGGTGTGTGTGTGTGTGTGTGT
>NW_013952409.1:4658514-4660381 GCF_001266775.1 Austrofundulus limnaeus | reverse complement strand
GATCAAGGCTTTGGGCATGTTTTTTAAGAGAGTATAACATTATAATGTGATATAAAACTCAAAAAAGTTGATTTTACATGATATTGCCCCTTTAAGTGAATCTTTGACCACATGATAGACCGACTGTCACGTTTCTCATTATTGGAAGTGAAGCTGGTGACAGAGGTACAAAAATACTTTTTTTAATAAAAGGATCTGTAAGTAATGGAAAGTTAGGCAGCTAATAGTAAATGTATACCAGCAGCAGCACGATCATCTAGTCACTATCTATAGATATGTCATTTGATGAACACAGAGCATTAAGACTCGCAGCACTTTCGAATCTTCCCAATAATAAATTGTGAGTCGCAGATTATTTAGAGCAATTCTGTCTTGAAGGGAATGGGGTTACGAGTCATGCCCCTGCACCAGACCTCTCTGCCAAAGAGAGTCACTGCTGGAAAGAGATTGGTGTTTTGTTGCCGTCGAGTTCATGCACTAGTGATGCAGAGGCCTTTTTTTTTTATGTTCTCACACCCACTTGACCGGTCATGAGAGGGAAATCAGCAGCGCTCGGCCCTGCAGCGAGCACCCAAACGTGATCTCTAACCTCTGTTGCTCGATGCATTAACCATAGCTGTGACATCTTGAGCTCTGCAGTTCTGTTGTATTCACTTGTCTTCCTCCTCTCTTTACTGCACTTGTCTTGTAAAGGCTGACTGTATTCAAAAGTTGGCCACCCTGCAGTCCGATGAAGCAAATTATGCAGCAAGGACAGAGGAGGAGGTGGAAGGCAAAAGGTAATTACAGCCTTTTTCAATGCTCATAATCTCACACATGCTGACTTCTCTATCAAATCCTAACCTGTTTCAAAGTACAGTTTTATAGTTAGACCTTGGATAGGAACATTTTAGGCTTCTGGATTAAGGCATACCTAATGTGACGTAAAAAGTAAAGGTGTTTGAAATGCAGTTAGTTCTCAATGTGAAGATGTGGCCACAGAAAGATAAAATTCTGGGGCTTCCAGATTTATGTTTCATGATATGACTTTATCTTTMTTTTTTTTTCTCTTAGATGCACACAGCAGTCACAGCCTGTTTCCCAGTTGTGAGCGAATGCCAGCTACCATAGGCGAGCGTTAATTCTTTCCAATCATAACTACAAAGCCCACTCTCCACCCAGATGGAGATTCAGCTGGATAATAAAAAAGACTGCCTCAAACCATTCTTCTTCTGCACTTAGCACACTCGTGCATGCATGGCCTTGCATAAAACCTCTGCACTATATCCAGCCAAAAAAAAAAAAAAAAAAAAAGGCGAATGAAAGGAGAAGGAAACCACCCACGCCTGCAAAAATATACCGGTTTATTGTTTGTCGGATTTTATATCCTTCTCTGTTTACTCTCACTGTAATAAAACAGATGAAAATTAAATAAGGGAAAACAAGGCCCCACTTTATTTGTTATCTCTTTCCTGTCTGCTGAAAACTTATTGAAAACTTGCTCCTGCCACCATTGTTTACCACTCAGCTTGACAGAAAATAGCATCCAATGCTTCTGTCCTCCAAGTGTGTTTTCTCTTCCTGTTTCAGCATGCTTGTGATAAAGCAGCGTGTTTGGTGGTGCATATTTAGAGCTGGGCGATGTGATCTAAATTTTATATCACGGCATTTTCAACATTTTCACCGGTTTCACGGTATTTTTCTTTTCATCACAGCTCAGCTGATAATAAAATGTACAAACCCTGCTTATTGAGTTTTTTCTTTTACTGTACCTCTGTCTGTGTCTCTGTTTCCCTCCTCGGTGTCTGTTCTTCTCTGACTGGTTGGAGACAGTAGTCACGCATTTTGGTCCAGTCGTGAAGGAGGAGGGTTAAGAAAAGATTATGAT
>NW_013952409.1:4652037-4658209 GCF_001266775.1 Austrofundulus limnaeus | reverse complement strand
CCCCTCTGTCATGATATGTATCGTATCGCCAAATTCTTGCCAATACACAGCCCTAGTGTTTACTACATTCAGCTACGACAAAAACGGGATGTTTTTTTAAACGTCAGTCAATACAAGCAGCGGAATCGCCACCCGCGGCTGCAACTAGCTGCTCCAAACATTAGCATGCTAACGCACATAGCGGTGCAGCAAGGAAAAATGTCCCCCGGGAAACAACAGTTCTCTGGCGGCCGCGATGAAATGTTCCGCTATTTAAACAGGAATGTCCGGTATTCAGAAAATTCATATCATAACAAAAATAAAAACCAGTATTGGGTACAAAATGGTATCCCGCCCAGCACTATGCATATTCATGTACAACACAAGTTTTCACATCTCCAATTGAATGCATAAAGGTATAAGCCCAATTGTGAAAACGTTTGGACATTAAAACAGCATCTTGGTGTTTGATTTGAATTTTCAAAGGTTTTCATGGCAAGAATACAAACATTTTTAATTGTTTCTCTTTTTTCCCCCCCCCCTGAGTAGTTTATATTTACATCTATTTAGACATTCAATTAAAAAACAAAAAGACATAAATGAAGATATTGGTGCCAACGCCAAATGTAAAGATTAGATTCAATAAAAACCTGAGCCAGTGAAAGCATCAAAATAATGAGCTGGATGGAGGTTCAGAATCTCTTTAGCACCTCAGCCGTGGCGCTGTGCTCAGCCAGCCTGCAGTGCCCTGGCTAATGTCTGAATACAGACAGATGATCCAGTCCCTTTCCAAATCTCTCCCCACATCTCTGCAGCCATATCCCATAATATGACAATAAAAAGGGCTGTTTAGAGAACAAACACGCAGCTATTAGAGCACGACTGAAATCAGGTCAAAGAGGAAAAAATGCTTTAACTTTTGCATCAGAACCACAAGAAAAATCTCTGTAAGAGATCTTTAACTCTGGCACTCAGATTTGTGTCTGGCCTCGTGCAGTCACTGAGGACAAGTGAGTTTCTGTAAACAAGTCTTTTTATTTTGTGATATGGGCACTTCGTCCATGTTGGACAGTGGGAGGCTTCCCTGCTGGGAAATCAGGACGGCTGTTTGTGAGAGTCGGTTTTATGAGAGTGGTTAAAATTAGGACTTTAATGTGAAGTCAAAACTATCGCTGCAAGCTGGTGAATCAGTTTAAATCAAGCACGGTTATTGTGGTGTTTTAGATGCCTCTGTAGGTAGCATTAAGACTTCAATATGTTTTAAATAGGATYTACACTTTTAGAGTGGCTCAAATGATGATGAGGAGGCAGAGGACTGGGGTAGTTAGAAAGAGTCAAAAGATTTAGCAGATTTAATCAGTGTTTAGTAATGTTACTTTTTAAAACAACTTTTTGAAAAGAGCAGTGATTCCAAACCAATTTTCTCCAAAGCCTCAAGAAATTACAGTCAACATTTATATTTTAATCAAAATAACAAAGTGAATAATTACGAATTCTTATTTTGAAAGGTTTGAATTATTCACATGGACTTGTTTTGGTGATTTTTATATAAAAACAATAAATTGATATTTTCACAACCTCTGAGCAGACACAACCCACACTCTCATTAGAAGCTATAGGAAGCGTTTAGAGGCTGTTATTTCTGCGAAAGGAGAATCTACTAAGTATTAAGTTAAGGTTTTTTTAATGGTGCACAAATTTATGCACCTGCCTAATTTTAACTAAATATTACACACTTTCTGCAAATCATATCAACTTATTTCACTTCTCAAATATCACTGTTTGTCCCCTATATGATATATTTTACTGTTTTTTTAACCCAAATAATGATTTATGAAGGTAAATAAGAAAATTAACATGGCTGCCCAAACTTTTGCAAATACCGGTAAATGAAAGGAAATTTTTACACATATTGAACTAAAACATTTGTAACGTATTAACTGTATTTTTCACAAGGACGATTAACATTACCCAATCTTCAAATAAATACAAATGTGCTGGTGTTAGCATAGTTGCTAATTTTTTTTATCAATAATCTTAAAATTGACCAAGTTAGAGTATTTTTTTTTTCTGTTTCTTAGTGCTGAATAGCATTGGCTCCAGTTGTTAATCAGGTTTGTCCAGTGATTACTTTATGAAAGTTGCATTAATTTTCCTATTGCTACAGACCAACAAACAGGCTTGGACAAAAGCATGATCAGCTCTCCCTTTATGCCACCAGCGATAATGAAAAGCTATCACAACTGCTGAGGCTGTGTTGCAGTGCTGGTATTACTTTCTTCTTCAATCAGACACACAATAAGTGTTGCTTCCAAMTATCTTTTTAAATCTGCTGTAAGACTCTTTGCAGACTTCCCTTYRATGMGAACGAGTTCGATCTCATTGTTTTGTTGTCGTCGTTTTTCACGCAGCTGTTCAAAGTAGTGTGTCTCTGTGCACGCACACACCCAGACTGCAGCCCATCCACTGCTTTAGATAYGTCCTTCCTCTGGTCTTTAAAGCATGTTTAGTTTGCTTTTACTGTCTGCAGAGGTAATGTTTTGATTTAACAGTGTTTGGCATGTGATTTCAGTCAAAGCTAAAAAACTATTATTGCATTTCAGAAAGCATAGTGAACACCCCCGGGCAGATTTTAATGAAACTTTCAGAAAGTAACTATTAGTTTGACATTTACAGCCTTTTAAACTCAATCTGACCTCTCAAAAAACAGAAACTGTATAAAACGTTCCTGATATTTAGCAAACACATTTTTCTGAATTTGGCACATCTTTGTTTAAAACCTTGGCAATAACTAAAGTAAACCCTTTGGTCTATTAAAACCATGTCTTCATGGGCATAATTTGTAGGGGGGTTTGGGGGATTATGACCTTCACAATAACTTGATCTAGTCAATATACTAACACAACTGCAGCTCTCKTGTTCTCTTTAAGTAACTTTGGCCTGATTTCAAATTATGTCATATATGAACGTTTAAACCTAACTTGAGAAAGTTTCTGCTCTTGTCACATTATGGCTGTATTTTTGAATCACGTTGTAACATAGTCTAGCCAAATTGTTGTGCACCAGGTAAATGCATATTCATGGAAAATTGAGAAATTTATGTTGTATAATGTGCCCTAAAGATGTTAAATGTTTGCTACTGTTGTAAAAATATGGGGGTAAAAATGAGTCTTTTGTTAACTGCTGAAGTGACGTGTGCAGAAAAGGTGCAGAGTAAATACAAAGAAAACAGGAAAGTTAAGTAAATCACGTTTAAAGTATTATAATGTATTTTAACTTCAAAATATCCTGCATCATTTTACAAAAGTAAACATTTCAATTAAAAGTCAGAAAGCATAACCCCCTTAATAGTAGGCCTAAAGTTACACCCTTGCATGTSTCACACACCACTGGTTGGATTTCAATAAAACATTTGGACAATATTCATTTAGTGGACATCTGCAACTGGTGATGTCTGCAGGGGATTCTGATGTTATCAGTCCATGAAATGAACGTTATTAGGCGTTATCAGTCCCATACAATGGCTTCAGAGGGTCCCTACTGTGCCTTTTAGGCTTCAGACTGTCCCGACAGTGCCCCCTAGTGGGTTAATATATCAGTGACAATGAATGTGTAAATAACCAAAACATATTGTAATAAATTTTTGTGTCGGTCTCAAACCCTGGCCTCCAGCTGCTCTCTGGTCCGACACTCTACCCATTGCCCTATTGGAAGGCCACATTATACAACCAKTGGAGGGYGGTGTCTTTAGCGCTAACCATGTCATTTGCTCTAAAGTTAACCTTAATGGCTTTAAGCCTCATATTAACCAGTTTTTTATGCTTCATATTAACCAGATAGTGGCTTTATGCGTCATACTAACCAGCTGACAATCGGAAGCTGTTCTGTGGGACGAGGAACCTGCTAACCGTCACAGGCGGGACATTCTGAAGCCATTTTAGGGGATTGATGATGCCTAATATAATAATGTACCAACACTCCACAACCTATCCATTCGGAGACCTGCCTCCAAATTAATTTCTGATTTAAAAATCCTTCATCTTAAAATGATAATGTTTTACTCTGCCCTCCCCATTTTTGTCTAGATATTATTTACTTGTTTTATTTTTCAGATTGCACAGTCGATACTTTGATGGTTGTACAGCTTTTATACCTTTCTGTTCCAAATTTTTGTGTATCTTGTTCTGATTGTATATATTTTGATTTGCCTCTGATTGTAAAGCACCTTGTAAATCTATTTGAATGAAAGGTGCTTTTTAAATAAAACTTTACTTACTTACTTACTAATAACGTCCATTTCATGGATGATAACATCCGAAGCGGGTGATATCTGAATAAAATCAGAGAAATTCTTCTTGCTCATGAAACTCCAATTTTTGCTTTTATAGCACTGTTTAAATCTTCAAACAAAACAGTTTCTACCTTTTTAAAAAATGCTGCTGCCATCCACCCGTGTGTGTGTTTGTGTATTAAATTACGACCCATTTGTAGTAATTTCTTGACCCCCTGCTGCTTAATAAATGCACAGAAAGAGTTCTGTTTCTTATTTATGCATTCTTTTTCTTGCACTTTTTTCAGAAGTCGTTAAAAATTCTGGTGCAAACRGGACCATTGACTTGATGAGAGACAGTTCCAGGTGGAGAGGGATGAAGGAAAGGATGGGAAGAGAATATAGGTAGGTGCTTTAAAGACTACAATTTGTCATTCCATGCAGAAGCCTGTGAACTCTCTCACCAGATAAATATTCATGGAAAGTGGAAAGGGTCGTTCACTCTCGTCCTCCCACTACTAGAAAGAGCTTAGGTAAATCTCCGCGTGAGAAATGGCTCTGTCAGGACCCATTTGAGAGCAACAACTCAGCAACCCTGTCCACCCACAGTCCATACATGAATGCTGCCAAAGCGGCTCTATCTCTGTAAATTTCCTTTCTTTCTCCCAACCTGCTTTCACGTATATGTCTTTCTTCTCTCGCTTCAACTTTTCCACATTTTAGCCTCATTACCTAAACTCTCATGTAACTCTTAATCTCTTTTCTGTGCCTCACTTTTTTCTCTCTCTCTCTCTCTCTCTTTCTCTCTCTGCAACTTCAATCATACCCAGGCTGCAACAGAAGCGCTGCATAGACTGGTGATTTTGAGAGGCGGGTGCAGAGCGGGTTCTCGAGCACTTGTCTCAAGCACAGATGTGTGCCGATACTGTTAGGAAGAAGAATCGAAAATGTGAGAGAAAATGAGGCAAAGACAAGTGCAGCATAAAGAACTACTAAAGAAGATGGACTGAAGTGCCAAGATTACACAGAACGGATGGAGGTAAGAGAAGGGTATCAGTAAGGAGTGTGACAACAACACTGCTTTGCAAGTAAAAAAAAAAACCTCGACTCAAAGAGGAGGCTCGGAATTTAAGATTAGCTTGTTGATTTAGAGTGCAGAGGCGGTGCTGAGTGCCGCCATCATCATTTATAACAACACACGATGGGGTTTGAACAGAACATGAACTAAAAAACAATGAAATGTGGTGATTTAATGAAAAAAATCTAAAATTATAAATTTGACCTTATTTCTTTGTCACAAACACATAATTTTCCTTATTAGTTAAATTATTACAGTAATGACACCATATGTGGATTGCATTAAAATCCTGAATTCCCAATGTCAGAAAACAAAAGAAAAAAATAATATAGACCGGAGGTGCCCAAAATGGGGCACAAGGGCCAATTGGCCCACCAGCAGAYGGCCTGTTTACTAATGTCCTGTCTGAATTTTCACTTAGTCATTCCATGGTTCAATAAGGGGTTGTAGAGCAGAGAGTTTTCCCTCATGGTGCTTATTTTAACTTAGAATTATACATACTAAAGGATGTATCCACACCAGGAAAGTCCATTCCTTTGGTGCAGTTTGCATTCACATYGTGCTTTTTGAAAGTGGACCATCATTTATAAACAAAGTCACGCAGGTGAGGCGGGACAGAGCACAGACAGGAAATAAAGATGGTGTTAATACAACTGACTGTTAAGAATATCCAGCAGCTCATTCAGTGGCAGTTTTGTGATGATATCATTTTTGTTGTCAAATGCGTGCCGCAACCTAAAGGAAACAAGATGCTCCTCGTTCCCCGACACACAATGGCTCATTTTTTGTAGTGCACTGTTAGTGTTGGTAGCACTGAATGGCAGAGTTGTAAAGTAACTAAGTAC
>NW_013952409.1:4649186-4651547 GCF_001266775.1 Austrofundulus limnaeus | reverse complement strand
TATTTTTAGAGAAGACTTTTTTATGATAAGATACTTGTACTTTTACCCAAGTATCACTTTGAGGTACTTTATACAACACTGCTAAATGGCTAATGTTGCTTATCTATGGTGACCCGTGAAGTCCAAAAAGACACGTTACCTGTAGTTTAATTCGATTCAAGGCCGGCCTGTATTCACACCAGAARCAAACYGTTTGGAAGCGGACTGAGACCACCTCAAAAACGGGTCTTGTTCTGGTTGTTTGGTCCACACCAGGGTTCACATGAGCTTATTCACACCTGCATAAAAGGTCCGGACCAGCAGGGTAAACAAACTGGTCCATTTAAACTGGATCAAATGTGTCAGGTGTGAATACTACAAGAGACATTTAGATTAGATTTGAGCACAYGTGTAGATTTTCAGACTTTATAAGACCAACAATACTGATATTTTATGAAATGTCCCATCATGAATATTTGCTGCCAATCGTACGTCAAGTGCACAGGCTAAAAACTAAATAAACAAAACAACGTGGGCCACCACACTGTCTGCTTGTTTAATCCTAAATCATATTACATTTGGCCAGAAGCCCTTGGATAGATTTTCATTTTGGTCCTCTCGGGGGAAAGATTGGGCACCCCTATTCTAGACATTAAAGGTCTAGCATTCTTTGAGGGAATGCATATTGCCCGCCACCTTTTATGCCATAGATAAAGAGATAAAGCAATATAGGTCTAAACTTGAAATCAACATTTTGAACCACTTGCATGATTATCTGAAAATATTTGTCAGTGAAACTTAAATTTTCATCAAACTGATTCATTTTGATTCATCATTGTTTAAAGTTATTGATTGAAGACTTAAGAATTTATACTTTACAAATAGCTTTAATGTCATATGATGCATGTCTCAAACAAAATTATGTCTGGTTTAAGAAAGACTAAAGAACTAAAACAAAAATGTTTGTAAGAAGAGAGAAATGAGAATCAATTTTTGTGTGTTCCAAACGTTTGTGATGCAAAATCCTGTGGATTACATCGGAGCACAGTGGGGGCAATTAAAGTAACGACTGATGAACACTTTGACAAACACATGGTACCTGAGGTCCAGATCCAGTGTTTTTTTTTACTGCTTTTTAATTAAACATGTTTACACAAGTCACAAAATAAAAGTCACTTTTCAGCGATTTGACTTAATATGGTTCCCAACAGGGAACTTTATTTAAAAGTGCAAAACAGACCTTTTTCTGTTTCAAAATCACTAGAGGTCCAATTTAGTATCTTTGCAGAAACAAGAAGATAAAATATCTTTGTTACATGAAATGCAACACTCTAAGTCACTTACTAAAAGCCTACCTTTTCCAAAAATACAGAAACAATGTGTTTAAATGTCCAGGGTGACAGATAAATCTAATGTTTCAGTAAAACACTTCCACCTCATCTCATATCTCATTCAGACTCACCCATTAACTGTCATGTGATACAAAAATGGGAAATCTTAATGTTTTATTTTAAACTGCACTTCATATATTGTCACAGAGATGAATTCAGTTGATTCTCTCTTTGGGGACATTGAAGGATTCTCCAACAGCAATCTCAGTCTGATACTTTATCCTACAAACTTTCAGCATTAATGTTGCATCTTTTTTCCTGTTTGCACTTTATTTTATCTTAAGTGTGATTTAATTTTCTTAAACTGTATAAGTTTAGTCTACCTAACAAAAAAAAAAAAGCCCAGATGTTTTAAATATAAAACTTTGCTTGTGGTGTGCTTTGCACATTTGCTTATGTTTTTATCTGCAAAAATCTGCTTAAAATAAATCACTTTTCTTATGTAATTTAAAAAAAGAAAAGTTTGTGTGCAGTGGAGGAAGTATGCATTATTGTATTCATAGCTTGAAAAAACATATTGTATTTTAAAAGTAATATTTTTTGTCTTTAGCTTATTTWAAAAAACACTAATATTTTGTTACAAATCATTATTTTGAAAAGATGTTAATGTCTCCTCCCACACAGCCAACATCACTTTTCTTTACGTCAAGTTATCTTCCATCAGAAGGATGCAACAGCAGAGGCAGCTTCCACCCACAGAGCAAACACAAAGTTAAGAGTTGGAGCCTCTTTAAAATTAGACAAGGGAATAAACTGTCTGTGTTCTTCATGCTGTTATCGAGGACGACCTGTGCAGGAGTAAATGCTCGACATGTCAGTAACCACTATGTGCTTTCGAGAGGATTTCACAACGTCTTTGATATCAGACAGCAGTTTTTCTCTACTAATTTGCTTTTTATCTTTTTATCTGTATTTTTGAGGCATTTTATCACACTGCAGTTTTTTCTTTGTTGCACTGCTGGTTGAACAAAATCTCTGGATTGCATTTTAT
>NW_013952409.1:4645752-4649083 GCF_001266775.1 Austrofundulus limnaeus | reverse complement strand
GATCTATATTTATTCATTTTTATTTTATTTATTTATAGCGAAAAAACAACAAAAAGTCTATTTAAAAGACAGTAAATCAATTACTGAAGGAAAAGGGTGCAGAGAGAGAAAAAAACCTTATGAGTAATATTAATATCTCTATAATATATTATTCTCTAAAATGGAACTGCAATGCTTTGGTCTGAATTCCTCCTTATTGCAACTCCACAAGCCCCTCTTTCAGCCCTTTTCTGAGGCGTGTCTCAGATCAACTCGTTTAACAAAATTGCAAAGTTGGAGGGAAAAAAATGAAAAGGTAGTTTTTGCTCAGCTACTTAAACATTAACTTTCCATATTTCAATATCCAACTAGTGCAGATGTGAAAGTAGGATCTTGTGTTAAGGATACAAAATAAATGCTCAAAACCTTGCCATTTAATTTTCTGGGGGGAAAAAATAAACGCAAAAAAGAAAAGAAAGCCTTCAAAGTGTTTCATGAAAGAACCCCGAAAGAAACCTTGCATAATAATTTGAAGGATGCTGGAAGCATTTTTTGAGTGTGATTTTAAAAAGAAAATTGTTCTGTTGCATCTTCATTAAAAGCTGAAAATGTAGGTTACCTGCTTCATGCTACAGCCCTCATTACTGCTGACACTGCTGCTACAACTGCAGTAACTGGCTAATAGTCACTGGTGCCTCCCAAGCACTGTCTCCCTGCCTTTGTTCCAGCTCTGTTCTGTTTCTTTACAAGAAGATAAGAGCTGAAGAAACAGATCCCATCTTTTTCTTCCCCAGTTTTGTGGYAGTTTACGCAGACATCTTGATTTCTTTTCGGAAAGACACGTCTTTTATTTTTGCTTGAGACACTTATATTTCTAAGCTAATAGCAGGACATCATTATTTTAGCTCACTGACAAAACAAAGGGAAGCAGACTGTTTAAATCTGTTCACTAACAACTCGGTTGGGGACAAAAACAAGAAAAAACATAATTTGAGCTTCCAGATTGTTTACTGCTCTTGATTATTGTCTTATTTATCTTGCAAGTTTGGACAACAATCAAAGACTACTTCTGGGAGGCAGTGCTGTTATGGAGGTCGGCAGTCACGAAACATAACTTGTATCAAAAACCTGTAAAAATATGAATGTAGCTTCTGTGCATCAGCTTCCGAAGGTGCTAACCTGTTGTTACACAGGGACATGATCACCTGATAAACAGAATGATCAAACTCTGCTCAATGTGTGGAATGGTCCAAAGAAATGATTCACTTCTGCTAAAAAACAAAAATTACAAAAAAAACATCTTTATAAAGGCAAAATCCAATAACTAGGAAAAATTGTAAAACTGTAACTCAAGAAGCACAAACAGAACAATTATTTGACAACCTGAATGTATCACAGTTCAGGATAACTGAGACTTTAGGAAAATACCAAAATATAGCAACTGGATATAAATATAAAGTTTTATTATCTAATCTACATGTAAATGACAATACATTTTCAATAACTTCTATTTTTAAGCAGTTAAATATACTTTTTGTGTACTTTGAAAAGTTGAACTTAGTCTCTGCATGTGCTGCGTAGACATTGCTATATTCTGTTTGGGTTCGATTTTTCAACCCATTCAGTTTTCTGAACTGTTAAGTTTTAGTTTTTGTGACAGAACTGAAAAACAAGGTCTAGACTTACCAGCTACATTTTGGTGGTCACACACACCTCAGAAAAGGGGTGAAAGAGGGGATTGTGGAGTTACAATAAAGAGGAATTCAGACCAAACTGAAGCATTTAAATGAGAAAAAAGAATTAAAAGTGTCTCCTTTAAGATGTGTGTTCTGCACAGTTGTATTCTAAAATATGTCAGAGTTGTGTGTAACCCTGCCAGCTTGGCCTCTTGCAAAATAGCTAAATTTAATTACAGAAGTTGGCTGTCCACTCATTTGTGGTTAATTTAATCTCCGAAACGAAACACCCTGTAGATCAAATACTCCAGACACCATAAGTACACAYTCCAGCTCGCTAAAAAGGACACTGGGCTTCTTTAAAAATAATTATCTCCTATTGATCTAGAAGCACTCAGTAGTGGTGTAACCTGAGCTTGTCTAAGATGTGTCAGGGTTCAGTTGTCAGTCAGCAGTGTGTGAGTTACTATATGTGTGACCTGCACATCCCGGGTTTGTGCAAAATACAGTTTGACTTGTGACAGCCTTTTGAAGTTCCTGTAATTGTGAAGGTGGATTGTCTCGGTGCAGCAGTGGAGCGTGTCTCTTAGTGCGACTGTCTGTGGAAAAGCCTTCTTTGAGCAGGTCAACCAGAGGGGGCGCCTGTAATGGTAAATGCACTGATAACTGGCCACCCGGTGCGAGTCTACTGCAGCATGAAAAACCAAGCCATCGGTGCGGGGGCCACCACAGCAGAAAATTGTGTCCAGTAAAGCGTGCAAGGTGGGAAGAGGATGTGACAGTAAAGACATGCAATCCTAATGAAAATCAAATCCAGTCAGCTCACTTCTCGGGGAAGCGCTGTGGCAGAAAGCCTATAGAACACCAGCATCTCCCCTGTAGTTATTAACAGAGGTAAAGTTCAGATAATACAATGAGCAGTTGCCAGCTAAGATGTGGGTGTATAACTGCTGCCAAGTTAAAACTTGTAGATCATAAATTTAAATTTGCCCCGTGGCTTCTTGGTTTAATGACAACGATGTATTTTTCCGTTTTTTATTTTTTAATTATTACTCAAGCGAGGGGGTGGATAAGGCATCTCTATGGAAATCTCTGCACTTGCCTCTCCAGTCGTCAGCCAAAGCCACAGTCTTCTATTTACCTTCATTACTGCTCCCTCAACCAGCCAATGAAAATGACATGAACAAACTTCACCAAAGGCCCTTTCAGCAAGCAAGTTTCCATTCATGGACTTGTGCCAAAGAAGTCTTTAATATATGAAGCATTTTGAGAGTGCATTGAAAAGAAATCCTGAATGGATAACTCAAACAGCTTGTTCCTACTTCTGGGCCTGTCTGACCCGTTGGTTAAGCCTGAACACAAACGGCTTCATAAGCAACTGACTAACTGCCAGGAAGAATATTTTGCTTTTCTGGATTAAAGATTCGGGACCCTCATTGAAATCATGGCGTGGTTTAATACGGGAATGCATTCTTAATGAACTCTTCACTGGACATCTTCAATTCTACCTGGGATCCCTACTTGAAATTTGTTGGGCCTGAGGTGGCCTCTCAATTACTCCAAGGTCTATCGTCGTACTGATTGGTTGATTAAGGTTACAATTACATTGCCTTAATGTATCTTTATTTGATCTGAGCTACTGTATGTATTTTTTTTTTTTTTTTTTTTTTTTTTTT
>NW_013952409.1:4636552-4645568 GCF_001266775.1 Austrofundulus limnaeus | reverse complement strand
GTTCTGCAGAAGCCTGTCAATCACTCATTCATTTAAATCACATGTTCCAAAGCAGGGAAACAGCTAAAACATGCAGGATAGCGGGTCATGACGACCGGAATTCAGAACCACTGCGCAGCTTCGGTGTTGTGTTAGCTTGATAGCTATTTATAACTTATAGAAAGAGTGCAACATAATTTACATGTAACGTTATGACAAAAGGAGCACTTGTGTAGATAAAGTATGGGCAAGACATGATAGTTAAAAATATATTGTTGATGGTTCTTACCTGTGACGGCAGCTTAGCTCTGAGCTCTGTGTGTTACGGTGAGATCACCTCCTGTTTACAACCGTGTGGCTCTGGGCCCTGCTGTGGGGGAGGAGCCTAGGAAGGGGAGCTGAGAGCAGGGGGAGGGACTACAAGGTTGTTTCTGTTCAAAATTTTCTAAGTTTTTGGGTACTCAAGAAACTACATACAGCAGCTTTAAGTAGGTCTTTCTGACAATGAGAAGAATTGGCTTTCTAGAGCGGAAATCCTTTGAAATTAAGAAAACTTTGTCCATGTAGAACTGAAGGACGTTCAAAATGGCTGCATTTCAAGAGTTTAACATCTGAAGACAGCTCGGAAACGTCCAACCGCTTTAAAGCACAGTAAAACTGGAACACGAAGCTGCCATGAACTGGGTTATTATCAATCCAGCAGCTTTAATGCTTTTTGTCCCATCATTTAATTCATTAGTAAGCTCAAAGCCACGAACCTGCCTGCATTATTATGAGATAAAACTCTGAATGGAGAGCGACATTAATTGTGTCTAAAGGAATGCAATTGAAGTGGCAGACAGCCCCCCACTTGTCAGTGACTCCTATTCCCCCCACATGCCGACATCAAAAGCAATAAGTGGGAAGAGCTATTCTAATTGCCTTAAAGCAACCTGCCTGTGTAGCACCAATGTGGTGCTTTGTGTGTTCACTTCAAATGAGTCCTCCAGTTCCTGTCTGTTTCTTGACAGCCAGGTTCAGGGGTTTAAATAGCCACTCTGTCTCTACAAAGCTGTGTTGCAAAAAAGACTCTCCCAGGGGTCCGTACTTGCTCGTGTGCGCAGGGAAACACATTTACACACCCACACAAATTTTTAAACACAAAGTAAATCTGAGTGGAATTAGACCTGACACTGCCCCGCAGAATGTCTGGCATTCTGTCGCCATCTACACAGCAGCAGCTGTACTGCATGAATTAAAGCAGGGGAGCAAAAGGAAAAAAAAATTCTTCTCATGAGTGAACATGTACTTTGTACTTTGTACAAAAGCCTTTGTTGTCAATGACAGCTTCAAGACGCCTCCTGTATGGAGAAACTAGTGGCATGCATTGCTCAGGTGTGATTTTGGCCCATTCTTCCACACAAACAGTCTTCAAATCTTGAAGGTTTCGTGGACCTCTTCTATGAACTCTGATCTTTAGTTCTTTCCATAGATTTTCTGTTGGATTCAGGTCAGGTGATTGGCTGGGCCATTCCAGCAGCTTTAGTTTCTTTCTCTGAAACCAACTGAGAGTTTCCTTGGCTTTGTGTTTGGGCTCATTGTCTTGCTGAAATATCCAGCCACGTTTCATCTTCATCATCCTGGTAGATGGAAGCAGATTTTTATCAAGAATGTCTCTGTACTTTTTTCCACTCATCCTTCCTTCAATTATTTGAAGGTTGCCAGTACCATATGCTGAAAAACAGCCCCACACCATGATGTTCCCACCTCCAAACTTCACTGTTGGTATGGTGTTTTTGGGCTGATGTGCAGTGCCATTTGACCTCCAAACATGATGTGTATTCTGGCATCCAAACAGTTCAATGTTGGTCTCATCTGACCAGACTATATTCTCCCAATATTTCACAGGCTTGTTTAAATGTTGTGCAGCAAACTTTAAAGGAGCTTCAACATGCTGTTTCTTCAGCAGTGGAGTCTTGCGTGGTGAGCGTGCATACAGGCCATGGTGGTTCAGTGCATTACTTATTGTTTTCTTTGAAACAATCGTACCTGCTAATTCCAGGTCTTTCTGAAGCTCTCCACAAGTGGTCCTTGGCTCTTGGACAACTCTTCTGATAATTCTTTTCACTCCTCTGTCAGAAATCTTGTGAGGAGCACCTGGTCGTGGTCGGTTTATGGTGAAATGATGTTCTTTCCACTTCTGAATTATGGCCCCAACAGTGCTCACTGGAACCTTCAGAAGTTTAGACATTCTTCTGTAACCGATGCCATCATTATGCTTTGCAACAATAAGGTTGTGAAGGTCTTGAGAGAGCTCTTTACTTTTACCCATCATCAGATGGTTCTTGTGTGATACCTGGCCATCATTTGGGACTGAACCAGCTGATATTAAGTTGCACTGACAAGGGGCAGGCTTGCTTTCTAATTACTGAGAGAGTTCAGCTGGTGTCTTGGCTTTCCATGCCTTTTTACACCTCCCTTTCTTCATGTGTTCAATACTTTTTCCCTGTGCCATTCCACATTATTACAAATAACTTAATTTCAGGACATTTATGGTTTGATTTCTTTGTATATGTGGGTCACTTGAGTTGTTACCGACATCTGGTGAAAATTTCATGTCATTAGCACCTCTAGTAATATATTTACTGAGAAAAATGGTGACGTGTTCAATACTTATTTTGCCCGCTGTATAACCTATCAAGTGCACTGAAGGCTAAAGACATTTGTAAAGGGAACAAGCAAAAAAAGAAGAAAAGAACGTAGGCGATGAAACAAAAAAGCACAGAAATGCTTCAGTGCTGCAAAAACACAAAAAATGAGTAAAGCGTGTGAGATGAATTGATTTCTTGTAAAAGTCAAAAAAAATTTTTGGCTCATTTTAAACCAAAGTGGGTTCAGATTTCATTTGACTTTTAAACAGCCTTGCTGTACATCGTGAGAAATGGGAAAAAAACTAGAGTCATGTTAGAAAAGAGTGAAAGTACAGCTGCTGTCTTCAAAGCATCACTTCCCATGCTCCAACAGGAAGCAAATAGGCTTTGACTGAAGTTTCCTCACATAAACTCAAGTCAAAACGATGCTGCATCTTTTAGGATGATGTATTCAACTTTGAGACTGCGTGTGGTTTATTCAGATGTGCTTCTGCTTTGTAAAATCATCAACCTTGAGATCAATTCGGAAACAACTGTTAAATGAGTTTCACAAAACCATCGTCAACGCACGTTATTTAGAGGAATTCAACACTGACAGGATTAACACATGAGAAATGAGAGGATTTGTTAATGTGCACTGGATGACATAATCCCTCCAAGTTTTCACTGGGTGAGCTAAATCTATAATTTTGCATGTTTTTTTCTTTTTCCAATAGATCATTTTGAAAGAGACAGCATCAAAACGAGTTGATCTGAGACACACATCAGAAAAGGGGTCCAAGAGGGGCTTGTGGAGTTACAAGAAGGAGGAATTCAGGGGAAAGCAGTTCCACTTTATATTGACCCCACTATATTCCTTACCTGATCATTATTAAAACTACTGATGCAATATTTACAGTTGATTTTTTGTTTGTTTGTTTTCTAATAAGCTTTTGATCTTTCCAACCTACAGAAATAACCAATTTCTATAACATTATCATTGTTCACCTTGAATTGTTTGTCTGTCCACACAGAAGTTAAAAGTCAGCTTAAAAGCTTAAGTCAGCACAGCCAATATTGCTTTACCATTTTGAGCAAAGACAGATTACACAGGTGAGCCAAAGCCAGAGTAATTTCTACAGATTGCCATAGTAAGCAGACAGCAGGTGCTATTTATCACAGAAGATAATGTTTGACTGTTAAGATGTACCTAGAGATTTCCAAACTTCATTAAAGTCTATGTTTTGTGGGGGAGGAAAAAGCAAAACTTCACCAGCACCCGTTTGCTTGTTGATCTGAACATAAACGTGTAACTTAACTAGGGCTATGTCAGCTTGAAATCGAGTGTGTTCTTGCCCCAAGGTATTTATTGAGTCCAGCAGATAGTTGTTAGCATTGTTAATTTCCTTCCCCACTGCTCCATTTAGTTTGATAAGAGCAATTATTATGAGTGCAGAACTGGGAGAAGCCCATTTATAGCTTTATCTAATAATATCCAGACAATAAGAGCCAATCAGAGTGTAGTGAACACAGTACAGAGCATTACATTTCAGTGTAACTTCTCACCTTCCGGTTCAGTTTCCTAGCAGTTACTGACTCAGTACAATATCAGGAACAGTGACTGGAAACACACCAGGGTAGCTCTTTCTAAGTGTTACTCTCAGAAAAATAAATAGATTAAGTCCAGCAGGAAGAAATCACTATCCCCACTTTTGACCTTGTGGAGGAAATTAACATCTCGGTGATGAAAAGCTAGCTGTTCGCTAACCTATAGTAAGTGCCTCTTATTCATCAGTCAAGAATTGTTCACATCTATTGCCTTAACCGAACAAAAAGTGCAACAATTGCGCATCACTCATTGAAAGGCAGCTTAGTGTATCATTGCCCCGCTTCTGTGGTGGAAGAAAAAGGACCTCGCAGTACCAGCCTTTCACATGAATACACCCACTGTGCTAGTGGCGGCTTCACACACTTTGTGGCGATGGAGTTGTTGCAATCACGCCGAAAGAGGAAACCCGTGCCCCCCGTTCTGCCAAGCGCAGCCTCGTGCGAGTGAATTTGTGTTTGCGATGGGAAAAGAGAGGACGTGACATGTTTGGATGTTTGCGAGTGTGTAAAAGAGACAGACAAAAAGAGATGGTGACTACCCCGTGAATACCTTTAATGTGTTACAGACACAGAGGGTKTTAGAGCAAATGACGGGTGTGTAGGAGGATGAGGCGACGTTGGGAAGCGATACGAAGAATGTGAGGGAGAGGCGAGTGCGCCGCGTCTTGCTTTCTCGCACACTTTAAATTTTGTATGTGGCTCTCAGAGGCTAACGCTGCGTTTCTCTCTTTGGTTATCTTGACCTGAGCATGGCTCTTTGTCTGTCTGTAACCACTTTATCTCCCTGCCTGTTTATCTGCTTTTCTGACCACTAAATTGACAAGAGTAGAGCAAACCGAGATGAAAGCGTGATGAACTGAAGGGACAACATGGCATTGTGCTGCTGTGTCCTTCACACATGGTTGCTGAGGCCTGTTCTTTGTGTGTTTGATCATGTTGGTTGGACTCTTCGCTCACAGATAAGCCATTAATCTACTCTCCTAGGACAGACGTCTTTTTTTCTTCCTTCTTCGTGGCACATTTTACGATTAAACCACGCAATGTCCATTGGTGTTTTGCATAATTAGACCACTTATATCAAATGCAGGCAGATTCTAATGGAGCGCGAAGGGGACATATTTACTTTAATTACTGCTCTCAGTAGCTCTATACCTCACCCTCCCTCTCTTCATCCCATGCTCGTCTGCTCCCATCCCCTGGAGATTGCAGTGGCAGTGTTAAGGGAAAAAAGATTGAAGAAGACTGTTTCCACCAAAGGTCATACCCTCCTTCGGTGGAGTTTAGATAGTATTTGGCCTCACAGCCCTTTATGTTTCAGTGTTGCTCAACCGGAGTCCCCAGGGAGCACTCGGATAAATAAATTTTTAAAACTCTGTCTCTGTGTCTCTCTTTTACATTTTGGGATTTGTTGAAAAGTTGTGCAACACTGAGCAAGTCAGTCAAAACTTGCATCAGATGGGGCTGAAGGCATATGGGTTTTATTTACTGGAAGCTTTTAGAGTTTTCTGTCAATAACAGCAGAGTCCAAAATAAAAATCTCCAAAGAGCACTCTAACACCTTGCGCTATGGTGTGTTTTGTGCTTTCACATAGCAAACAGCTCAAATAAGTGGAATGTGAGGGGGTGACTGGAACCTCAACGCTCCACAATACAAAGTCTATTTTGCCAGCTGATTGTTGGAGCCACAGAAACACAGTGAAATATTTAAATTGCTAAGCCGAACAGTTCTTTCATTCTTGTTTCTTCATTGGCTGTTAAACGCTGTGCAATAATGCTGAAAACCCTGGCCCTTTATTTTGGTGACTTGACTGTTGGAGATGAAACGGCACACACAGCCCTGGGAACAGATGACAGAATTAGAAGAGGGCCAGGAAGTGAGAGGAAGGCTTTGAATGAGAGACAAGGCTGGAGAAGGAAAGCAAGAAACCACCCTTCCCTCATGACTGGCATTCCTCATTAGTGTCATCATTAGACTTTGTAGCTTGTCAGACGTCACGCTTTAACTAGATTCTATTATAAAAAAGGTCCGTCACCGAAACAGAAGTTGGTGGCAGAGTGATGGCAGGTCTCTGCATGTAGAAACTTTCTTAAGGGGTGGTAAAAAAAAATCCAGAGGTTAGCAGGGTCTGCCTTTTGAAGGGATAATTGATTGTCTCCGATGATGGACATGACAGGCTCCAGCTGTACTGCTCATAAAGAGGAGAGCACAAGAAGGTGCATGCAGATTGAGCAGCCCTCATTATCCTCTAGAGAACACGTTAAGGCTTTAATGAGTTATATCTGGTAATATGTATGACTCAAAGACATGAAAAAGAAATACTGCTATCGAAAATGTGTGTGAATGTTCGTCCCCATCTCCCACCTGTTGCTGTATAACAAACCCTGTAATACAGAGTATCCGTCATCTTTTTTTAAAGAGTGAAGTCAGTGAACTCACTTTAGAACTGAGTAAAGAAAGTGGAAAATATGGCTGTCAGGTCTGTGTGTATGTGTTTGGCACAACGAAGGTCAGCCTTTCTATGAGTAAAAGGACACCATAGCAACCCTCTGTCTTCTGTGGCACACTTTTTATTTTTATTTTTTTTCCTAGACGTCGTGACCTCCCTCCTCTCTTTATCTGTCTTTCCCTGCGTCTGCCGTCGCTTAAACAGGAACTTTAACAGTCTGTTGGTCACCGCGCCCATAAATGGCCACGACAGCAAATCTTCCGCCAGACACACCCAGGTGGCAGTCCAGGATTTAAACCGTTCGTATAACTGTCAACCTCTGGTGAGGAGAGAGTATAGAGAGAAAACATCTACTGAGAACTCTAGGAGAGTAAATGGTGGATTAAGTTCGGGAAATTGCATCGTTTAAAAGACGAATAAGTGGTTTCTCAGACCAGGAGGGCATGAAACTTTGCAACAAAAAAAGCTAAAAACAAATGTGCATCTAAGACAAAAATGGGGATATACAGGTAGGAGGGATTTCAATGAGGGGGGTTGAATGGGAGAGGAATCCCCTGCACCTGCAGCTCCCAGCTGTGCACTGCTTCTTCAGAATCATAGCTCCACCTAGAGAGACGGATCTGTTTGGAAAAACAGGGATTTATTATCGCTGGTGGTGCCCATGTGTGCTCTGGCATGATGGGACAAAGGTAAGTGGGGCAGCTTATTACCAGCTGTGACCGTGAGGCTGATAATACACACTTGGCTGCCAAGTGAGCATCATCGTGCCAAAACCTGCTCCTACAGACATCTATTGTACGAGGCACTACAATAAAAGCCCATTTGAGTACCTCGGCAGATGTTTAGATTAATACTGTCACAACTGTTTGAGATAAAAATACATTAAAAAAACTCTGTTGAGATGTAAAACCACGGGAATGTTTGAAGATGAGTGACTTGAGAGTACTCGTGGGTTGGAAGATGAATTTGTTACATCGCAGCTGGTGTGATCTTGTCACGAGATGGCATCATGTTGTGGAGAGGCACTTGGCTCCCCACCTAAACATCTTTAAATGAGAAAAGCTCATTTGAGCCCACACACAATATGGTACAGATATGATGCGATTCTACAAGGGGAGACGCCAGGTTTGTAGTTTCAGTGTGCACGAGGAGTCGGGTGGAATAAATCTGTGGCTACACGTTGGGAATAAAATTGTTGGTGCTCCTGCAGTTTATTGAAACAATGCTTCATTTTTCTTTTAGGGGATTCGGTTATGAGCAACTGAATGTTTGCATCCCTTTAGAGTTGCAATTGGTTGCACAACTTATTTAAACTGCAATAAATGTACATCTGTGTTCATGGTTTTTCAGCTTGAAACTCTGCATCGTTTCTTTTTTATTTTTATTAACCACAATTACTATTAATCACTTGTTTTGAACACATCTCTTTCGGAATAGAGGTTGGGAATGAATCTACTTAATAATAACTGTTTCTCCCCTCTAAGGATTTGCGTATGTAAAGTGTAGTGTATTAGTGTGTGTGAGCAGAAAGAGGGCAGGTTCTAATCAATAAAACAGGGAGTTAAATAATTTCTTTTAGAGGCTGCTATTAGCCTGAATCACAGTTGCAGCAGATCAGAGGATTGAACCACAAATGTGGAAATGAACCAAATGCTTATCCAATTAAAAGTGAATAATCCACAGCAGGAAGTGTGCGGCAAACCTACACRGGTCAAAGCAGAAGCACCAAACGAGCTGAGCTGAGCTGCTGTCTCTCAACTCAATCGGAGGCGCGCAGGAGTGAGAGGAGGAAGAGAGAAGCAGCACAACAATGCACAGTTTACCAAATGAGCTGTTTTGTCAGCCACGCTTCAGGGCTCTCCCATTGTCCATGCATAAAGAAGTAACTACGTTGTTTCAAAATTAGCTGCTGCTTAAAGCTCCGCAGCATCATTAAAAGAAAAAAAACCCTGAACATTCTGAAGAGACGAAAAGCTTCGCTGCTAATTAGGGATGCTTACTGAGGAAATGTGTTTGTGAGGATGGCTGCAGGTGGAGGAGGAGTTCATCTCATCAGGTGAGACAGGTGAGGCTCTGCAAACTCAGTGAGGACATTTAATCCGAAATCTGACCAGAAATAGAAACGCTTCAAGGAAGATGCTTCTCCTCGTTTATAAAATGTTTTACAGACCTGAGGAAAGCTGATCTGGTGGCATCTTATTCGATTGCACAATATTTTCTCACATAAAGACCCTAAATAACAGAGCAGAGAAGTTAGTTTTCAGGCTGTGACTTCCCCAGCCACTGTTTTCTGTTTTCTGTTTTCTGTTCTGTTTCTCTCTCTCTCTCTCTCTCTCTCTCTCTCTCTCTCTCTCTCTCTCTCTCTCTCTCTCT
>NW_013952409.1:4634158-4636156 GCF_001266775.1 Austrofundulus limnaeus | reverse complement strand
CTCTCTCTCTCTCTCTCTCTCTCTCAAGTTGGTGTCTGAGCGGAATGTAGATGCGACTGGAGACAAGAGCTGAAGCCGTGATTTGCACACAGACATAAGAAATACCCCGTTCTCCCTCTCTCAACACCCCTTCCTACTCCTCCATCATGTTTTCTCTTCACTCTGTCTTTTTTTGTTTGTTTGTTTAATGTGAAATACATTCCCAACGCCAAGCATACATTCTCTGTTTGCCACCACCCGCCTCCAAAATACTAATAATGCAAAAAAAAAAATAAATTAAATTAAATAAACTCTGTGCCAGAACTGCCAAACGAGCTGGGACTGATCGGGGATGAAAGTTGCTCTGACGCGGAACGGATGGGATCCGCTGGAACGCAGGTGGAGGAGAGAGGAGGTGCTGGTGGAGRTTTGAAGAGTCGATAAACTTGACAATCAAGCCTCAGAACATCCTTTGCACGAGCCCAGAACAATCGGCGCACACGCACACAGACGAGCGCGCGCGTCTTCCTCAGTCTTACCTGGTGCTGGATGAGGAAAGCCAGAAGGATGCGGACTCCAGTCTCCATGGTCGGTTCGGCTTCTTTTCGGTGAGGGGGGAAAAAAACACAAATAAGCTTCAAGACAGGGTGTTAGAGGCTGGGTCAGCTCTGCTCATAATTCCACTGTCCAGCTGCCGGGGGGAGAGARAGGAAACCGCCAGCAACTTCCAACCCCCCCAAAAAAACACAACTGCGGTCTGATCAGCAGAGCGCGCTGGATATGAAGGCGAGAGCACGACCAAGAGATTTATGACAGAGGAGAGGGGGGAGTCAGGGAGAGGGGAGGTGGAACAGGGAGAGAGAGAGAGAGGAGATGGGAGGGGGGGCTGCTGCTGGGGAAGGGTCTGAGCAGGAAGTTCGCTTCAATCTAAGGGTCAGCATCCTCATTTTTCCCCTCTGCCCGGACTCAAGACACCCAATTAATTTGCAGAGTTTGGGGATGATCGGCGGCGGCAGCGGGTCACGTGGATTCATTAACGCGTCGCGCGGGTTATCAGGGATTGTTTTTTTTTTCCTCCCTCACCAGACAGCTTCACGTGTCTAATACTGACTTTCCAGTAATCGGTCTGTTTTACAACATGATTTACGGTCTCTATCATCGTGGCGCACGTGAGCGGTGCGCGCGAGAAGCGTCTGGTTCAGGGTGGATGTGCGCAGAGGTCCGTAGGCTACCTGCTGGGCTACCTCAGGCAACAGACATGAAATCTGCTTAACATCACTAAAGTCCCGAGACTACAGAAGAGTAATAAAATATTTTACCTACATATTTAGAAACAAATGAAACACGATTTTACTAATTAAATATCATCTCTGCTTTTGCTGGCGGGTGATAGAGCATTGGAAGAGTTGTTGTGGATTATTTTTAGCTGACTTTAAGTCTTGAGTCACATTTTGTCTCAGTAACTCATTCCCACATTCAGAACTAATCAGGTTTGATGCAGTTTATGAACAAAATGTCTCATCAAATCCCTGCAGCTTAAAATCAACACTCATTTTTTTAATTAAACTTTTTTTTGTTCCTGAACTCTCAGATGTGTCGCATGCAAACAGATCCGAAAGCAGTGCAATGACTCAGAAGAGGCTGATTTATTGCAACCCAATTCAGCAGAATGATGATTTACCTGCAGCTTTGGGGGAGATAGTGATCAGCTTTGGCAAACAGGAGGAGTCGCAGGCTGAAAAGGGTCAGGAGGGGAAGAACAGAGCAGGAACAGATTCAGGGTGGCTGGAGCTGCTGAAGCACATGGGTTAGGGTGAACGTTGGTGGACCCCAAGTAACCAAGGGGGTCTCCTAAATAAAACACCCCAGGAAATCGCAGGGAGGGCTGGTTGTGTGTTGCAACACGGGTCGTGATATTGTAAGGCCAGAGATATACTGATGTGCTTGATTAGTGGATGGGCTTCAGGTGTGGAGGCTGATTGCAGATCAGGAGATGATTGGAGCTCAGCGTGCGTTCAC
>NW_013952409.1:4631554-4634043 GCF_001266775.1 Austrofundulus limnaeus | reverse complement strand
CACACACACACACACACACACACACACACACACACACACACACACACAGGTATAAAAAATAAGTTCAAATAAGGCAAGACAGGTGTAAGACTTTTGAAAGAAAGAAAAGCCGCACAAAGAAAGTGTGTGGAAAGATTTAAAATCCACGAGAAGTCAAATCCATCCATTCTCTTCCTCTTATCCAGGGTTGGGTCTTGGGGGCAGCAGCCTAAGCAGAGAGACCCAGACCTCCCTCTCCCCAGTCACTGGGACCAGCTCCTCTGGGAGAATCCCAAAGTGTTCCCAGGCCCTCCAGCGTGTCCTGGGTCTTCCTCTGGGTCTCCTCCCACTGGGACGTGCCCAGAACACCTCACCAGGGAGGCGTCCAGGAGGCATCCTAACCAGATGAACCACCTCAACTGGCTCCTCTCGACGTGGAGGAGCAGCGGCTCTACTCTGAGTCTCTCCTGGATGACTGAGCTTCTCACCCTATCTCTAAGGG
The DNA here is from genome assembly GCF_001266775.1 of Austrofundulus limnaeus. Classification (NCBI taxonomy): domain Eukaryota; kingdom Metazoa; phylum Chordata; class Actinopteri; order Cyprinodontiformes; family Rivulidae; genus Austrofundulus; species Austrofundulus limnaeus. Next base: position 4,633,562 of record NW_013952409.1, on the reverse strand, counting down.
AGAGYCCAGCCACCCTGYGGAGGAAACTCATTTCAGTCGCTTGTTCTTTTKTGAACTCTCCAAAGCTTGTGACCATAGATGAGGGTAGGATCGTAGAGCGACCGGTAAATGAAGAGCTTTGCAACTAAATTCTGTAAAAACTTTAAAAAGAATTTTGTTTGTATAAAGAAACTCAATGATCCATTGCAGGGCTCTTTTACACATGTTTGGGGAAAGAAATGCACATTTCCTAAAGGGTGTGATGAAGCATCCATAAAAACTCCATTTAACAAAGAGGACAAACTGTATCATGCAAAATCCACCTTTTTTAGACAATAAATGCATTTTTTGGACTTCGAGTCTCTAGACACACACAAAATTTGTATCCAAGTGTCTATATGGGGAAGAGGGGCTTGTGGAGTTACAATAAGGCGAAATTCAGATCTAAAACWATTTATGTAGCCCCCAACTCAATGATTTATATGTAAAAAAAAAAGAAGAATTTAAAAACACATGTCTTCATTTAAACCTCAGCCAGACTGATTGGAACCACCTTTGTGCATGGCCTCAATACCTGCCAGGATTTATTGTTGAAATATCTAAACTTTACTATTCTGATCACAAATGGAGAGCCTAAAAACAGGAAAAAAACATGTATTGATCAAACTGGTGAGAATCTAATTTATGCTCTTCCTCAGTTTACCTGACTCAGATTCCATTGCAGATTACAGGGTTTTGTTTTTGCTTTTTTATTACCACCTCAACCTTTCTTACAATGTTTTTAACCTGAAATAATTCATGTAAATATCAGTTTAACATAGCCTGCAGCAAAAACAAATATTACTGTCAAACAAGCATTTTTTGCATTCTTTAAAAAAAAAAAGAAAAAAGTTAAAACGGAGACTTCACAAACATTTCTCTCCAAAGATTGGTTCCTTGTGTGTCCTTGAGAAAAACTCTTACGTCTCTAAACTCCTGTTTGTGTGTAACTCACTGTGACCTCTGATTTCCCTGCTGATGAAAATCAATTACCTTCCACATAATTATTAAAGAGGAGGATGGCTCATTTAAATTCAGTCCTGCAGCTGATTAGTCCAAACAGCATCAAACATCTTATCATACAGACTTCATGTTGTCTGTATTTAGGCTCCTGGGTTATAAGAAATGAAACATTTGAGTTCAAAACATTGGCTATAAAAATGCTCAATGCATTCATCACTTTAAGTTATATTATTGAGATAATTATTATCAGGATTTAAAAAAATCTTTCTAAAAAGCCTTTTGTTGATCTAAGATGCTGCTGGAGTTATGATGAGAGTTAGAAGAATTTAGCTCGTCTTCGTTGGCTCCTTGTAAAGTTCAGCAAAGATTTGAACACCTYACTTTTGACATGCAAAACTTTTAACAACCAGGTTCCATCCTATAGAAGGATCTTCAAGCTGCTGCAGGCTCAGACTGCTGGAAGACAATTAATCACGTTCGCACTCTCTGCTCTTTCTGTAAAAAACATGCAGCCATACTGCTGCCATCAATAATCCAAACTCCACCTGGTCCAGTCCTCCTGTGATCATCTGCGTCTCTCTCCTGGCCTCTTAAACCCCAGCCGGTTGAGGCAGATGGTGGCTCATCCTGCTCCGGGTTCTCTTAGAGGTTTCTCCCTGTTCAAAAGGAGTWGTTCCTTTCCACCACTGCCAACATGCTGCTCAGGCTGGAGGGAGCGAAGATTCATCACAATCTGCTGGCTTCCTTAGAAATTATTTTCTAATTGTCATTTCATGATGTACTGTATGCAAATGGAAAGTTTGTGTTGACAGTTGAAATGACTGAAACTGGATTTGAATTTGGATTTGAATTGGACTTGTGACAGAGATGGGCAGCAACCCCACCAATGAAAAAGAAGGCACTCAAAGCAATGCCTTTCACTTTTGGAGTGTTTTTTAGGTTAAAATAATTAACAAATAAAAGAAAAATGGGCCTCATGCAAGAACCATTCGTACGCACAGATTTGTTCTTAAGTTGTGCGTACGAG
>NW_013952409.1:4611901-4627024 GCF_001266775.1 Austrofundulus limnaeus | reverse complement strand
CATTTACACACTTTTCCTGAAGATAGAAGAGTTTGTTGAATCTGACGTGACATGTTCGTACGAACCCTTTGTACGAACAAAAGTAAGAGAAATTTGGGAGAAGAATACGAACATGTTCTTGCATGAGGCCCATTGTTCTTAATTTTCACAGAATTTTAAGGCAAACCTCTGCGTTTCGTCTGCTTAGAGACGCTGTCTGCCATGAAGGATTTTATGTAAGTCATTATTAGGCCACGTTGCACAAAGCTAAATATAAAAATCACACTGAAGTCACAAATTCATTGACAGCTGTGACTTTTTACCAGAACTACGCAGGAGTCTGAACACAAGGCATCTTGTGTCGTCAACTTCAGCTCGCTAAAATAAGTGCGTAATTATGCGTACTCTTGTTTCAATAAAGAAGAGCACAACCGTTATACATGCATTTGAGCATACAATATGTTCGGTTACTGCACCGTGTTTTGGTTTACAAATATATACATAAAAATAATTAAAATGGCAGTTTTATTTACATTTGGGTAAGTGTGCAGCACCATGTCTTATAGTGTCAACAAAAAAAACGTGGCCCTTTCTAAYGTTTAAGTTGCCCATCCCTGATTTATGATGTGGACTTTGTGCCTGAGATGACTTTTGTTGTGAGTTCTGTATACTGTAAATAAACTGAATTAAATTGAAAAGTTCAGGGAATCTGAATAGTAAAAAAAAAAAAACATTTTCTTTTATTTCACCCACATCAGCCAATTTCAGCAGAGCTTAGCATTACTCAATGTGAAACCAAAGTTTTTCTTCTCCGTAGCTCAAAGGTCAAGTGTCTATAAGATCAGACCATCAGTCTTTCTTAAGGGGCAGAACTCTCACAGAGCACACTTAATCTTCATGCAAACTACCGCTAACCTCCAACACGCAGACAAATCATGGTGAGAGAAACAGACAGATGAGTCTGCTGTTTAAAGCAGGAGCAACAAAGCTCTTGGGATAATGGAAACATTCAAGGCCATCCTCAGTTTTATTCCCTCACTTTTCCTTCCATCTGTCTGTTTCTCTCTCCTGCAAACATTCATATAAACGTAWATACTGCAGAGACAGATTCCTGCATATATCCATCTTGAGTAGAGGACAGGAAAAAGGTTACTGTAGCTTAACAGAAAAAACAGGTGAGGATCTCAGTATTTTGCAAAAATAAAAAAAAACAGTCACATTCCGCCCTTTACTTCTACAATGGATGTGAAATATGAGGGAGAGAATTGTTGTGACGCCTGAGGAATTGCTTTTCCTGGACAATTTCTCTGCCATATTCATTTATCGGTAACAGCATTGGGACTGTATCACCACTGACTGTCCTGTTCAAACCACACCAGTCCTAATGATGRGGAACCAATGACTTCATAATCAACAAAATGACAGCTGAATGAACTAATGTTTTGTATGTATGAGACAGATAATTCGAATCATCCATAGAAATTAAGAATTTAACAACAAAAAGGGAGTGAAGCTATAGGAGGAGTGTGGTTTTCAGTGTCTTGCTTTAAAGACGTTTTGGTTTGTTGTCCAGTTTTTGTCAACAGACATGCCCAACCCCACAATTCATCATATTGTACTCTTCATTTGTTGGTCTCTTCAGATCAAAGTGTCTGCAGAGTGCTGTAATGAATCAGTAAATACTCGCCATCCTGCTCAGTAACAAAAGAAGAATTCAGGTAAGGGTGTTTTGTTTACACTGGGTGCAGACCCACATTTCAGAACTGCAAAGGTTATTTTTTATGCTTAAAGTTATTTACAGTGAAGACCAAGTTGACCTGCAGTCCAGCCCAGTACCAGTAGCGGTCCATAAGCATGAGAACCTATTTGATACAATAATAAAAATGTTGCCCATATAAGTGTTTGGGTTTGTGGTAGTTTGTCTTTTTGCGTTGGCTCATTGAATGAATGACATATTTTTAAGTGTTGTGCACATTTATGCCGAAATGGCAACACATTTATTAATACAAAGTATTCATTTCAACACATGATACAGTAACGTTTTTCTATGCTCACTCTGTGAATTTTACCAACATAAACACGTAATTTTGAACTCAAAATGTCACCCTCCAACCACCAAAATAAATCAGGACTTTTACACTGGATCTGTATGAAAAACGCCCTGCTTGTTCCAAGTCTCCACAACCACACGTGTAATCTAGATCAGGTCAAAGCAGCCATAAAATAAATGTATGAATTGCCTTGAGCTGCATTATTCTCCTACATCTTACCCCCAGTACCAATCCTCAGTGGTCCTGAAACCCTGAACTGTGCTGCAATGTAACAATGTATACATGTTTTCAATTATTTGGATTCATTGGGCTAATCAGCCGTAACAACAACACGAACACACAGGGGACACAGGCAAGCAATTAGCTCCATTTATCTGATTTGAGCCACAAAACACCAGCACACTCGCTCACTAATACAGAAAGGTAAACAGAATTCTCCACCATCTGGTGAGAGAGGGAAGGCCATTAGTTCTTACAACAATAACACTCTCAGGCTACTGTACARTGTGTGTATAAATATAGCTTGTTTGTCAAATAAAGTACTGTAGTTTTAATTTTAACGAGCTGCTGTCTGAGATTAGTGACCACTAGGTGGCGCACTCCATACCTGAGCATGTTTAGAACGTTAAAATGTCAGTGGTAGAAAAATAAACAAGCCGCACTTTTCGTGACGCCATCAGAACTTATTTGTGTCGATAAAATGAGAACTTCAACCTCCCCACCCAGCCAGGCCAACTCTTCCCCCGTCGCATTATTTTATTATTATTTAAACAGGGAATTGGTCCTCTTCTCTTTCAAGTAACTTCTGAATGTGGAAACCTCAGAAAAGAGCCCCGGGCCTTGGCTTTTTTTTTCCCTCCTTCTCTCCAGAAGTCACATCCAGAACCCACCGTTTGCCCCGTGGATCAAACTATAGATCTGAGGAGATTCAATGTGTATCATTCTCTCTGCTGCTCCTTCTCTGTTTCCCTTCACACACAACAGATGTGACTGAAAAAGAGAAGTGAGGGGAAGGATTATTGAATCTGACATCTAGACATCTAGCAACTATTTCTGCCCCAGGAAGATTTGATACTATACTTTAAGTTTCAAAAAGCCAAAGCAACAAAACAAAGGATTCTGTGCAGCATCCAGGAAAACGAAAAGTAAAATGTTAAAAAGTATTAAGTTTAAGAGGGAACAAGTGTTTTTATTTACAGCATCTGAAAGAAGCCAGATTAAAGGGTCTGCAAGATGTTAAACCTGAAGCAACAGAGTGTCTCTTTTAACTTTGAAAACTTTCTAAAAACATAAACAGCACATTGAGGAGAAAATACTGACTTACAGATTAAATGAGCTCAGTTTAACTGAATTGTTACTTTAAAATACTCTGTGATCATTAAAGTCTTTGAGCTGGAGGAATGTGTTGTTTTGCAATTTACTGAGCAATGAAGTAATTAATCAACATAATGTGACTTTTTGCCACTGAAAGTTAGAGGTTAAAGTTTTTTTTTCTTGCAGCTACTTGTTTTATACAGCTGCACTGACTCTGGTATAATACATATGAGAACATGAATAGAATAATTTTGTGGATTTTTACTTCAGATTTTAGACAATAAAAAAGCTACAGGTTGTCTTTGTGTCCTTCATTCTTTTTTTTCTTTTTTTTTTGTTTTCATTCTTTGACAATGTTGAAGTGATGTTTAAATGTTTGAAAGCATCTTTTTATTCAAGTTGAAAGAGCCATTATGACAGTTTTACTCTCCATTGCAATAATAAATCAGAAGTAGAAAACTCGTATATTAATAGATTTATATTAATAAAAAACTCGTTTTTTAAGCCGACCATGAAATTTTCTAAATACTGAATAGTTTTAGGGACAATTTTCCTGAACATATCAACAAATCTGTGTTTAATAAGAAGCCCAAACGTGCACTGAAACAAACTGGGTTGTGAAATGGTTTGAACTTACAGCACCTTATGAAGTCCATATGGACCCCAAAGGTCTTTGCACTTCAATCAGTCACCCACTCACACACACACATCCGCACACTGATGGTGGTAAGCTACATTGTAGCCACAGCTGCCCTGAGTCACACTGACAGAGGCGGGGCTGCCATGCACCGGCGCCACCAGCTCTGACCACCAGAAGTAGGCAAACGGGCTAAGTGTTCTTGCCCAAGGACACAATGACTGAGACAGCTGGAACTGGGTATCGAACCAGCAACCTACATAACTTGTGGGACAACTCCCCCTAACCACTCCACCACAGCCGACCCAAAATATACTAAATTCCTCCACATCAACATGAGATAAAGTCACAATCAAAGAGTTCAAATCTGAACATGGAGCTCTGAGAGCTTTTAACTTGTCAAATGTACCAGAACATTTACAATTTGCCTAAATAAATGTTTCATAGAATCATTTATTCGTCAAATTTTTGGTTAACTAAAACATTTAGCTTTATTTATTGTCTAACACTGATGCAGAAAAGTATTTTATTTTTATTATTTTTTTGCCTCGGAGTTAAAAATAAGCAGTTAAAATGTTCATCCTTATAWACAGTATTTTGTCCAGACAGGCGATGCCTTAAACACACCAGCAGCAAATACATTTCATTCAAAGCTAATTTCATAAAACGTTTTCTTTTCTTTCTTTTTTTGTCCATTGTTGTCTAAGAAAATTATYTTCAATCCAGTATTATCTGAGCATTTGTTTTATTTACCAAGTCACATTACCTTATGAATCCTTCTAAATTAAATTGAAKCTAATCGAGCAGTTGTGTCAACACAAACCGCCGGTAATTTGCTCCAATTTGAAACTGGCTCTGTAGATGTGAGGAGCTGTGAAACAACACCGAGGATTTAGTTGCATCAACAAAAATAGGCGTAAATCAGTTTGTTGTTCTCAGTACCTCAGTTATCATTATTTTATGTCAGTTAAATTGTTCTCTCATATCTCAAAATATAGCAACAACGGGTGCTTACTTGATTTTTTGGGGGATGATTTTTATTTCTTTATGCGTGACCAAGCCTTTGCTCATTCATTGTGCTGAGCATTTTTGTGCTTGAATCATTTACAGGTTCATACRGAGTCAAATAAATCCAAAAAGATTGATTTTAATAACTAAATTCAAAGACTGAACCAAAAACAGCCACTGTTCAAAGATTAACTAAAAGACCTTTATGGTTTGCACTAGTTTTAATAAGAACATAAAGGTCCGAACTATTGAAAGCAAAATATAAAGTAATCAGGGTTGACTAACGATTAACACATTACTCTTTATATTTTCTGCAAACTCAAGTAGTAGAAACAAAAACACTGGGCAGTAAAAGTTATATTTGGTTTAACTGGGCAATTTATGTCACCTTTTTAGTTATTATTATTATTATTACAGTTCAAATAAAAACTAACAGATTCCTCAGGATGTATTTGTTATCCCCGGGGGTCTTACAGCTCAACAAAAATAAAATAAAATATTCTTTGATTTGGAGCCATTTTTTTCCTTAGGTGGGTTTTGTTTACCCAATCAGGGTTAAGTTTATTGTTCCTCCCCCATATCTTAAAATAAAAGGACCTTATTCACTTACTGGAGATATTTACAACCATCGATCCCAGGCTGGCTGGAGGAGCCCGAGCAGATGGTAAGTAGCCAACGAGTGGCTGAGCATGGCCTCGGTGCAATAAACTATTGTTATAGTCCAGAATAAATTAGCTTTATACTCATAAAGCATTGCAAATGAGTGAGCTAATTCAGTGCTTTGGTGATTAGATGTCCATTCATAAATTCTCACTTGAAAATGTTCATATGTGTGAGTAAAACACACTGCTTTGTTTGTTGTTGGTTTTTTTTACACACATCAACGTCAAAAACATCCCTGATTTCACAATCACCCATCCATTCAGAGGGYTGTGCACTCGTTTTCAAGAATCAGAGCGATTATAGAGAATTGATGTGTTTAGGYATGAATCCTGCTGTTTCACTGTTTTCTGAGTTTCTAAGTGTTTTATGTGCAAATGTAGATACTTACACACAATCACACCTGGGAGTTTTATATATAAAAAAATTGTAAAACTGATCACTGAGCTTTACTGAGATACTTTGGTGATTTGCTTTATCAGTGATACTGGATGTGCATGTAAGCATTACTCATAGATTCATTCTTGTAGATTCATATTCTGGTTTTTTGTACTCTGAAGCATTTCCTAATGTCATCTTTTAAAAGCTCTCATATTCATTAATATGTAATAAAAAAGCTTTAAAATTTAGAAAACATTGATTTTTTTTCTGATTTATAAAGATTTTCTTGAGCATCAAAGTCATTAACAAAATTGAACCGAAGCTGAGCCGAACTTTTCATCAGCTTCTCCAATAAAACTTGATGGTAAAAACTGCAGCCTTTTCCTTTCAGGCCTGCAGTCATTYGGTGCTGCGCTGCATTCGTTAGAAGGTTAACACAATGTGAGAAAAGTAAATCATAAATTACTTGGTTTAAATAGGAATCTAAGGTTCTGCTGGAGAGGATATTATTTTTCTCCTCAATATTATTAGTTTTGCTTTCAGTTTTATTATAAAACCCCTTTGCTGTCAGTCACATTGACAGATTTATTTAATTTTGCAGGTAGTAATGGAGTTTAGACACAACAAATACGGGCTGCCTGTGTGAAGTCAAGCTGGCAGCTGTTATTGTTCTTTCTAGGTGGAGGTTTCACCCTCAGTTGTTGGTAAAAATAGCCAATATAAGAGTGCAAAACAATAGATTTTAACTGAAATAGTTCTATTTTTGTTCATTTTTATTGTACTATTAATTGCACATGAAGCACAATTAATAATTTGCTTTCTTGAGCATAAAACCTATAAGTAGCAGCGCCTCTTAGGGCTACTTGTCTTTTTAGTTGTGTTGACATTCTTCTACACTCCCTGGTGTTAATGAGGTGTTATCCTGAACAGACCTCCTTTCAAAGATGAACAAGCTGTGGTCTCCAAATCATTCAAAGATAACATCTCAAATCCCAAGTCTGAAAAACACATTTTGCTCACTTTTAACCTACAGGATCCCTGCCATTTTACATTTTCTAAATTAGATAATTGGATAAATTAGATGTTTTCGGGGTGTGATGTCATCAAGTGAGCCTTTATTTCTGTGTCTACAGTAAAACTGTTGAAAAGCACTGTTTTTGTGCACTGGCTTTTTATTTTATTTTACACCAGCTGTCCTTTCCTGACAACCTGGGCTCAAACCTGCAACCTCAGGATTACAAGACCCAAGCACTGACCGCTGAACTACTGCAGCCCCGGGACAAATAATACTAATATGAGAGAGAAAATGCATCATGACAGCAACTGTTTGACATGTTCCAGGCTGCTCGTGGCTGTTTGTGGATGATTAAAAAAAAAAAAAAAACAATCAATCCGAGGTGACATTTAGCAGAGCATGGAAACAAATAAAGGTTTTTCTCAAAAAGTCCTGAGAAAGGATAGTGAAAGTTGCCGCAACTCATCAGTTTCAAAGGATCAATTAGATTTAAACTAAACAAAAACAAGTGGCGATGGGGAAGATTGGTTTTAGTCAATTTCAAAAATGTTTACGAGATCTTTCCAATGCAGGCTTGTAACTGGAAAYTAGAGAATTTGCAGTGGGAATGCTTAATGATGAATGATTCTTGCTGAATAGCTAAAAAAAGAGAAATTGGCTTAAAAACAGGTTTTTAAAAGTAGCTGAAATTGTAGAAACTAGCACAAAAACAGTAAGAGGTTAAGAATTAAGTATGTAATTATGTAAGAATTAAACAGTAAGAAGTTGAAATTATCAGAAAGCTGAAAAAACTAAAAGTAGTTTAAACATAGCTAAACACACAGAAAGCAGCTGAAATTAGCTAAATGTAGCTGAACGAAGCACAAAGTTAAAATTAGCAGAATAGTAGAAAAAGGTCAGAATGGCAGCTAAAAAAGCTGAAAAAATATATAAAATCAACAAAATTAAAGCAGAAGGAAGCTGAAACTAAGTAAGTTTAAAAAAAGCTAAACCAGAACAAAAATTCAAAGGTACAATAAACATTAAATTAAATTTTATGAACATTTTAAAAGGTTTTAAGCATACTGAAGATGGCTTTAATCCTTTTCAGTGAGAAAAAAATGGCCAAAAAATCTAAATATCTCAATATATAAATTGCTGAGGTACCAAAAGTCGTAGCTGGAATGTCCCGATGGAGCTGAAAGATTTGATATATAAATATTGAAATAGCACAAAAACTGCAGAACGAGATAAGTCCTGAAAAAATGTATCTCAATAGTGTGAATGCCTTAAAGAACAGCTGATCTGAGAAAAGAATTACAGTTAATATTTTTCAATACGCCTACAGTAATTCTACACATGTTCATATATATTTAAACTTGATATTTCTGTCTCAGATGCACTTATACCACTAGGTACAATCTGTTTTTTGACATTTCTGTTCTCTGACAGCATAAAAGCAGCCTGATGAGCACATACAGGAACAGGAAGGACATGGAGAACACAGCTGGGGCAACTCCTGCACCAAGGCTGTCTGTCTGCATCCACCACTGTGAACAGACTAATGGATAATAAAAAAAAACACACAACTGAGCAGCAAAAAGCATCACAACTGTCTGCCTCATCCCTCCTTCACTCTTTTCATCCCAGCTCTTCCTCTGTCCTCTAATCAACTCTTCAGGACGGTAATAGTTTTGCTGTTTGTATTGAACCTGGGCACACGCTGACCAGACAATGTTTAAAGATTACTATAATACAGCCAAGCTGGAACAGGGAGAACCGGGATGCATGCAACCCTAAAATGATAGCTTCAAAAACAAGCATTACTCTTTTTTTCCCCTCCATTTGGGCTCTGTTCAGTGAGTCTTCCTGCCTCTTTCACTCAGCTCTCTCTGCACGGTTTGCTGAGCCTGTAGTGGAAGCTTTCTCCCTCTGCCATGTTCTTTTCTCGCCGCTAAAGCAACATAATGAACTGAGCCGGCAAACATAGCACAATGCTTTCATAATGAATTTGCATTACGTTTGCTGGGAGTATTTGCCTAAATTTAATTGACGATGCTTTGAAATGGGATTGCTTACCATTGATTACATGGAGAAGAATTTAATAAAAACAATTGGGTAAAACAGAGAGGAGTTAATTTATCGGGAGGGGAAGTAATTGCATTAAGCATATTGATAGCACAGCTCTGAAAATACTGGATTACCGAGTTAATGGGTTATTCATGTCAGCGAAAGGCGGGAAAATGATCTCCTTTTGAGTGTGAGGCAGTCATTAAAGCGCTGCGTGATGCCAATATGTGCATGGCGTTTTTTTTTTAATCACGTGTAATTAACACACGTGATTAGTTCTCCCTAAGTTAATTGCCATCTATTTTTAGTGTTATTTAAACCGTAACTGTGGAGGAGAGGATGGTTAACCAGGCCAGTCTTTTTGTTCCTGTGCACAACCCTGAAAACCAGCCTGTGCCATCCTCCGTGTCCCTGAGATAATTGCCATACAATGAAGTTATACATAAGATGACAGGAGTGGTGATGAATGGGTGGCTGCGCTAATATAAATGACTTCTTGGAGTGATTTAGAAATGATTGGCAGTGAGGAATAAAAGCTGGAGCAATCAGTGGCAAAGAAAAAGAGAGAGAAGAAAAAGTGAAAGGAAAATTGTAAAAAAAAATCTGCAGTATGGCTGCACTAAAAAGTTATAAATGATGTTATGATTCATTCCCTTTGATTTATTATCATCCTAGGACAAAATAACAGCTAGAAGAGTAAGTTGAAGTAATAAAAAGTGGATGTGAATGTGATTAGGTGCCTGCTGTGAGTGCAGGAATATGCTCGACGTGATAATCTGTGTAGGACGGATGAATAGATGATAATCTTTCAGCAATATCATCTTGTTTTCAAGCGTGCTGTTGATGTAAAGAGATGGCACTCATGTTTTTCCTTTTCAGTCTGTTTGCCCCTTTGGTTTTCATATTTAAGTTTTTTTCCCATTTAGATTTAGGATATGAGTCAGCTGAGGAAAGTAGCGCGTCGCCTGCTGAGTCTCTGTTCTTCACTGTATTCTCCTCATCCCTTACGGCGTGAGCTCGATGAAAATTAACTAATGCAAAACAGGGAAATGATTGTGAAGATGTGTATACCATGCACCATGAATCCCAAAATCACTTTGGCGATAAATATAAGCATATCACCACGAGGGATGTCGTTTGTAGCATCAGTGTAACAGCATGAAAACATTATGTTGTTCAGAAGCAGGAACCTTGCTTGTATAAAAACATCAAAGCTATTTAGATTCTATTTTTTTGTTTGTTTCATGGATTCCTTTAACTTTAACTCGTTTCCACTCCTTCACTTTTTTTGTATTTTCAGATACATTCACTTTTGTAAATCTGTTACCTCACACTGTTTTGTTATGTAGTTATTAATTGAATCGAACACATTCATTTTGCAACCACAATCCTAAAAAAATTAGGAAATAAAACAAAAATATATTAATTCATTTAAATCAGGTCCATAAATATTGTATTTAAACACATTTTTCTGCACTGATTGTGATTTTTCAGACTGTGCTTTATGCACTAATGCACCCACATAACATCAGAGAGGCAGGTTTTTGATAAGCGAGTTCCTCTTCTTTTTAACATCATGGTTTCAGTTGTTTCCAAAAAGTAATTTCATTTCCCTGCTTTGTCTGATCACAAAATGTTTTCTGTTTTTTTCAACAACCTTTGGCCCAAAGAAGATGGAGAAGTTTCTGTAAAGATTTTTTTTACAAAGGTTTGTGAAAGTGTTCCTGAGCTCATGCAGTGATGTTCATAAAAAAATCCGACMTGTTTTTCATAAAGTGCCGACTGAGGGTCTGAAGATCACAGCAGGCAGCCAATAATGACTTTCAGCCTTGTTCTTTGTAACCATTTTTTTTTCAATTTTTTTACAATCTTTTGATGATGTAAAGTGTGAGTAAGTTATTCAAAGTCTTCACTAAGAACCAATATTCTGTTTGTGTTTTCAGAGGCAGTTTATTGCAGGTATTATTGAGATTTAATCTCACTAAAATGTTTTTATATGCAGTCCTCCCACTGACCTGCTGCTAATCAACCTAATTATTTTCAGAATGCTTCTCCAGATGTTTATTGTGTCACTATGTTGCCTTTGTCGTAACATATGTTGTGATCAAAATCAAAATAACCTTTTTTTGTTTAAAACATTGTACAAATTCTTAATTACATTTTTTGATGCGTCTACTGTGTTCTGATGTGAAAAAAAATATGGTTTATGAGATTTACAAATTATTCTGTTTTAACATTGTAAGTGAATGTAGCTGTTGCAAGACTCAAATTAAAAGACTTGCAATGCAGTGCATTTGCTATCTCAGCCTCCTGTTAATGGCACAATTAAACCTGATAATGGCATGCTGCGACTAAATAGTTCTTCGCTAAACTGCCAGAAAAAAGGGGGRAAAAAAGAACAAAAATGAACGATAAGAAGCATATCCTTATCTTAAAGACTTTGCCTGACTGGATAAACACAAAGCATCTGCAAGCAGAGTTCAATAATTAGATCAATTAAGCCAGCGGGTAATCAGATGCAGACGGATCCAACTCCAACAAAAGCTTCTTTTCAGGATGTGAAATGACGGAGCCCAGTCAACCTGCAGCTCATATTGTGGTGATTGAAGGGCAACTTCATATGAACTCATCTGTGAGCAAGACACACACACACACACACACACACACACAACTAAAAACTGTTTCACAGTTAGAAAGTTCTTTGATGGATTTGAGGATATTTTTATCTGTTTTGTCAAACAGATAAAATCACGACTAAAATCCTTGACATGAGAATCTTTTCCTGATTATAAAAGTCTGAAAAAGTCAATCGACCATTTTAATAACCCAGAGAAGGTCCACTGAACTCATTTACTTAATAACTCCCCATCTCCCGCTTCGTCTCTGTTCACGTTTTACTTATTGAACTGTTTTTTTTAATGCAAACTATTCCTAAAGCCGATTGAAACCTTCTATGGTATGGTATTAGAGGACCAGCACTGCAGTGGGTAACTAGTTATTTGAAAAATAGGAAACAGTTTGTTCAAATTAATGATATAAGATCTCAGTAATTTCACGTGGAGTTCATCAGGGTTCTATACTTGGACCAAAGCTGTTTATTTTGTATGTAAATGATTTAGTAAAATTATCAGGGTTGTTTAAATGTGTCCTGTTTGCTGATGACACTACAATTTTTGTTTGGGTAGAGAAATAGAACAGATGTTGGAAAGGAAACAAACAGAATTTTTAAAAATACAAACATGGTTCAAATTATTGCTAAACTTGGATAAAACTAATTACATGATATTCAGTAATAGAAAGAAAACTATTGATTTTCCATTTAAAGTTGGTGTTGAGTTTAGTAGAGTCAGTGAGATATAGTTTTGGGCATTATCATTGATGAAGGGCTGACATGGAGAGCTCATGTGAATTACTTAAGAACAAAAATAGCCAAATCTGTTGGAGTACTGTATAAAGTAAGGGAGTTATTCAATGATAAAGCTCTGCTTATATTGTATAATACAATAATTGTTCCACACTTGATTTACTGTATTGAAGTCTGGGGTAAAGCATGTAAAACAATCACAAATCCTGTTTTCATTTTACAGAAAAGAGCCGTCAGAATTATCACCAGAAAACATTACAGTCACCCTTCGAATTTATTATTTTGTAAATTAAAATTATTAAAATTTTATGAGTTAGTTGATTATAATATTTTGCAGCTTGTGTATAAGGCTCATAAAAAATGCTACCTTTAAACATCCACTTATATTTTGTTAAGAGAGAAAGTTCTTATGATCTTAAAGGACTTGAGATGTTTGTGAAACCTAGAATCCGAACAAACTTGAAGGACCGATGTACTTCGGTTCAGGGAATAAGATTGTGGAATAATCTGGAAAGTGATTATAAAAATGCTACTTCAGTGTGTTTGTTTAAGAGAACGATAAAAATAAGTTTGTTGAAGAAATATGAATCTATATAATATAATATGTATCAATGTTGTTGTTTGAGAATGAAGTTTTCATTTTGTTTTTCTCTTGATTATTATTGCTTTAAACTAATTATAAAAAGGGGCAGATATTATAAGATTTTTTCTTCTTTCTGTCTCCTTTCATTTCAATTAGGTTTGTATATTTTTTTGTTTTGTGTATATACGTATGTTGTGTAAATTTTTTTTGTTTTTAATGTGTTCAATTTTTTTGTTTTTTGTTTTAAATGAAATGAATAAACTGACTAACTAACTAACTAACTAACTAACTAACCTTCTGATGAGATCAGATATTTATATTTAGTGGCCTGCAGGCTGACCTCCAGCTGTCTCCTATGAAGAAGACTTAAGGAAAATCATTACCGTTCAAGCGTCTAACCTTAACAATCAGCTTTTTTTCCCTGCTGAAAAAACGGCAACACTTTTCTTCTAAAGACAAGATACTCAACACCATAAAGTGTGACTTATACGCTCTGTTTGCTACTGCTGGCTGTTTTCTTGCTATCTTCCACTTACTGGCATTATGTTGCCTTTTGATCTCTCTCAAGATGGAAAGAACGAGCTGTGCAGGAACTCTCCGTGGTGCTGAACTATTTCCAGCCCAACAGATGCCCTTAGGCCACGGCAACCAAAAATATGCATCAACAGAGTAAGACTGTGCTATCTTTGCTGCAGAAACATCACTTGGACGAGGAGAGCTGGCACTGSATTCAATTCCTTCAGGATACGGCTGTGGATTTTGGCAAAGTGGCTCTCTTTTTTTTAGTCTGTTTTATTGGTGAAATGACATCATTAAAGAAAACTGAGTGTATTATGTCAATTTGYACAATAATATGACAGATATTTTTGAGACTTTCTACACTTCTCCACTATATAACTTATGTATAAATATATTCTAGGTTTGTTCCATTTTTTCCTCCCTGTTTCAGAATCAAATGTTTCTGTCCTCAGATTGTGGTGTAAATCCATTTGTACAATTCTGCAATCCTGTTCCCTGTTTATGATTGAAAAGCATGTCTTTGTTCCAACTATTATGATGAAAAAACATTAATCACACATGCAGTGATGGCTCAACAGTCTCAAAGAACTAAATAGGTTCTTATAAACATCATCCCRAAAAATACACAAAATAACATGAAACTTGTCAGAAAAACTGAATGTAAAGAAAGTATGAATTCTGACTGAATAACTTTGCTGAAGAAGCTGAAACTGCATTATTTAAATAGAAAGAACAGAACCATTAGCTAACATACACCATTTAAAGAACAAAAAAGTAAAGAAATGTAACTAATTGTTGCATTTGGGTGGCTAAACATAGAAAACAGTACCTTCACATTTCAGGAATGTTGCTAAAACCTAAAAAGAGCACAAGAAGACAAAACATACAGTTGCAGAATTCAAAGAAAACAATGTTTTATAAATGAATCCAGGAGATTTCAATGAATTTTACTGGGGAAAATACAGTATTTCTAATTTAATGGAAATACTTTGAGGTGTATCAAAGTTCCAAAAACTATAAATTAAAGCATCCATGTCCTGAATAAGCTGCATGTGTTGCTGAAAGACAGGCTATAATAATCCAAAATGATTGCACTAAATGAAAAATAAAGAAATAAACAAAAAACAGGAAAACCACTGTGTGAATGTTATATTAGTGTTTGTCCAAAAAAGCTGACGACATATGGTAACTAAGGCAAAAATAAAAACTGTTTTAAAACACGAGGAAACATGTTGCATCAAGAGGAGGGTAATGACCAAACACTGAAGTGGAAATTTGGAGATGAAATGTAAGGATGGGAAAGATAAAACATGTTTCTGATACGAGTGAGCACGTGCACAGGAAGCCATTTATTTTCAATTTCCCCACCAAAATACCACAAAACAACACAAAAATAAAACACTGACTAGCCAACATTGATCTTCGCTTTCCTCCTCTGTCTTACAGAAAGTCAGGATCCATCAGTTCAAACCAAACTGACCTCAAACAAGTTGACAAAATAAAGTAAAACATGTTGAAATAATTGCAGCTCTTAATGAAAGCTGAATATATATATATATATAT
>NW_013952409.1:4608965-4611858 GCF_001266775.1 Austrofundulus limnaeus | reverse complement strand
TACATACGTATATAGTGTGCTTGTTACACTCCAACATCTAAATAATCCCATATTTAAGTTATGAAGCAATTAAAGAATGGAAACATTTGTTTACATTCTGATACACAAATGTACACAAAACAGACTAAAAGTAAGTATTAACAAAAATGCAGGAAATCAAATTGAGTAAACAAAAAAACTGGACAAATAAAGAAAAATGGAGTTTAAAAATAACAGGAAGTACAGTGATGAATACACAACATTACAATTCAAGGCGACTCAATGAACAAGAACAAAAACATTCTTAATGGGTTTTATTTTTATATAATTGTGTTTTTATACTGCAGAAATAAATCAACTCAGTCAGCCATTTTATATTTACCTTTTGTTTACATGAATGATTTATTATGTGAGTAAAGTTGAGTTTGGCTGTAAAAAGAAATGTTCATGTTGGTACAAGGAGGAAGGAAAAAAACAGAAATATTGCCTCATTGATTTCAGCGTGGGGTTAATGAGGGCTTAGAAGAAAACATATCAAGTGAAGTGCTTAGAGGTCAGGAGGTGTCAAGAGACAGAGATGCAAACATTAATGTTGTCGCAGACACAACTGAACACACAATGTAAACTCATTTACAGGAACACATTCACTGCACACGCTTACAAASAGTCCACGTATGACCAGGAAATGCCATCACAAACACTTCTTTAGCTGAGCTGATTCACATTCACTGCAGGAGACAAGTTGCATTTCACACCTAATTAAGAGGACGACTGCATCGGAGTCCACGCCGGCGTTCGTGTGTGTTTGTGTGTCGGAGAATGTGCAGCTAAATGCGTGAGAYGGGAAAGACAACTCAGCAGCAAAGCGCTGCCAGGAATTCTTAAGCACAGTGTTTCATTTCAAAACCATTAGGAAGTTTTACATGATCCATCCCGTCAGCCGTCCTTCCGCCCGCTTTCATTTTAATCAAAGACATATTATTGCAATGTATGCTTCATTACATAATTACACATTTTGCATAATTTCCTCATCTCAGTCACTCTGTATAAAGATGTCCCTGAAAGGGACAGTCGACAGARAGTGGTGGTTTTAAGAACGCTCCAAATCATCGTCTAGAATTCGAAGTGCTTTGGAGCTGAAGAGTGATGAACTGAACAGYCCAGAAAATAAAAACATTTAGAGCATCATGACACAAAGAACTGGGATAAAGACGACCCAGGGCTGTTAAACWGCTGGATAAGTGTGGATACTTTACAGCGGCAAACATATAAACATATCACTTTTTTACCTTTTATATAATGCAGAGGTGTCAAACTTGTTTTCACAGAGGACCATATGAGAGTCAAGGACTCATTATCCAAAACCGAACAGTCAACGCGCGGTCACGTGATTGTGTAATGTTTGTTTTCCCACACACCTTTCAAAGCCCTGGAGACACACCATGCCGAGCTCCAGAGAAGCCCCACCCACTGCGTGATATGAGTTTTTGTCCCACTGGAATCTAAATTTCAGAAAAAAAAAAAACAAATAAAACTTTGATACCTGACATTATTTGTCCACAAAAACTCAAAACTGCAAACTTGACAYGATTTTTGTCCCTGACAGAGTCAATTTCAGCTGTTCATATGGAGCATGTGGAGGTCTTWATAGTTAGGGTCTTCGATAAATCTTTCAAACTTATTTCAAACCTGTTTTTCCTTTTTTTATTCATGTGCTGAATACAAAACTGTTTAATTTGTTTAAAATGTGACCACCCATTAAAGATTTAGAGGTCATCTACGGTTGAAAATTAGGAAGCAGGTCCAGCATTACTTCCTTTACACCATAAAAACAATCACACCAAAGACACACAGCGTGTCACAGTTTTGCAAAAAATTTTCAAACCAAAGCAGAAACAAGTTAGATCAAACATTTAGGGTCAGACAATGCGTTTATCGAAGTGCCTACTCACAGGGTTGATTGAAATTACCTCTGATGTTTCATGTTTGTGATGGCCAAMTGTGTGGCCACACTACACTGGTCTGTAACTCTTGTGCATCGTCATTTGTTTGTTCATCCAAACACATTGAAACTTTAGTTTGTAATAAAATATTTGTCAGAGAGCACATTTTATTACCTTCTCACAACTCATTGTTAATTTTTCTTTGTGCTATGATTGGTTTTGTTYCTTTTTCTGGTTTCTTACCTGTTGTGATCCCTGGGAGTTGTCAAACAAAAGATGGTGGGCGGGGCTTGACACACTTAAATACAGGAAGTGGATCACTGGACTGCACCACCAGTTCCTGCTGAAGGGGGGCAACATTTCTTTTTTTAAACAAGCTTTTGTGTTTAATTGAATACTATTTACATTTAGAGTTTAATGTTTTTGATTTTCTTCTTTGGTGTTTATTTTATTTAAAAACTTAACTGTATTGTGGTGTTTTCTTGTAGTTAGCGATTGTATCATTTAATTACCTAATTGTTTTGTAATGGTCTGATCAGCCAGTGTGTATACTCCTGTGTCAGACAGTTAGTTTGTTCACATTTTTGCCTGAGTTCAGTTTGACCTCTTTTATGAGCTCAGTGCTCAGTTTTTCTAAGTATAACTTTCTCAGTTAAAATAAAAAAAAAAAAAACAATTTTGCAAACAGTGAGTCAAAGCCAACAGCTCAGGGGCTGAATAAGTTTTATTATCTTGATGGGACTCATTGGTGGACCAGAAAGAAGTCACCAGCAGGCCACATTTGGCCCGCGGGCCTTGAATTTGACACGTGTCATATAATGGCTATACTTATTTTCTAATTACATAATTCTGATTGCAGCAATTGTCACTCAACCTTGGAAGTACATTTCTCTTTTTAATACATTTTTTCAAGCTACTAGAGGTCAGCTGTAATCTGACTTTCAACTTTTACAAACCAGTCTGTGCAAGTG
>NW_013952409.1:4606942-4608955 GCF_001266775.1 Austrofundulus limnaeus | reverse complement strand
ACATATATATATATATATATATATATGCAATAATGCATATTTATAAAGAGGCTGGACTCGTGAGACCCTGAGTTAAATGCAGCTTTATGTGTAATAAGAACGATACGACTGATGCGTTTTGGCCCTTAGCTTATTTTCCTCCTGCACATAAAGCAGCAGAAAAATGGCTGCCCCAAGGCTGCGCTGCTGTGGCTGTCGCCTTGAAATTAAATCCTTCATTCAGTCCATCATAGAGCCTCTGCTGTCAGGGCAGAACTACATTGAAATAAATTTAGTTGTCTTTTCCACTTTTTACGTTTTACCATAACTGTCAAAGAAAGTGATCATATTGATTGATTAATGCATGGTATCAAGCTACTCCCTGCACRATCCATTTATTATACGGCAAGCTTTTTTTTTTTCATCAAATCTAGCTTATTCACTTTACTCACAGAATAACCAAAACATTGATTGAACTCTCCGCTCAGCTGAGACCTTGTGACCATGTTTGTTTTCAGCTTTATCAAGAGCTATTAAGAAGAAGAAAAAMGCAACATCTCTGATGTTTCTTTCTCCTAAAAGGTGAGGGAATATTGAAAGCAGCTCAGCGCTCTGCCTGTTTTGAAGTCCAGGAGGCAGAATGATTGGATAAATATTCACTGCACATCGCCATCCCTGAATGGCCTCATCTACCTTTGCTCTCAGCGCTCTCTGCTTACTTACTGATATCCATGCATGGTGTCTAACGGATGCATGCGCTGAAAGATGGAGAGCGTTTTTCTTTTYTTTTTTTTCAGCCCACGTGGCGCAGGACAGGAGCTGAAGTTGGACCTAAATGAAAGGTTAAAAAACACCACGTGTAGAATCCCACAGCAGCGCACCAACATMACAACAAAAGAATTTCTGGGACGAATTCCAGCCCTCGTTTTCCTGCATTGTCCTCTCTGCCTCTCGTCTCACCGCACCACCTTTCACATTGTCCGTTTACTTTCCGCATGTTTCAATTGAGAATAAAAATTGGGGATGTGCTATGTTCAATCAAATCCATAATTAAACTAAACTGCATTRCATCCATGCCTCCAATGATTGTATATTGTAGGCAAAGGAAGGCTTCTAAAGAAGACGATGCAAGGAGTGAGCTATGAAAACACCTAAAGAATGAAGGGTAGTGTGTGTGTGTGTATGTGTGTGTGTGTTAGAGGGGGGATGTGACTCTGTTAGTGGAGGAAGATGTAGGGAGCCATATGGTCTGTGACTTCAATGCAGCCCACCAGGAGGTGTCCGCGGAGCTGTCTGCCAGTGCATTAATCTGGCAGGTTCTAATGGTCGAGGCAGGCAACAACCAGCAGCTCTGCACTCAGACATCAATTCCACAAGTGCATSCCTCCCCAGCGGGCAAATGGAGCGTGGCTCTAAGCTGCAAGAGCTTTGTACGTTTCTGCACCGTCCTATCCTTATAAGCATCAAATCTTCCAAAAAAAAGAGGATAAAAGGAAAGAAAGCATTAGGTAGTTTTCAATTTCTACTAGATTTAAAGCACATGTGTCAAACTAACTCCCGCAGGGCACAATTGTTTTTTTTTTATTTGTTTTGTTTTTGTTTTACTCATTATGAAAAWTGTTTCTCATATCAATAGTAACATTTAAATTTATGATTAAATGCAGCAAAATAAACAAATTTAAAAGGTGACCATGAACTCAATCTCCCAAAAGGCATGTCAATCATCCATGGGAATTTCCTGTCACAATGTGGGAGAGTTCAGAATTCAAGATGGCAGCTACTCACTAGAAACTCATCAGTGAGTAGAACTGTATTATTTAAAGGGGCAATATTATGTTTCTCAGGCATACATTTAAACACTATACCATAATAAAGTATCTATATCACCTTTAGCTGTTATTAAAATGCTGTTTTTATGTTTACATAGAAAATAAACTTATCTTCTCATCACTTCCTCTTCTAAACACCTTGAAATTGGTCTCTGTCTCTTTAAGAAACACTTTCGCTTCTGTCTCACCCATTTCAGTTCGTGGG
>NW_013952409.1:4602734-4605957 GCF_001266775.1 Austrofundulus limnaeus | reverse complement strand
GTTTTTTATGAGAGTATAACATTATAACATGATATAAAACTCAAAAAAGTTGATTTTACATGATATTGCCCCATTAATTATTGTTATTTCTGTATTATTTACTTTAGATTTAGTCAGTCGTACACTTAGTTCTGTCCAGTGTTTAGAAGAGGATGTGTTAAACACAGTTTAGTCAAAGTTAAACATGCAACGTCAAAGTTAATTACAGCTGGCCCTTTAAGGGCCACCGTAACGTTCATGTGTCCCTTGGTGAAAATGAGTTTGACACCCCTGATTTAGAGGATGTGTTGAGGATGACACTCAGCTATCGCTACATCCTATTTTATTCCAGTATTTGTTAAACTGACTGAATTATAGACATGTTGTGGTGGCCAACCTGAACTGAACTTACCCCAACATTTAATCAGTAGTAGACATAAATCCAGCRAGTAGTTTCTGCAAGTTTCATTAAAATTCGTCTGCTGGTTTATGAGCTATAATGGTAACAGACACAGATCGGAGAGAGAGAAGTGTCTGTGCAGGTAATAATACTGTGAAAAACTCAATGTTCTCTGAATTTTAAGCAGGCAGCTAAAAGGCTTATTAACTGTTTAAACAGTTATGTTTTCCCACATATTGTGTTTTGTAACGGGACAGATTGACACATTTACTGAAAACACRTGAAAAAAGTGAAACCAGACATTTTAATATACAAAATATTCATAATACTAAACTCTGTGGTTGCTTTCTTTTCATTTTCACATCACTTTGAATGTAAATCATCAATTATCTGAATCTTATCAGTTTTCAACCCGTTTGCTGATGCAGGTGGGATTAGGGTCCACACTGAATGGGTTTTTATGGTTCAAGCCAACAGGAAACACGTGTTCATAAGTGCACCATTTCTTCCTCTTAATGCCAATTAGGTGAGCTTGTACTCTGCGCTAGATAAAGAAAGAGAAAAGCCACTTAAAGGAATAGGAAACCTGGAGAGGTACTTATCATCACAATGACATTTGCACATATTAGTCAGGACAAAAAAAAATATGCAGCTACGCACCAGGATTTCAGCTCCTCTGCTGTAAAAGAAGCATTAATCTGTGGAAGTAATCAGAAGCACAATAAATACTATCAAAGTAGGACGAAAACGGGACAAAGCAAATAACATTTTTCAATTAACAATCTAATCTTCCCTCTGTGGTGTGGGGCCACTGCTGCGCTCAGACAATGGTGAAAAAAATGCATTTCCATTCTCAGCAGCRCCTCCGCTGAGCGAGCTGTACTTTCCTGAAACAACAGGCAGGCTGGGATGTAAAACACTCTCTAATTAGTGTTTTCTCCTGTTTTTCTACATCCATTGATTAACTATTGTAYTAAACACAATCATGGAAATTATGTATTTAAGATGCCCAGTAAAGGTCCAGTAGCTGGCATTTATTTCTGTTAAACTAGACCTAATTAAGATGATATTAATGATAAAATAGGAGAACAGAGTTAACGTTAAACTCTTAAAAGTGAGATGGTGTGTGAGTGTTTGATGGCAGTTAACTTGTTAATTTATTCACATCTTCCCTCTTTGTCTTTAATATTAATCAGATATTCCAGAATAAGACCCACTTCAATTTTTCAGCTCTTTTTTGCTGTAAGGCTCAAGAAAATCTTTTCCCTGGGTTTATTAGGCCACCGGAGAGGTTCGGCCTGGAACGTATTTTGTGCGGAACGATGCCAGGAGAAAGATGATGACACAGGCACTTCAATCTGCTCTCACCGAGACGCCTGAAATGACCAGAACATCATMGGTGGAGGAATGAAATGTGCTGAAATTATGTGTAAGCACCTCTGAAAGTATGAGTCTATGAAAAGTTCCAAGCTGGAAGAAGACAAGGACGGGGCCACAGCAACACTTCACGCTTTTAAATTCGACCATTTCTAAGATTCAGGTCGTCCATGCTGAGTTTGTTTATGTGTTAGCTTGCTAACAAAGGTTTAGCAGCTTTAATCTAATTCTAACGCCTCATTCAAAACCTGCCTGTTTATTGTTTGTTTTAGTTGAATCATTAAAATTTTTCTTCACTTCCTTGCTTTTATTCATTGACTTTTTTCTTTTGATTTGTTTGGTTTTGTTCATTTTGTTGATTAGCTTTTACCTCATTAAAGATGTAAATACAATTTTCTTGTGAATTGAAAAAAGTCAAGAAACAAAGTACGATAAAAACATAATTTGAGAGAAAAAAAACATTCTGTCAGAATCTTTTTGTTAATCTTAAAAATTCTGTTGGTTGCTTGAATTCAGCATGGACYGATTGTGTTGTTTTCTTGGTAATTTAGCGATTAGTCGTTCATTTTCTTTTCTTTTTCAATGAGATTTGGAGAATGATGCTGCAGAAAATGTAACTGTCTGAAAGCTCCAAACCAGATGAGTTATTTCTAAATAATAACTATTATCTCACAACATTGAAAACACATTTAATCTTTTTAACTGATTTTTGTTTTTTGAGTTAAATATTAAAGCTTCTGCTACTGACTCCACGAAAGGAAGTTTACTTTGGATTTAAAGGTTCTGAAAATTAACGATGCATTTCAGAAAAAAATGACTGAAACCGCTGGTCTTACATCAGATCATAAATAATTGATTTACTGTAAAAGATCTGAGAGCACAGAAAGCCCCTTTATTACATTTATGACTTCCTGCCAAAAGTAGTTGTCACCACAAATGACAGGCTTTAATATTTAATGAAATTACAAAGACACTAGAGGAATATTGAATCTCTACCATTTTTTTTTTCAGTCAAAGATCTTTGCTGAATTTTAAAAACATAAACATTACTTCAAAAAGTTGAGGCCTTTTTTTCCACAAAATACCTGCAAGAAACACAACCCTGTTTCTGACAAGGTGGAGACGTTGTGAAAGAAGTAAATAAAAAAACACTGTAATTACAGCGGGTAAAATAAATATTGAACATGTCATCATTTTTCTCAGTAAATATATTACTAGAGGTGCTAAYGACATGAAATTTTCACCAGATGTCGGTAACAACCCAAATGATCCATACATACAAAGAAATCAAACCATAAATGTCCAGAAATGAAGTTATTTGTAATAATGTGGAATGGCACAGGGAAAAAGTATTGAACACATGAAGAAAGGGAGGGTTTAAGCCAAGACACCAGCTGAACTCTCTCAGTAATTTCGAAAGCAAGCCTGCCCCTTGTCAGTGCAAATTAATATCAGCTGGTTCAGACC
>NW_013952409.1:4589709-4601513 GCF_001266775.1 Austrofundulus limnaeus | reverse complement strand
GGTCTGAACCAGCTGATATTAATTTGCACTGACAAGGGGCAGGCTTGCTTTCGAAATTACTGAGAGAGTTCAGCTGGTGTCTTGGCTTAAACCCTCCCTTTCTTCATGTGTTCAATACTTTTTCCCTGTGCCATTCCACATTATTACAAATAACTTCATTTCTGGACATTTGTTGTTTGATTTCTTTGTATGTATGGATCACTTGGGTTGTTACCAACATCTGGTGAAAATTTCATGTCATTAGCACCTCTAGTAATATATTTTTACTGAGAAAAATGTTGACGTGTTCAATACTTATTTTACCCGCTGTATTTACCAATCTTATAAACTCATATTTTACTCATAGTGAAACTTAGCAGATCAATTTTTAAACAAAAACACTACTTAAAAAACATGAGATGATTAAGATTTTATGGCAGCAACACGTGTAAAGATTTGGTGCAAGGAAAATAAAACAAGAGTGAAGTGAATAAGAAATGGCTGCAGGAGCATTAAATTAGGTTAATTAGCAACAARTCAGGAAGAGGACASWGTATAAACAGAGCATTTTAGAGAGGTTGAGTTTCCCAGAAGTAAAAAATGACCAGATGTTTACAAATAATGTGACAATTTCAGATTACTGTTTCTTGGTGGAAAATTGGTCAAACTGAGGATCGAATCATTTGTAGGATGTTGCTGTAAACATGGAGTGTGACGACTTCTTTATGAGATTTGCCTTCATTAAATTAAAACAGAAGACAAAAAGAACAATATGCATTAAACTTATGCTGTACCATTCAGCTGTGCTCTCAGTGATTTACTTCAGTGCTGCAGAGTTTATTTCTGCTTCTWTGCTTTTCCTCATACACTTCCAGCACCACTTGTGTTGTTACATGACAGAGTCCTCCTCTCTCTGCTGGTCAGAGCAATTCTGTGAAAACAGAGAGGAGAAGTATTGTCTCGTACCGGCTCACTACCAAAAATAAGTTGCTACCAAAATACCCAGCACATACTGTCAAAGTCGATACTTAAAACTAAAGGAAACAGAGTTTTATCCCAACAAAATACTTGAAATAATAAAAAACGTAAYGTCATTAAGGAAAAACACAATGGCTCTTTTTCAAAATCAGTTCTTTGCCGTGACATCCRTCGATCTAATAATAGATTTTTTTACTGAACCAGCAAATATTTAAGACACGATTTAGCCCTCTCTGCTGCACAGCATGCAACAACAAAATGAGGAAAGTGTGTCCACACAGAAGCAAACATTCTGCCCCAATCCCTGTTTGTTCAGAGAAATTAAAGACGACGGGGAAGTTCAAATCTTTCTCCAGAACAGCGCTTCTGCTCTCTGAATCCAAATGAGGCCATTGCCTTCTTCTCCCATTCTTCTTCCACCTCCCTCCCTCCCTCCCTCCCTTCCTTCCTTTCGTCCTCCTCCAGAACTTCTTTGTTTCATTTCCTCGTGTCTTGCCCTCATTCCTCAGCATCTTTCACGCCCTCCCCTCCTCCTCTGTTCAGAAAAGTTCTTTTCTATTCTTCTTTATTAAATCTCATGCTCTTTCACTGTGTCATTCACCTGCTTTTAGCCCTGTACCTTACAACTCTCAGGTGTCTATCACAGGTATGAGAGGGGATGTTTTTCASTGCATATACACCCTCAGAACACCACGTAATGCCTCAGACAGTTCTCCGGTATTCACTGTATGTTTTGGCAGTAAAAATGGTGTGTGGTTTGAAAACGTCTTAGTGGATGTTGTTTTCTGCTAAACATAGATCAACTCCAGGAAGTTCTGTAAACATTGCTGCTTTATAGCGAGCGAAACGCCTTCAGACATCAAATAGTGAAGTTATTCCCAGAAGAGTCTGCAGAATCTCTGTTCTTCTTTTTACTTTGTTGCATCTTCAACCCTCACTGCTTCTTTTTTGACTCTCCTCCTTCTCTGCTCCTCTTCCTCGTCCTTCGTTTCTTCTTGCAGTCACCTCGTTCCCTTTCCCTCCTCCTTGTAACTTCACTTCTCACTCGTGCCCTTCCTGCTGTTCACACCTTTGAAATATGACGTTACAGATGAATTTCTGAAACCTTGGTGCAGAGATGATGCTAATGACAGGCAATTACTACGAGCCAGAACTCACTAATGGACTTTTACCATCGTTTATCTCCAGCTGATTTCACCGCGCTCCTTTTTTATGACAAGGGGAGTGGGGAGTGCGACCACAGTGAGGGTGAGCTATAGGAAAACTTTAGAAAAGTGAGACGCAAATTGTGAAATCAACTTATAACAGTATGAAAAAGCAGTGTGAGAAAATCTCAAACTGAACAATATTTGAAGTAATTACACCTATCAGTTTTAAAAAAGTGAAGCGGAAGGCTTTCTCACATTAGGAAAKTGCAAGAATAAAACCAAAGAAAGGACCCAGGAAATGAAATCAAAGAACAGCAGGAGAAGTATTTCTGGCTCCGAGCACTGAAAAGCTATTACACTGATAACAGTGTGSATAACCTTTGACAATTAATGCTTCTAATTACACATAATGATCTCAGAAGAACAAATAAAATGTAAACATTTTAAAGGCCTGCAAATATCAGTGTGACGTGCATTTGATTATTAAAAATAATACATGCATCATCGTATAAGGCGCTCTGGACCCACATGAGCAGCGCTTTAAAATACGACTAAAAAAAACATGAAAAGCAGAGAACAAGAAGCCGAACACAAAGACTCGAGTTGCAAGGGAAAGTCAAATCAAAGGAAACTTTTCCTGAAAGCACCGGAGAACTGAGGGAGCAAAAATAAATAAATGAAATAAAAATAAAACTGAAGAACTCGGTTACAAAAATATAAATAAATAAAAAGCACTTCCACAAACCGGGAGCATTTGAATTAAACTTCGCCAGAAGGATTAAAAGAAATCCAAAGTTGATACAGCAAAAACCAATTAATCGAGCCCCAACAGCAGCATAAAGAAACGTGTTGAGATTCGGCTAATTAAAAGAAGTTCTGAGGAGACGAGAACATGGGAGCACTTCAAGCAGGCGCTTGTGTAAAAGGTCAGAAACAGATGGAACAACAATGACACACTGCAGTGGGGTGGGTGGGGGGGGGGGGTCTATAACTAGAAGAAAAAGGTTGCTTCGAGAACTTGATGAGATTGGAAGAAACATTATAAACTTGGTCCATTAAAAAAAACAGGGATTGCTGCAGATTCAGACATTCTGTGAAAACCTCAAAGATGGTGGTTTGTGTAAAAATACAATAAATTAAACTCAGCATTATGTGCCGAGCCCCAGTATTGGTTACTTGCTATAGTAAATTGAGTGTTTAAAAAAAATCACTTACGCACAAACCGTTTCTGTTTGTAACGCTGCTCCTGAGAGGAAAAGGTTCCAGGAGAAGGATGATATTTACCATAAACCCTGTCCCGCGTGGCCTCTCTTTTCATGAAACCATGACAACATGATGAAGGACCGCGGCGCTGACAGAAAGGGACAGCTCACATTATGAATCCGCTCCGTGAACTATGGTGGGTTTTAGTGAAAGTCACAAGTTCGGAAAAAAAGCTGAATGTAGAGATGTTCAAGAAGAGGCTGATGTGGGTAAAAATGACAATGGTGAGCTCAGCTGGTGGTAAAATATGACCCAAAGCATCGCTGCATTTAAAGTTCAAACACTAAAATGAGCTGGAAACAGTTTCTTTCTTAAATACTTAATAAAGTCCTTTAGAATAAAGTTTGAAAAAAGTTTTTATACCCATAAATTCTCTATTGATTACATCCCTGATCTGGAAGATAAACTTTCTTTATTGGTGTCAAAAAATAATTTAAGAGTTGAACCCACTTAATAATCTACAAGCTCTTAACATCACCTTAATCATACAAAACTTTAATCAGCTAGAAATTATGCATTTTACATAAAAACTGTTTTTATAAATGGTTCAATGACAAGAAAATTACCTTAATGTGCAGAGGGATGTGGACAGTGTATGATTTCTTTTATTTTACAATAAACAAATTAGTCCTTGGGTTTCCTTCGCAGGGTGGCTGGGCTCTCCCTTAGAGATAGGGTGAGAAGCTCGGTCATCCGGGAGGGACTCAGAGTAGAGCCGCTGCTCCTCCACGTCGAAAGGAGCCAGTTGAGGTGGCTCGGGCATCTGGTAAGGATGCCTCCTGGACGCCTCTATGGTGAGGTGTTCCGGGCACGTCCCACCGGGAGGAGGCCCCGAGGAAGACCCAGGACACGCTGGAGGGACTATGTCTCTCGGCTGGCCTGGGAATGCCTTGGAGTTCCCCCGGAGGAGCTGGAAGAAGTGGCTGGGGAGAGGGAGGTCTGGGCCTCCCTTCTGAAGCTGCTGCCCCCGTGACCCGACCCCGGATAGGCGGAAGAAAATGGATGGATGGATGGTCCTTGTTATGTTAACTAATGAAATAATCCTATAAATCTCAGAAAACAATTTCAACATTAGAGGTAAAAAGTTTGTTGAATTAATATGAATTAACAGAGAAGGCCGTTAAAAATGTATTACTAGATTTGCCTCCTTATAAACTGCTGCAGTTTTTTATGTATTTTTGTTGATTTTCATTGTTTGATTACATTTATTTTTTTCTTCAGTCTGTTCGATCATTTAGTTTTTTGTTTTTTTGTGTACAAAAATTTTTAAAACAATATTTCACATTAAATATTTCCCCCCAAACTTAACAAAATAAAAATCTACTCCCATATTTAACACTAGAAGTCCCACGAATTTTGACCACCCCCACTGAAGTCCTGAAAGAGGGTCAAAAGACCCTTAGCCCAAACATACGATTCTGATGGCTCCAATTAGCATCCTTTTATTTGTACATGTGGCTATTGCCCCTCCTTCTGCTTAGCAATATGAGACATACAAACATCTTTCTTTGTTGTAAAAACAAAATGTATAGACATCGTTGTCGACACAATGATGTTGTCGTCGACATCGTCGTCAACGTAGGTGCAGAGTTTTGGGCCAAAGGGGGGATATGTAGGGGTACAGTTTTGGGCCAAAGGGGGGATATGTAGGAGTACAGTTTTGGGCCAAAGGGGGGATATGTAGGGGTACAGTTTTGGGCCAAAGGGGGGATATGTAGGGGCACAGTTTTGCCGCCCGGTGATATTCTCACTCTGTTTCTCAAGGGTTCTTGTTTAAATGTTTTTGCTCTGAAGATATGGTGTGTTGCAAAGAACATAAGTGGATGCCACTGTATTTTCAGAGCTACAGTAAAAAATTGTAAATATAGTATCTGATTCAAGTATTATGAGTTTAGTAAGGTTTTGTCTTTTTGTTTTCAATGAATATATCAAATCAGTCAGAATTGACTAGGAGCACAAAAGTTATTTTGTGGGACAGTTCAGAAAATTTACAAATACCACACATTTACACCTGTGAAACACATTTACGCCTGTGGCAGAAAGTAATTTACAGCTACTTGAATAGCTGTAGTCCTAAATGCAGAAACACTGACAGGATTGGATCATTATTTTTTACCCTTCGATCGTGTTTGGAGCAAAGAAAAACACAATGGCACCAAAGAAGACCTACACTGCTTTGTAAGTTTTGGAATTACTGACTGCTATGGATGACTGCGAGTCCGATGGAGGAGAGGAACTAGCTTTTGATGAAATAGATGATTCAGACACTGATTTGAACTTAGAACKTTCTACAGATGAAGATAAATGGTAAATGGTAAATGGACTGAACTTATAGAGCGCTTTTCAAGTCCCTCCGGACCCCAAAGAGCTTTACGCTAACAGACATTCACCCATTCACACTCACATTCACACACTGATGACGGCAAACTGCACTGTAGCCACAGCTACTTTGTAAATACTGTAAATAAAACTTGTTGCTAATTCCTTTTTATGTATCTTGATTCCCTCAGCCATGTCTGCAGCCCAAAACTCTGCACCTACATATCCACACTTTTTCCCAAAACTCTGCACCTACATGTCCCCCCTTGGCCCAAACTCTGCAGACATGGCTGAGGGAATCAAGATACAKAAACAGGACTTGGCAGCAAGTTTTATTTACAATATTTACAAAAACGGCTTACACAAGCAATATATACATTTTGTTTTTACAACAAAGAAAGATGTTTTTAAGATACTATATTTACATTTTTTTACTGTAGCTCTGAAAATACAGTGGCATCCAGTTGTGTTCGTTGCAACACACCACATCTTCAGAGCAAAATCTTGTAAACAAGAGCCCTTGAGAAACAGAGTGAGAATATTATCAGGCGTGGTGGGTGTGTCTGGATTAGCTGCAGCCATATGAACAACAAAAGGCAACAAATAGCCCTCATATTACTTATTTTCAAAACAAAAGCACCCGTTCACAGCTGMTTTAGAATGTGAGCTAAAATCCTTGAGCTCAACCGATCCCTCTCTGGGTTCCAAAGGTAGAAATATTAAATGACCCTTCTCTGGGACTTCTAGTGTTAACTGGTTAGTTATGTCAGAAATGCTGAGATGACTTGTCTGCAGGGAATCTAGATAAAACGGTGAAAGTTTCTCCAATGGCTGGACTGCAGGACGTCTTCTGATCGCCGGCCAACTGTGTCAAGTTTCCAGGTGGAACTTGCCAGAGCTGGCAAAACAAAGGACCAAGGTTTATCCAACATGAAAAACAACTTGTCAAATTCAAGCTGAAGAGTTGGAGCGTTTGAGTCGAATCCAAGGTGTGAAGCTGCAACCAGGTGTGCGGTGGAGATAAATGTGGGCTGAAGGAGCAGATTTTAGGTCTAAAAGTAATAGACGATGGAAAAATCAAAGTATTTTTTTCTTATTTTTTAAATATAAAATAAATCAAAATGTGTACGTTTATTAAAATCTGCTGTATTTTGTGATAAAATGAAACTTGCTTTTAATGAAAAAATGAGCTGGACTGATATTTGGRAATGAGAGGTTTTCAGTTTGAGGTCAAAATTTATCAGAGATCTGAGGGAACGACAAATTCAAAACATGAACTTACATATGAGCTGTCACCTGGGCTCTGGTAGTGATTGGGTAAAACTCTCTTCTGAAACAATTGGAATGACAACAGTATGCTCCGATCTCATCTGGACTGATTTATTATGGAGACTAAAGAACGGCTTCTCTTTCAGAGAGGTTTGTGTCCTTGATAAACTGTTGCCTGTTCTCTCCCAGCCCATTCACCAGCTGCTGGCTCCTGTTTTACTGTCTGCAAATGGTTTTATCAGACATTTGGTTTTAAAAACGGCCGTCTCCTTTGTCTGTTTTACAGCTACTTCATGAACAGGGAACGGTATGTGACCGGAGACAAAATAAAACGCTGCTACCTTGATGCAGATCCTCTTATTGCTTCTCTGTCCTGTAAAATGATTCTATTAAACCTTATTAAACTAATAACTTTGTTCTATAAAACCAGTTTTTTTGTATCCATTGCAGCCTACATTGGTCTTTTTATGCACATCAAACTCGTATCTGCCATTCCTTCTCTTCATTTTTTTTTCTTTTTACTTCAGTTGCTCTGTTCTGGGGGTTGCCACTGAGCACATTTGCACAATAAGATTTGGCACATGTTTCCCAGCAGACGCCCTTTCTGACTCAACCTGGGCTCCAGCCTGCAGCCTGCAGCCTGCAGGACTACAGGACTGCAGCACTGACCCCCCTGAGCTACTGCAGCCCCAGACCTGGATCTGCCAACAGGAAAACTGGAATAAATCATTCTGATACTGACTTGGAGTGTTTACTTCGACTTTAACTCTTTTTAACTTGATTATTACCAAGAAGAATGTTAAAAGATGAAGAATTTGTTCTTTAGCTGTGCAGGATGGAACATTCGGAGAGAAAACTGTTAGTGTGAAAAGCTCCCCACAAGTTGTTATTATTATTTTCAGGTGTTATGTTGGACCAAAGTATTTTAGCTTGTCATTGCTGGATGACTCACCGTTTGTGGACCCAMGGGCTGCAGAGGCAAAATGACACCTGTTGCTGCATCAGTGATGCCTTGGTTAAAGTTTGTCCTTTTTGTTTTCACTTTAAAAAAACTGTTTTACTTCAGTTCCTGCTGCAAAATCACTGAATTCTGCAAGAAAAACAGAAACATTAAGTGGGTCATGTGTTCATATCTTCAACTACTTTTGAAATATTTTAACCAGAAAAAAAAGACGTTTGTTTATTTGTTTGTTTCCTTGCATGCTTGTTTTTTTGTCATGAATCCTACGTGGAGAATGTTAAAGAATGGAAGAAACATAGCATAAATGTGTGTTTTTTTTGTTGTTGTTTTCATCTGATGCTATTGAAGGTGTCAAAAAAACAGTTGGGGTGGGGGTGGCGCAGGGGTGGGAATTCTTGGGTATTTACATTAACTACAAAAAGTTTTTGGCATTTTGAGTAATTTCAGATGGTTAACCTTTTTTCATGAAACCACGGCGCACAAAGAAAGGAACGAAGGAAGCTCATTTATCATCACATTTCAGCCCTGAGCTCCCACCATAATTGATCACTCCTACAGAATCAGAGTCTTGCAGAACTCCAGGTTACAGTGAGTAAACTCAAAGTYTGGCTCGTCCTCCCCACCCCCACCCCCACCCCAAATGAAGTTCACATCATGTCTGACCAGGCAGTCGGTCCGGACTCGGTGGGCTAAAGAGCACAAGAGGAGGGGGAGGTGATTCAACGTCTATACTGTTTGGAACAGCCTGGTTTTTTTTTCCTGTCTTCATGCAGAGATGCCATTTTGGTTGTCTGGCAAAGCAGAAAGGGTACAACGGGATTATGGCCAATAGCTAATGAGCTATTTAGTGCTGGAAGTGCTGCCAGGAGAGATTGTCCTGCTGCTTGTTCAATTTGTATGTTCATGATGTACAAAGGCAAAGGGATGCATGTGAGAGGACATTTTATGATCTGAAAAGGAGGTTAGAGTCTGAGCTCTGAAACTGACTGAAGATCTTTAGTTTAGTTTCTACATTTAGTCATTTTGAACTATTTTATTGATTTGTTTTGTTGTAACTCTACAATCTTGCTCTAATAGAAAGATGTGTTTATTCCTTTTCATTAGTTTTTAATTTTTATTATTTAGTTTTTTTATTTTTGCATAGGCAGATTCACATCTAAGTGAACCAGTTAGTGCTGGCAGCTGTGCAGTTTGTTTGGCTGTGAAACACAGGAGGGAGAACGAACGGCCACCTGAAGGCTCCTGATGGTGGAGCAAGAGGAACCGCTCTGTTCCCCCTGCAGACCTAATCTGATGCAGCGGTGTAGATTATCCTTTACTCAGGGAGAAACACCCCATATTCTCTGTTTTACCTTACAGGTGAACTCTTATCTTTGTGTGTTTTAGGATGATGTGGCTGCAGATCATTAAATAAGTAAAATAGATTTACCCTGCGATGAGCTTATACGTTTGTGCAGCAATCTGATWAGCCTGAGCTGTTATATTGAGGTTGTGACATTTTTGAATTAATTCATTATATTTCTACTTTTAATGRATGTGGATGGCCGGAAAGGTGCAATATAAGTACGGTCCGTTTACCATTAAAGTTTGTTCAGTTGTTTGAAGGAGATTTATTCTGTTTAACACTGATTTTTAATGCATCACAGATACTGTTTCATTTCTAGGTTAACTAGGATATATTTGATTACTTACTTTGCCTAATTATCTATTTTTATGACTAAACTGAGGTTTGGTTAAAATACAGTTTGGTTTGAGTGACATGTCACGGTCCTTGATACATTAGCTAATGCATACCTTAAAGTGCCTGTGACATCAAWTTTTTTGTAATAAATTTTGAATGCGTTTTTGGTATGAGAACATTGATAACATATAGCAAACCAAATTTCACGCCATTGAGATGAACAGTTGTTGAGATATTTGCAWGTGAAGAAACAGGAAGTGATGTCAAAGGGTAATATAAGCATGTGAACAGAGCGACGCTACAATAATTAGAGAAGAATCTGATGTTTATTTAGATTACTTTGTGTCACTATTTGAGTTGAAGAAGAGTTTAAATAATAATGTTTCAATGAACAAAGACTAGAGARTTTTCTTTCTTCAAGAGTTCCCCTTTGATGTCACTTCCTGTTTCACTTTGCTGAGCCAAATTCAAGAGAAAATATGCCAGTTATGAGACAAAACGGGTAAAATCATGTGTGTTATGCCAATTTTCTTAAATATGAGTATGTTTTCTTTGACTTTTTGTTTTTGAAGGATAAGCATGTCACAGGCCCTTTAATTACACACACAGCTATTTTCTCATGAGTTTGTAGGAAGTTTGTTCAAGGATCTGGTCACGTGGTCAGGTGACCACATTATCTACCTTCACATTTCTGTTGGATTGTATATTTTAATAATCTTGTATTCATCAAATTGTTTTACAAAATCATTTTTATTTTTGCACGCAGGACTAGTTAGTCTCCCAATATGATGCAATTTAAAGTAAATTATTAACTGAGGATGTCTTCTGCAGCTTTAAATGTCTGTTAGGAGTTTAGTCAGCAGAGTCCCTCTATCCTGTCCGCCCTGAGAAACGTCTCTGCTCCTATAATTACTGTTCTGAACCCCACCACGGGCCGAACCCGGCCTGCTAAGTACGTGAGACATCTGCATGCTCACGCTGGGAGCCTGGCTGACCGAAGATCAGAGCCAGACCACTCAGCTTCATTATCAGGGAGCAGAGGTGGCACACGGAGACGCACAAGTCAACCAGCCGCCTCCTTCTCTGTGTTTGATAGCTCCCGTTACCCTCTGCTTTCTGCCTGCTCCTGGCTTGACATTTTCTGAGCCCCGTTCTGAGGAGAGCAGGAGAACAAGCTCGAYGAGAGACAAAGACAAACGGCAGAAAGCAGAGATGGAAGGAGAGGTAGGAGGGCCCCGCAGGAAGGAAGGCGCTCGCTGTAACAACTCTTTTTGTGTGCTACCAAAAGAACAGACCCCGACATGACAAGGGTACATTAGCTCTCTGTTTCTGTTCCTGCCTCTCTTTACCTCCTGCTCGTTACCGCAGAGCCTTTTATCAACGTGGCACATGAGTTTAGTTTGATGTTGTCTCTTCATTTCCAGTTTTATCCCCCATTCATTAGATTTTCTATTATTTCTTTGAGGGTGAGAGTGACAAAAACAGAGAAACACAGACGACCCCCACATTTATCCCCACTGCATTCTCTTCACGAGGGATCACCTCACAGAGCTGAAGTGTCAAACTTACAACTGTACACAGTTTGATAGATATCAGAGTAGAGAAGTTAACAAGATTTATTTTATTGTGTGAACTGGATTTGATTAGATCCCACTGCCGTATACCCGATTCTTGACACAACTAGGACACGTTTTAGAAGAATCCGTTCTTCTTTTGCTCCATGTTTCCTTCTGTTCTAATTTTAAGATTAAATGTCACTTTGGTCGTGTCTCGCAACGAAAATATTTTTTGTGGAACTTGACACTAACATGAACGTACGTTGGTGTGATATAAAAAGCTAAAAGTTGGAGATAATGGTGTGTAGCGTTGGCATGCCAACATGCTCAACATGACGACGTGCAGCAGGTAATATTTAACGTTCATCTAATTTTAGCATGTAAGCTGAAAAAAATGTACTTTATGCAAAATACTGTATATACAGATGTTTGTTGGCTTTGTACTTTACTGCTCTACGGTTTAGGTTTTTATACTAAACAACAGGAAAACATGTGCAGTGTGCTGCAAACAGGCAGCAGTGGCTGCTGGACATAAGCACTCAAATAACAGATGTAGAGGATTTAATAAAAAACATGTCAACTAGTTCAACTTAAATGAATTAAAGTACAATACATTCAATATACAAGCTGTTGTTTGAGTAGTTGTTATC
>NW_013952409.1:4587287-4589194 GCF_001266775.1 Austrofundulus limnaeus | reverse complement strand
AGTAAAGGAAAAACATTTACTTTAAGTAAATCTAAAATGTAAAAGGTAAACGAACCTCGCAACTTAAATTGGAGGAAACAGGTCAAAATAATGGATGGATAGACAATAACACACATTTAGACTTGTGAAAAAAAAAAACAGATTGACTGAATTTTGCAGCTGGTGCAGATAAATTTGTTTTTACCCTTTTGTTAAAAAGGAAAATGAAGAAAAAGTAAAAGAATAATAGAAAAATAAATTGTTCATGCACTTAAAAAACATGTTGGATTTACTAAAACAAGCTATGTCAGTTGATTTCACTCAACTGAACTGAGTAAAAGTAAATGTGAAGTAAATGTGTTACATTTACTCAATTCAGTGAAGTGGAACCAGTTTACATCATTTGTTTAAGTAAATCTAACACAACTCTGGGGTCTTACCATCCTGAGGCTGCAGAATCAAATTCAGGTTGTGTCAGGAAGAGTATCAACTGTTTCATTGAGTTTGCACGTGAAGACAGGAGAACTGAAAGAAAAACAGAAAAAAGGTTAAAAACAAAACAGCGTCAGAAAAAAAACTACAAAAAGAAACACAGAAAGACAGAAAAACCACTTCACAGGTCCAAAACTGAAGCATATAAACAACACTAGAGCGCAGCGTGGAGAGGGCTCAGTTCTGGAGATGTTTCTTGTGCATCCGGATCGAGGTGTCCTGACTCTGTTCATGGTATCATGAAATCTCAAGACTATCAAGGTATTCTGGAGCATAATGTGCTGTCTGTGTCAGAAAACATGGTTTCAGTCACATGTCGAGGGTCCTTCAACAGGATCCAAACATAAACTAAAAACACTAAAACAAAAACACAAAACTTTGTTTTTTCTGAAGTAGCTTTCTGAGCCCTGATATAAATCCTGTTGACCATCTGTGGAAGGAGATAAAACATGCAGTCTGAAGAAACGACTCTTCAAACCTGCTGGAGCTGTGTGCACATGAAGGACTGTGGACAGGTGCAGAAGTCTCAGACAGTTCCATTAATCCCTGACTGCAGTGAGTGCCTCAAAACAATGAAATATTAAATTACTGCTGCAATGAATTTCTCTAATTCTGTGTTTTAAGTCAAATCTGAGCTCAAACTAAACTTGTGAATCCAAATTTTAACACCCAAGGAAAGAAGACATAACTTATTAAATACGATAGAAGGAGTTGAACAAAATTGCCAAACGAAAGCTACAAAGTGTTTAAACTTTAATGTGGAGAATAAAAAAAATGCTGCATTTCTCCTGCTGCGCTGGATTGAGTTAAAGTCTGAAATGCTTCTGTTTCAAAGAAATCACACAGATGCAGTGAGCCTGGAGCTGTTTCTGTGGGAAGTGTACGGCAGAGCAATGATATTAACTGCTGAATTGTACGTTTTTCATCAGTGAAGAGGAGGATCTGATGTTTGGCAGATAGAAGACCCGTCCACCGATTCTGTTCTGTTCAGCAGCCGACAGAAAGACTGATAAAAGGAATCATTTTCATGTTGCTTTGTAATTGGATTAAGTCAAAACTCTGCATGTAACATGTCACTTATGCTGCTTTTTTTTTACAGAAAGTTAAGCATCCGTGAACTCGTTTATTGTTGTTGTTGTTGTTGTTGTTGTTGTTGTTGTTGTTGTTTCATAACCACAAGCCAGCATGGGGTTTAAGCAGTTTGTCAGCAGTTTGTAGGTGTGGTGACAGTTCTGAACAGAAAAATGTTTGTTTAGAAAGAAAGAGCTTGAAGATGTATTTACTTCAGGTTGATAAACAGATAGTGAACACCAGAGAATGTGA
This sequence comes from Austrofundulus limnaeus, assembly GCF_001266775.1. Lineage (NCBI taxonomy): Eukaryota > Metazoa > Chordata > Actinopteri > Cyprinodontiformes > Rivulidae > Austrofundulus > Austrofundulus limnaeus. The sequence continues at coordinate 4,587,400 of NW_013952409.1, read as the reverse complement.
CCAGTTTTAGTTGCTCACTTATGGCAACATGAATCTTACAGGATTTTACTTTATTGCAGCCCTGAAATGAAAAATGKTTTTTAAAAAATATATATGTATACTGTATATATATA
>NW_013952409.1:4585633-4586865 GCF_001266775.1 Austrofundulus limnaeus | reverse complement strand
TATATATATATATTACTAGAAGTGTGGTGACAATGACTAACAAAACTGTCGTTGCTCTCACCAGCAATCATATCGTCCACTCATCAACACTGACATCTTTTTTTAATATCATAATTCATCCTTCATAAATGTTTATAACTCAGCAGGTTCAGGTCAGGTTTAATGATGACAGAGAGGAAAAACGTTGTGGTGATGCCTCACTCTGTTCCTCTGCAGTCTGCTCAGTTTTCTGAGCTCCCAGACGAGGTGCACGTGGAGCCGTTTCTCTATTGATTTGCCAGACTCAGAGTTTGGGTTTACGCTTGGATTTTGCCAAATATAGTCAATGACTGGCAGCAGTTCTCTTCAGCCCTGCTTACAGCCCATTACTCAGTCATGTGATGTTCTGTGTTGGACAAAAACAAGAGTACCATGACCACGACTCATCTCCCTGCACCATTTTTTAGCCTTTCAAAAGGTTTGAATGAAAACGTCTGATTAACGGACGTGTTTAAATATAGATGCACAAAACTGTCAAACTGTAAAAGCAACGCATGCAGACGTCTCTGGTTTGCTGGATTTAATTTAAATGAATGTAATTTTAATTATAAAGAGGGAAAGAAAGCTAATTGGCGGTCAGGTATGAATGAACCCCCTCCCCTCCCACACACACAGTAAAATGCATTAACCTGACAGCAGAGAGGCATTCAGACCTGACCTCCAGCGGCCAGCCCTCTAACCCACAGGCTAATTATAAACCTCATTATGTTCTTTCAGTCCTGTTCCCTCATCACATTAATTCTGCTCTGTGGTCAGACAGGCTGAGGACTGATACAGAGCGGCAAAGAACAGATTAGCCTCTTTGCAGACACATCTGGAACTTCTGCTTCGACAATAAAAAACAAGATTTTCTTCTTTTATTCTTTGGGTTTWTTTTTTTTTTGCTCAAACATTCAAGTTTTAGGTGAAACACTGTTCAGCCTTTTCAGCTGCAAAACTAATTAATGATAACCAATTAATCAGTTGTTTTAACTTATAACAGTCACAGGTGGTCAGAATTGTAAAGTAACTAAGTACAWATACTTTGTTACTGTACTTAAGTAGAAATTTTGGTTATCTGTACTTTACATGAGTAAYTTTTCAGCGTACTTTTTTCTTTTACTCATTACATTTTTACACAATTATCTGTACTTTCTACTCACTACATTTTTTAAAAAGGTAAGAAGTAGAAAGTCGTTACTCCTATTTTATTC
>NW_013952409.1:4575584-4584736 GCF_001266775.1 Austrofundulus limnaeus | reverse complement strand
TTTCAGGACCCCACCTTGATGTTTCGGGACCCCACTTTGGGTCCCGACCCCAACTTTGGGAAACACTGATCTAATGTTCTCATAACTTCATTATGTGTTGTTATAGATATTTCGGACATGTAACTAATCTATTATCAATCAAAACATAATAGATCAAACACTTTCAACATTATAAAAAGAAAAACTTAAAAATAGAGTGTTGTGCTTTTGACATCAGTACTAACCTCTAATAACTATAAATTTCTTCAGCGCTTAAAAAAGAATAACGTTACAAAACCTAAAAGGGAACAGGCGTGTTCTTTCAGATCACATTCTGCTCAAATGAATTCCATTTTCTGTTCAACAGGCAGGAAGTTCTGATGTAAACTGCAACTCTGATCATTTAACACCAGAACATTTCAGCTCCTAAAAAGCTGCAAAATGTATTAAAAGTATGAGATTATCCACTGACTCATTTATTGAAGTGGGGGGGGGGAATAAATCTGGTTTGAGATTCCCACTTTTCTGCTTCTTTGCAGAGCACTGTGACACCAAAATGACTTCAAATGCTTTGGCTTTCCAGCGGAGTCCTGTGTGTTATCTGCTTTTGCCTCACTGCAAGGAACAAAGAACTTACAATTTCCAAAACAAGCTCTGAAGACCAAAGATTATCCAGCTAATTACATATTATCTGAGACAACAGACAGCCATGGGAGGACCAAAAGAGGCATATACTCAGCCACTAAGAGGCAATTACAATTACTATCCGTTCCACAGTTTCACTGATGAGGAAGGTGATAATGGTTACAATCATGATGACTAACAAAGCGTGCAGTAATCAGGACTGGCAATTGTGTCCTGCAGCCACAAGAACAGTGTTAACAAGGTAACCTGCTGAGAAACAGACACAATCGAGGTAAATAAGAGCAGACGAGTAATCAGTCACATAAACTTCAGTTTGGACCTGCTGATGGCTGCAGGGAGGCTGAGACTGACAGCTCGGAGTATAGAAAACACTTGAAGAGCTTGTTGGTTTCACTTTGTCACTTGAGGAGATGACAGAGTTGACAGTTTGATGTTCGTTAAGTTTTAATGTTAGTCTTTTTTTATGTCGCTCGCTCAGTCTTTTCATTCAGCAGCAAGAATATGAGTTCCTCTCCTCTGAAAGACACTCAGCCACATTAGAAGTCATCTCAGATCACTTTGTGTTGCCTTTCTGGACCTTTTTCTCTTATTTTAAGGTACGACATTAAGTAGTTCTTATAGGTCTGGGATGTGCAAGAAAGTTTTCTGCTCCTTGGTTCACTAATAAAATGYGTCCAGAGTTGCAAAACGTGCTGCAACAGTGGTTATCAACTGGTGGCTCGTGGGCCACTTCAGGTTTGTTGAATGGGAGCCTTTTTGGCCATGGGGAGTGACATTATGAAACTGAAGAGATTAGGGGTGCAACGATACAGACAATTCACAATTCAATTAAGCGTGATACATTAGTCTCACGGTTTGATATTCTTTCAAAACAAAAAAGAGAAATGTCCGTGTCCTTCTGAACTTGTAATTTATTGAAATTAATTATGAACATTTCTTTACCTTAAAAGAAAAGTTTTTAAATTAAATGCTGCTGAATCAGCAGGTTTCTGAGTGGATCTCGACAGTGCAGCCTAGGTGGAGTAGTCGAACTCAGATCCACTGAGCGTCTTCAGAAGACAAGCTGGTAGAATAAATGTTAAAAATCTGTATTGTTCCATACACAGTGTGTATTGAACAGTTTGATATAGATACATGTATTGTTGCACCCCTAAAAGATATATAGCACATTTTAACATTTATTACTATTATTACACTTTATAACAAATGAAAAGACCATATTTATATAAACAAGAAAATGTTGTATAGTTTATAGCAAATTAAATAAAACTACAACTGAACTATGTGGGCATATTTTTTAACTCTTATTTTCTAATCTTATGGATCTTTAAAGGTTACACTGWTTGATCTGAGAGAAAGATCCTACTTTAAGGCTGGAAATTGGATTAATGAATTGGCCAACAGGCTAACATGATCTAATCAACAYGTTTCACTTTTTGTATGACTRATCAAATATCTGCAAACAAAYTGATAAGAAAACTGATGAAGCWAGTCTTTTCTGTTGTATGTTGGTCAAAGCTTCAAGAAGCTGCTGCAGAGGTTAGATCCCTGTTACAGGTGACCAATCCCAGTCCTGGTATAAAACATGTGGGTTTAGAGCTATGGTGTGAATTTAGATTATAGGATTAAGTGTGTACTGATGGTTTAATTTACAGATATCCCACAAGTCCCTGAGAGTAAACAGAACTTATTTAAGTTGCAGTATGTTGTTACTTAAATTTTTCAAATTAGTTGAGTTGMGCAAAGTTAAGGTTTACAACTTACACATACTAATTTTTGTGTTTTGTGGACTTGGAGAAGGTGTTCGATCGTGTCCCAAGGGGGGCCTTGTGGGGGGTTCTCCGGGAGTATGGGGTACCGGGCCCTTTGATACGGGCTGTCAGGTCCTTGTACGACAGGTGTCAGAGTCTGGTCCGCATTGCCGGCAGTAAGTCGGGCTCGTTTCTGGTGAGAGTTGGACTCCGCCAAGGCTGCCCTTTGTCACCGATTCTGTTCATTACTTTCATGGACAGAATTTCTAGGCGCAGCCRTGGTGTTGAGGGGATCCGTTTTGGTGGCCTTAGGATCACATCTCTGCTTTTTGCGGATGATGTGGTCCTGTTGGCTTCATCGGAACGAGATCTGCAGCTCTCGCTGGAGCGGTTCGCAGCCGAGTGTGAAGTGGCTGGGATGAGGCTCAGTGCCTCCAAATCCGAGGCCATGGTCTTGAGCCGGAAAAGGGYAGAGTGCCTTCTCCGGGTCAGAGGGGTCACCCTGCCTCAAGTGGAGGAGTTTTAAGTATCTGGGGGTCTTGTTCACGAATGGGGGAAGAAGGGAGCGGGAGGTCGACAGGCGGATTGGCGCAGCGTCTGCTGTAAAGCGGACGCTGTACCGGTCCGTCGTGGTGAAGAGAGAGCTGAGTCAGAAAGCGAAACTCTCGATTTACTGGTCGATCTACGTTCCTACCCTCATCTATGGTCATGAGCTTTGGGTCATGACCGAAAGAACGAGGTCCCGGATACAAGCGGCCGAAATGGGTTTCCTCCGCAGGGTGGCTGGGCTCTCCCTTAGAAATAGGTGAGAAGCTCGGTCATCCGGGAGGGACTCAGAGTAGAGCCGCTGCTCCTCCACGTCCAGAGGAGCCAGTTGAGGTGGCTCGGACATCTGGTAAGGATGCCTCCTGGACGCCTCCATGGTGAGGTGTTCCGGGCACGTCCCACCGGGAGGAGGCCCCGAGGAAGACCCAGAACACGCTGGAGGGACTATGTCTCTCGGCTGGCCTGGGAACGCCTTGGAGTTCCCCCGGAGGAGCTGGAAGAAGTGGCTGGGGAGAGGGAGGTCTGGGCCTCCCTTCTGAAGCTGCTGCCCCCGCGACCCGACCCCGGATAGGCGGAAGAAAATGGATGGATGGATGGATGGATGGATGGATGGATGGATGGATGGATGGATGGATGGATGGATGGATGGATGGATGGATGGATGGATGGATGGATGGATGGACATACTAATTTTTTTAAATAAATGTATTTTTTGAGGCAACAGGTTTACCTACATTTTTTAAGTAGAGTCCACTTATTGCATAAACTCATCTCACAAATTATACAGTTTTTATCAGCCACACATCATGACAGTAAAAGTACMTACAATTTATATCACAAAATATTACAATATATCATACAAGCATATTGTACGAGATTTAAAACCCTCGTTAACATGGTAACAGCTCAGTCTTGCTCAAGTGAACAAAAATATTGGTTAAAAATGTTTTAAAAAAAAGGTGTGGGAGGTTGGAAGGTGAGAACCACTCAAAATAAGAAAATTGTGAGCAACTCTGAGGTGTCACAAATATATCTTTGGTGTTTTAAAACAAAAAAATATGAGCTTTTGTCTATTTTTTCATTAAGGCTGTGAGCGTTTCGTCTTGTGAGCTTTTGTCCGTCCATCAAAATCTGTCAAATATTTGCATCATAAGACAAGAAGCAACACCTCTTTCAGGTTCCAGAGCTTTTGATAGAGTTAAAGTAAAAAAAAACTGACTAAATCCTAAAACAATAAGTTGTTCCTGCTGCATCTAAATGCCATCTATAAACCTATGATTTCCATCTTTGTTTTTTGGAAATCCTAACATACTTTTATTCATTATTCAGCTTCTCTATTTTGTCTGATGAAACAGATGAAACAGACGTTACACAAACACAACCTGCTCGTTTCTAACAGCTTGTGAGGAGTCAAAAATGTAACGAGTGAATCCCTGCAGCTCAGATAAATCAGAATAAATACATCTGAGTTCTGCTGCCGTACAACTCCCTGTTGGATGAAAGACTGTTGACAGAAAAAGAGCCCTTTGAATAGAGAATGACATCATGTCTAATGGCTCTACAAAGAGGAGTATATCAGGGAGCCCACTCAGCGTTTATTCTGTGAAAGATGACGAGGAGGAGGCCAGCGAGCACAGGAGGGATTTTCATTTCTTCCTTCATGTCTCTTACAAAAAGATGACTTCAGCTGCCCTATGTGCTCTGTGAGCGTCTTACCACCAGGATTTGTATCCATCCAGTGCACACAAGCTGCTCCTGAATAATCACATTGATTTGTCACAGCAACACCTTAAATACACATGATTAAAGAAGTGCAGAAAGTGTGTGACTCGTTTCCTCTTTCAAACACGCTTCGGTCAAAATAAAACTGGATTACACCAAAGCTGTTCGGCCTTTTTCCAGTAGTCAAGTGAGACACTTGACTCTGTTTGTCCCCTTACTGGTGGAAGAGAGTTTTTACAAAATTTAAACTCACTGATGAGACGTTTCTGATCCGGCATAAAACGTTTGTATTSATGTGTCGCCCGCGTGATTTCTAAAACTCCGCCACAAAGACCGGGTCACAGGTGAGTTTCTTTGTAAACACACCGATTTCAGCTCGTAAATTAAAAAGGCATTCAGTGGGATAACGCGAAAAGGCCACAGAGATTAGAAGTGATGGATTTTCTGCTCTTCTCATTTCGCAGCCTGATGTCTTTAGAGGGAAAATCATTCATAAACAAACATTCAGCTTCAGCTCCAAAGTTTTATGAAAATTATTAAAGGCTGCTCTAATAAAGTGAGAGAGAGTTTCCATTTACTGCAACAAACTGGCTGGATTATTGAGTTTGTCTGGGAGTTTTTGTTCTTTTTTAACCTTGTTTTAACAACAAAAACGGGTTTTTCTTTGAAAATAGATGATTTTAAAGATGACACTGAAGAAATTTATTTAGTCATTTAGAAACTGATATTAAAAGCACCACACCATATTCATAGTTTTCCTTTTTAAGTATTGATTCTTATAATCTATTGTTTGACTATTGTTGTGTCTTGATTAAAATAGGTTTAGGTATAATAATAAACCATTAATAAAAACATTGGAGAGCATTGCTGATCAGAGTGTCTGTGATTCAGCCGTAGGCCTGTAGTGGGCGTACCAGGCACTGAAGAGCCATGTATTTATACGCCGGGACTTCCGGTTTTCATTCAGCGTTGGTTTCATGTCTGAACAGAGAGCATTAAACCACTGGTCTCTCCAGTCACTGGTGTTGTATGGTCCATCTCTTCACATTTTAATCTATTCAACATTCATGTGATTTCTTCACGATTTCAGTTAACGAACACTAAATTTTCTCACAACGTATTCTAAAATAAGTCAGTTCTTTTCAGTTCCGAGCTTACATTTGGGTACCAAAGACCACTGCCGGTGCAAATGAACAAATGTCACAAGGTGATTGCACACAAACACATAATGATGTCATGAAATGTAGTCAGAGCTACACAAAAAAAAATCTGACGTTCCTATGCTGAAAAGTTTTTGAGTTATACTCATTTTTGTGTGACCACACACCAGCTTTTCAAATGGCGCACCCCCCCCCACACACACACACACATGAAATATGGGGTCTATTGTAAAACCGTTTGCTAGTGCAGTGTACTTCTGTATTCCTACCAAGTTTCATGCTGCTAGTTGCTGCAGTTTCTACAGCTGACAAAAAATCTCTGAAAAAAAAAAAAACAGTTTGAAAACATTATGACCCCCGCTCCGTGTAGCAGCAATCATAATAACCTAAGATACCTTTGTTATTTTCTCCACTGCAATAAAAAGGTTCATGATTACTCACACACACACACCTACTATGTCTCTCCATCCTTGTGGGGACTTTCCATTGACTTCCATTCATTTTTTTTGAAAATTTTATATCCTAACCCTGACCATTTACCCTAAAATTAACCGCACAGGTACCTACCTAACCCTAAAACAAACCTAAACTCAATTCACACCTTGGTCCTAAACCCAACCCCCTCACCCAAAATCAGCTTCCGAAATTGTGGGGACCAGGCTTGCTACATTAATTTTCTGGTGGTCTTTTTAAACAACACAGGTCTGCTCAGCCCTCAGAAATATCCTGGCAGTTAAACGTAATGGTGTCAAAAGGCAGGAGTTGGTACAATAAAGCGTAGGAAATATTGAAAGAACAGAAAGACAGAATCCATTCTGATTACCGAGGAGTCCAGACTGACAAGTCATTAAAACACACATCCTGTCTGGGATTACAGTTCAGCTGAAAAGCCACTGTGCTCATGTGGGTTTAGCTGTGTGTGTACGAGCACGTGTCTGTGAATATATGAGCATCCATCTGTGGACAGTTGTGCACACTTCAGAGCATCCCAATGAAAGTCAAAGACTTGCTGTGACAATGAAGCTGAGCTTAGAGGAATCAACCTCAGCTTGTGTGTCAGGGATTGCTCTTAATTACCTTCCATCTGAGAACCACAGTTTGTTTCATGGTCTAATGACTTCAATGAGGATTAAGCACTTGCCACTGTGATAATTAGCCCATAGCACTCCCTCAGCATCCCAACAAGAGCCTCATAAAACCATCAACAAGGGCACAGTTAATAGCTGGAGTGTATTAATGGGTTTTTTCTCACTTTTATTTAGCCTTTAACCTGAGTCCAAACATCCCGACCACACCTTCTCCCATCAGACTCAACCCACGCACTTCAAGCAGGTTTAAACAAAACTGTTGTTAAACCAAACAATTATGCTCTAGTTTCTGCAAACCCTATTGAAACATTTCAAAATAAGCGCCCTCCAGTGGTCATAATAATGTGTAGCACCTTTAAAACTGAACTTTCTGATTAAATGCTGTRAAAGTATTTTAAAACAACTATAATTTGAAACAAGTGATTGTAAATTTGTTTTAGTTTTTGCTTCACTCCTTTTTATTGAGCTAATTTGAGCACAGCAGAACAACAYGTGCATACTGTGTGTGTAATTTCATTCAGCAGGAACTTGGGCTTATTGTTTCAAAACTATTTTAATTTGTGGCACAAACAACCAAAACCGCATGAAAAATGATTCAGTTAAGGATAAAAAAATAAAGAATTACTTTATTATGCTGGCTTGTGTAGAGTCAGAGCTGTTCTTGTTGATATGTGTGCGTTAGAGTTAAGTCCTATAATATTACAGAAATAAACCAGAACAATAGACTCATCGTGTCAGAGTTAGAAAAGGAGGGGGGATAATTATTTTAGAAAATGTTAATGAAATGTTTTAACGAGCCGACACGATTTCCTGAGGTCCTAATGAAAAGTCTGTGACAGGATTCCAGTCCAACACCTCCTTTCATGGGAGGCAGAGACACTTCACTGCACTCCTTCTCCACCTCCTGCAGGGTGAGCATCTCTTTCAGTTCTCACATAAATTACACTCAATAACCCTTGGAGTGTGTTATTACTGTATGAGCCAGTCTACAGCTTTAATATTTACAATTTTACACATGGAGTACTAAAACTGTGAGGATCGCTCTGCAAAACAGATGGAAAAAACTTGACTGGTAAAGTTGATTCACTTTGCTTCCATCTGCAGAGAGATTACAGTCAGAATGTTGATCTCTTCCTGACTAGAACTGACCCCGAATTTCTAAACTCCAGATTATTAATATAAAAACACAAGATGAAAATCATCTGGAGGGCAGTTAATATAACAAAAAGATGGCTTCATTAAACTTTTGCTTCACTGTTTGTCCACTCTTCCACATTAGTTTATTGAATTATTAATTCTAATTCATTAATGAGTTAGAGGTAAAGAAACAAATTAAAATTTATCACAAATTAAAAACATGAGAGATGGAGAAGTCTTCATAAACTTAAATTAGCAGATGATAACCGCCAAAGCGTAGAATGTTTGGTTTTCCACGAAGGAATGGTGTGAGCTGCGTGTTTGGTTTTCCACGAAGGAATGGTGTGAGCTGCGTGTTCTCAGGATGAATTTCGGGGTAAATAAAGATAAGAACAGTTCTGCTCTAAACTGGCAGAGTGACACACAAATCCGACCTGCTTTTTCAAACATAGAGGGTTCAAAACAATATGAGAGTGTGTGTTTTCCTTTAGATCTTCCATGTGTGTGTGTGTGTGTGTGGGGGGGGGGGGTGATATTTATATTGCATGCCCCCCCTTCCCTTTAATGTTAACCCTCATATGAGATTTATGTCCCAACAGTTGTTTTCAGCTTGTTCATGTGAAGTCTGCTCTCACTAAAGGCTGCAGATAATTATCCAGAATCTGAATCTCACCTTTAAAGCACAAAAATAACACCTTTTTCTCTTCGTTGCTCTAATTTGGGATGAAATTTTTTTAAAAAATGTAAAAACAAAGAAAAAACATTTTTTCCTTCCAAATCAGCTCTTTGATTTTTGCTGTTTTTGTGCCATATTCCAACTCTCAGGAGATGCTCTATATGGATTTAGAATCATAATTAAGCAAACTGACAACAACCACTGTATAAAATTAGCCAAAAACAAAGTATTTTATTACAAACACATTTTTCCTTTACTAATGAAATTCACCTGGGAATTCTAAAACAAACAACTTTCAGCTGAGTCAAACCAGTTTATACTGTATATATATAACAAGTGACAACATACGTTGTTTCAGGGCACTGTACATGAACAAAAGAACAAAAAAAGAAGAAGCCAACAGATTTTATTACAAACACATTTTTCCTTTACTAATGAAATTCACCTG
>NW_013952409.1:4573847-4575283 GCF_001266775.1 Austrofundulus limnaeus | reverse complement strand
GCATCCGTACTCTTCATGTGAGCTAATATCAGTCCACCACTAGCTCTAGTTTTCAGATACAGGTGCACTACTTTTCTGACCTACAACAACAACAACAAAAAAGCCATTAAAACCTTTTCCAGTGATGACATAAGCTGGAGGAGGAGCTGCCACCTGCTGTGGAGAGTCACTTTGAAAGGTGACGGTGTGATTCCCAATGGGACTTCTTTCTGTTTTGCAGCGTTATCACCGCGGCGCTCTGGAGGAGGTCTGGCTGCACTCTCTGTCAATTAAATAGGACATAATCCAGGACAACCTACGGCCGTCCTGCTTCATGTGGAGTCTCACCCCATGGAGCTGGGYGGCCATGAAAGCTGAGCAATCAACAAATATCACTGTCTTCATACTTTCTGTCAGGATGAAACTGTCTATGGCTGGGGGAAATAAAACATGATTTGAATGAAATAGAATAAATATAATCTCTTTTTATTCTGGTATAAATTGGGAAAACAAACAAGATTTTAAAAAGAAGTCATTTGTGACGTATCTGTGTACCATGCTGCAGATTTTCCTTTTTTAACTTCTGTTTTCATTTGTTTCTTCTGRTTCCACCCAGGTGAAATCTGCACTATCTTGCCAGGAAATTGTAAATTTCTATGTCTAGTTTTTTTTTTCTCAGCATACAGCTATGACACAGCAGGATAACAGCAGTCCAAATGAATTTTCAGCTGTTTTCTTACAGGAAGTAAAGGCACGGGCTTCTTTATATAGTGATTTGACTCATCCTCTAAAACAAACCACAACAGTGTTAGGTTCGGGTTTTTAAGTCATTTAATGAGTGCTTACTTACTTGTAAATTGTTCGTTGGTGTTTGCCCCCCCTACTTCAGGGTTCACAACACACATAAAATGTTTAGGGAATCTGGGCTTGAACCTGTGGCCTCAGGATTATAAACTAGCAGCACAAACCACTGACCCACAGCAGTGTTAATAAAACTGTGCGCTTGTGAGAAATTACAAAACGAGAATTTAAAAAAATGAATAAACCCTGATCAACTGCAAAAGSCAGTCMTTTTAGGACGTATGCTTTATTTTCTGCCTCATTGTAGAGATTTATATGTTATTTGATCGTTGTTTTATCTGCAAAATTGTTTTGTTGTGACAAACCCCATTAATCCCACTAATGGTCAGTTTTGTTCCTGGTGAACTCATATTTATTAATCAGAGCATTCTTAGAGCTTCAGAAAAGCTGGTGACACTGGTGGAAAAAATATGAGATGTTGGAAAATCCCATKTTCATCTTTAAATGTGTATTTACAGCAGCCCTGTTTAGTCCGCTTTAATCGAACTTTARTTCKGTTGMCTGGAAAATGYGATTTGTYTGGGGAGGTGTGAACGTGAAATCAAACTCTGATGCGGACCAAAAAAGCAAACTATAGTCTGCCTAAAATCCTACAT
>NW_013952409.1:4571725-4573629 GCF_001266775.1 Austrofundulus limnaeus | reverse complement strand
CCTTACCTTAAGCGTCAATATGTGACGACTTGGGAGTGAGAATGTGTAGAAATACCTCGCTGGGTGTCTGTATCAGGTGGACATCATGGCTGTGAAGTTGGACTCGCTCCTTCTCAGCGAACGCCGCCTCACATGGAGTCGTCTCAGCAAAAAACAATATTCTCCACGGTTCTGCCTCGTCTTCCTCTCATGCTGAACTCATTGTTGAAGAGAGTTTGTTTGGCATATTTGCCAAAAACCAACAAAAAATAAATAAATCCTACAACCACTAAAATCTGACATCTGTTTGCATTTTGTGAAGAAGGAAGTTGCACTCCGTGTCTTCTTCAGAGGTTTTTGTGTTGATTTCTTCAGTGGGCCTTGCTGCAGCGCCCCCACAGGTGAGGGAGGGAACATGTGGTTCACAGGGTTTTTAGCTTGTTTGACACAAAGCAGTGTGACTGAGAACACACCAACTGAAAATGTAAACAAATCTTGCAATTTTGGTCCCCAATCGAACTGAGTCTWAGAATAATACATTTTCTAATTTTGTTGTCTTAGTTGGTTCTGAATATTTAACACTTTKTTGGGTTTGTTTGTTTGTATGTTCTGCAAAAAGACTCTTGTTTTGTCAGATTCCTCAGCTGCTCTTATGTCTGAGGAGTGGCTACACATTTAACATGTTTTTAGCTTGTAGACTGGGATAAAACCTGAAAATGTGGTCGTCTGTTTTCGTTCATTTTTCTCTCTGTTGTCACGTTCTAATAATAGCTCGACGTTTGCTCTGAGAGTTTCCAAGCTGTAAAAACGAGCCACGCTTTCTTCTTCGACTATTAAAGTGACAAATTCTCTTTAGTTTCTCCGTTTGATCAACGGAGGCGAGAAATTCTTTTTTTTTCACCTTACAAATTTACATAACTTGTTTCCAGAACATAAACATCTTGATGTTTACGTCCTCTGTGTTTGTCTACTTTACAGTCATTGACTTATAATATCCTGCATGTTTAATGGGGCTCTAAAAAGAAACCTCATACCACTTTTATGGAGTCTAAAACTTTCAAACACCTCAGAACAAAAATATGCTGAAGAACAAGCGCCATTAGTTTAATGTGAGTGTAAAAAGTTTTAGTGGACGGATACAATATGCTGTTCAAAGCAGAAGGTCCTCAAAGCAACTTTATTTGTTCATTAACATCACTCTGTAATGTACTCCAAGTATAAACTGCATTTTGATTTGTGAGTGCACCGTTGTTGAGTAATCTGACACAAAATAAAATAATATAGTAAATCTGTCATCAGAAGCAAAGGCTGAGATTTGTTCAGTGGGATTAAATACAAAAACAAAACTGATTTCATTTGTTTTGTTTGACAAAGAATAAGAAGCCAAGCAGTTTATTTTTTACTGTGCAAAATATCTGCTAAAACATCATGAACACATTTGATGTATGCTGATTATTGTTCAGATAAAAGTGTATTATTCTGACCGCAGTTTGAACGGTTTTATTTTTTTATGGTGCAGGTTGGTCATGATGATAGTAACAATGTACATTTACTTTGTTGTTTAACTTTTTGGAGGATCTGTAATTTTACAAATAATTTTAATAGTAACTTTTACTTTTACAGCGGGTAAAATAAGTATTGAACACGTCACCATTTTCTCAGTAAATATATTACTAGAGGTGCTAATGACATGAAATTTTCACCAGATGTCGGTAACAACCAAGGCTGACTCCAGGGAGAACAAGACACTGAATATAGGAGAGCTAACGAAGGGAGACGAGACACACCTGGGGAGAGAGAACGAGGATCAGGTGTGGGAGGAGCTGGGGGCAGACACTGAGGAGACCTAAACTGGTACAGACAGAATACACTGACTAAAACCACAGATCCTCACAGGGCCAAAGGTTGTTACCCCCCCCCACCCC
>NW_013952409.1:4568642-4570152 GCF_001266775.1 Austrofundulus limnaeus | reverse complement strand
GGGGTGGGGGGGGGTAACAACCTTTGGCCCTGTGAGGATCTGTGGTTTTAGTCAGTGTATTCTGTCTGTACCAGTTTAGGTCTCCTCAGTGTCTGCCCCCAGCTCCTCCCACACCTGATCCTCGTTCTCTCTCCCCAGGTGTGTCTCGTCTCCCTTCGTTAGCTCTCCTATATTCAGTGTCTTGTTCTCCCTGGAGTCAGCCTTGGTTGTTACCGACATCTGGTGAAAATTTCTTGTCATTAGCACCTCTAGTAATATATTTACTGAGAAAAATGGTGACGTGTTCAATACTTATTTTACCCGCTGTATATTTGTTTAAAGTGGCTACTTGTTTGTTTGTACAGAGACAATGCACATCATTTCATTAAACTTTTACAAGGAGAGATGCATGGTACCAGGTTATATCACTTCTGGATAAATGAGAAAACAGGAGTTTAGAGTTTAGTTTTGAGCAACAAAAAGGGGTTGCCTAAAATTGTTTTCTGGATATTTTCACAAGTTCTCACTGAAACCTTTTCTCTTTTTTCACTTTTAAATTGACAAAGACGTTTTTGCGGTGTTTTCAGGAAACTCTTGTTTTAATGTGCTTGTTTTCTCTTTGTTTTTAACAGCCTGTGTTCTTCCCTGTTTAAAAAATGAAAACGGTGCCAGAGATGGCCTCCTCTCCTCCGTTAAACTGCAGCTTTTACCTCCATCTTTGTTTGTTTTTTTCTGTATCAGAAACAGGAAATAAGTGGAAGATACATAAAGGTTTTCTGCTGCTGGGAACTAAACGCACCTCCTTCCCTCGGAGCTTCTCGACRCGTTCAGGAAACTAGATTTGAGTGTCGGTGACCGAGGCTTTGGGGCGTCAACTTTCCTTCAGACCAATGGGAGCTCACGGTGAAACTTTGTAAACAACTCTTCCACGCTGCTTTTAACACCACTTTTCTTTAAGATCCGAGGAAGGAAGCGRCGGTGTTCCCTCAGACCGACTGACACGAGCCTCATCAGGTGAGGACGACTTGGGTTTAGCTCGTGTGCTTTTCCAGCTTGTTTGTTTGTCTGCGTGCTGATGTGTGTGTGAGCGCGCGCGCACAGAGCGCGCGCCTGTCCTGTAGTAAACCGTGTTGCTGCGAAGCAGCTGTCACGCACCGAAACAAGCGAGGGGGGAGAGTGTCGCTGGGTGGGGGGGTTCGTCTGTGGGGCGAGAACAGTTTGGAACACGGTGTACGTTTGTTTTCACGCCACGGCAGAGGATGTCTGCTGCTCCCACTGACGTTTGGACCAAACTTTTCACTCGTCATTTGACACCGCGGGCTTGTTTTGGCTTCTCCTGGGCTTTAAAGCAAAGAAAAGTCCAGTAAATGAAACGTTGTGGGGCGTGGAGCTTCTATAGTATTCTAAAAACCAAAGCTGTCTYAAAGGTTCTCATTGCAAAAGTGTAAAAAATGAAACAAAACGTCAAGTTAACCTGAGCTGCATGGTGGTGCAGTTTGAAAGAGTTTACTCAGTAGTTTAATATATATAT
>NW_013952409.1:4562059-4567420 GCF_001266775.1 Austrofundulus limnaeus | reverse complement strand
GACGAATTCGACCTTCGGAGGACCCGGCCTGCCGTTTTGGACACAGCCAGAGCGTTCCATTCCAGTTTGATAGAGGGGACTAAATAGGTGCAGATTTTTTATTTTTTTATTATTTACAACTAAATTCAAAGAAGTCAACAAGGGAAGACTTGTCCTTCCAGCCTTACGTTGGAGCCAGAGTTTGACCCATGAACCGGATAATGAAGACCACCAAATTGTAGCTGGTAAGTCCAGACCTTAGTTCCTTTGCAAATAATTTGACACACAAGTTCAAAATAAGCTATAGGAAGTAGAAAAAAAATTGAACAGGTTAAAAAAAATATTGACCCAAACAGAATATAAAGAGAGACTCCAAGTACACAACAAAATGCATTTAATGGCTAAAATAAGTGCATTTTGTTCGATGTGTCCCCTCTAAAAAGACTTTGAGAGGAAATCTGCTGTTCAAAGCAGAAAGAAATATGAGTAAGATCAGATTAAATGCAGGAACTCAAACAGGACTGTGGAGAGCCATAAAAACAGTTTGGTATTCAAACATGAAAACTTCTGCTGCACATGGACATTTAAATTAGTCACTCTATCTGTGTCTATAATTAAACACGTGATTGTATTAGTTGGCCTTAAGTCACAAACTTTGCTTACAAACTTTAAATTTAATGTTGCTCAGACTGAGTTTATTACAAACAGTTTTGTGACTTTGCAATGAGTGCCTTTAACACTTCCAGCCTACAAGATTATTTATATATATATTATAGTTTCAAGTTATTCAAGGTTAAACATGAGTCGTAGATGGAACTTGACAGTTTAAATGTAACAAGCCTTTGGATGATTTTCTGAGTAATTGCAACAGACTAATGATGGAGCRCAGTTCATTGAAAATCACTCAGCTTTTGCCCGCTAACCGACAGAGACAGACTGTTATTAAAGCCGCTTTTACAGCCCTTTGAAAGTGTCAGAGCGGTGATAAGGAACGGTATCAAAAAAAAAACCTGCTTACTCGGAGCCCCCTTTGAGTGTGAGACAAGAAAATACGACCATCCACTTAGCAGGTAGACATTACCAGGAGAAAATGTTCATGGTTAAGTGCTCACTTCTATTTTTAAAAGCTTMCAGTGATGTATAAAACCACCAATCATAATCACCAGTCACCTTGGTAATGACGGCTTTTTCTTAAATTTCAGATTAGTATGTAAAATCCATGTTTTTTAAATTTTTCCTGAATCTGCTCTGTGACTAACTCCACTGTTGTATCTGTGCGGTGTCAGTGTTTCTGCTGTCTCCAGCGGTGCTGAGGTTGAACTGCACGTTCGCCTGTGTTCTGCTATCTCCTGCCTTACTGTCGATGTGAAGAGCCTGCTGTAGGCTGCAGAAACCTTCTCTCTCTCTGAGCGGATGTGGGCACAGCTTTCGTTGTGGAACGCCAACATCTGTGTGCTCTGTGCTCCCTCAGCACGCCCACCCTGAAGGAGCGCTTGAAGGGGGGGAGGGAGGCTTCCTGTCACAACAGTGCAGAAAGTAAAAAAAAAAAATTTGGCAGGAGACTTGATTTTTGGGCTGGTTTTACGCACGGAGTCATGCTTTTTGCTCACTGTAAATTTTCTGGAAACGTCACGCGATTCTCTGAAAATCTGTTTGGTTTGCTGGTTGATTGAACCAAGTTTTGTTTTTGCAAGTTTTGTATCTTTCTGCTGCTTTCAGCTCAATCAGTGGTGTCTCAGCTCCTGTTCAGGTCTTTGTTTTGTTGTTTGACTTCTTGTTTTAGCTCAGAAATGTGTCGGGTTAAGAATGTAAACTGTAAGAAGTATGCAGGATCAGTTCAGATAATAAACATTTAAGTATTTTTTCTTTACAGCAGGGCTATTCAACTAAATTGCTCCGGGGGCCACAGTTACTGCCGGTCAACAGCTGAGGGGCCGAACATCCAGCAATTAGTTATTATGTAAATAAACCAAGTATTACAAATATCTGTTACCTTTGAATTAGTTTAATTTGCTGCATTTAATCATGAATACAACATACAAAACCCTATAAAAGTAGTGGTAATTAAACATTATCAAAAACAAAAGTTACACGTTATACCTTCTATTTAACACATTATTTTGACATCTCTGACTTGCCAAATTTTTAAACCAATTTTATTTTCACTTTCATCATTTTATCTTCAACTGCTTGTAGATTTAACTGTCTTGAGTGTTTATAGAAATGGTTTCTACCAGCTTCTAGCCAAGATTCTGACGTTTCTGTAGATACCAAACATGTCTATGTTTAAGTAAAAAAAAACAGAGTAATTAAAGTAGGAAACCGGGGTTTTGGGCTTAAGAGGTGAATGAACCAATTGACGGGCCGAACTTTGGTCACTCACGGGCCGGATGTGGCCCGCAGGCTGCCAGTTGAATAGCCCTGCTTTACAGTAACTGATTTACCTAAACTTAGAAGTATGTTACTGACACAATGGAGAATCAGTCATCATCAGAATAAGTTTGCCCTTTTATTGATCCCTTCAGGGGAAAATCTGAGGTACGGAAAAAAAGAATACACTTAATAATCTATTAAACCAAGTTTTCAGAAAATTGTAAAGTCACCAAAAATAACATTTTCTCTCCACATAAAGAAATGTACTGTATATTCTTTCTAAACTTATTCTATTTTGATTTTCATTAACAATAGTATTAACTAATAGACCTGTTCTTACATATACATTTAGAAGACTTTATTGGCTTATTTTTTATTGTTAAAGTATTTCTGTTGTTGTAATCATCTAGTTTAATTGTTCAAATGAATTGAAGGTGAGCTGCAGAGGAAGATACAGCTCATGCTTGTGTTGCCATGTAGAAGGTTTTTGTTTTGTTTTGGGCTTGCTCAAGTTAGCACAAAATATGTAGTTATTAGCATGACGGCTAAGCGGTTAGCACTGTTGTCTCACAGCAAAAAGGTCTTGGGTTTAACTCCCAGGTTTGGCCTGGGGTCTGTCCTTCGTCCTCCTCCTGCACTCCAGTTACCTCAAAGTCCAAAAACAGGCATATGTGTGCTGCCTGTAGGCCAGCATCCCTTTAAAGTCAGTTAAATAATAAAAATAAAGTAAAGGTTAAAAATAAAAATGTGAAAATGTTTGATCGTATTTAAAGTATTAGGCTTTAATGCAGCACAGTGTAACTAAATACTGCAGTATTATTGGCTCTGGTGTGTGACAGTAGTGACAATAGGCAGGGGGTTTCCATAACATATCAAATATCTGTCTGCGTCAGAGGGTTATTTTTTGTTTGTTTTTGTTTGTTTTATTTGAATATGGTTTCATTACTTTTACTCTAACATTGGATTTGTTTTCCACCTCTGAAAGTAAAAATTAACCCTTGAGTTTCTGAACGAAACGGTGCTTTGAGTCACAGGTTTCATGCAGCGTGATGAGCCCAGCTGCTCCTCTCAGCATCTCCCAGCAGACGTGTGGTTTTCTTACCTCCTCGTGTCATTTCAGTGGAAAACATTAAAGCCACATAAATGTGTCTTTGTTTGTWTGGGCACATCTCGGTTTGTCGTGAAACCTTTGTTGCTGTTTGAGATCAGCTGAAAACCCAAAGCGACCTGCGCTCACGCCAGTTCAGGAAGCAGTGACACGGCGGTTACCAGACGAGAGGTTTGTTTTCACGTTGAGCGAGATGATAATCAACACGCTGCCTTACCCGAAACACACCGACGTCATTGCTTCCTGTAACCCTACCTAAACAAAAACAAGTCATCTGTCTGCCAGTGATGGGGAAACCACAGTGTTGTTGTGGGTCGAGACCTTTAAATGCACGATACGCTGCGAGCGCAATGAAGATCACATGTGTTACTAATCAGATACAAAAATCAACAAAAGAGCTCATTTAAAGCAACGATGACTCCACACACGTTAGACACGTTTTTCAGTAGAAGCAGCCTGGCTGTAAATGTGCTGCTGAATGCACGTGGGTGTGGAAAACCACAGACTTCCATCCCAAGAACAAATCATAATCGAATCGGTTTCGAAGTTTGGACTGAAACTCRTGCGCAGTAATAACGATAAGCATCGCTGCCGGCTTCACGCTAATGTTGTTTCCATAATTTGTTGCTTCAGAGCTGAGTGATAACCCACTATAAATCAACATTCTCCTCGTCATTCAGACAAAAACACTTGGAAGAAGATTAGATCAGTGTGGTGAAAACCATTGCTCAAATATTGCAACTGAAAATAAAAACACAATTAAAACAAATTTGGAGGATTTGTACGCCATTGATCTTAGAGAATTAAATACTTTAGAAATTGGATGAAAACCAGATGAACAAACTGCAGAATATTTCCATTAATCCATTAAAGTAGAATGTCTACTTATGAATTTAATCTGTTCCAACATGTTAAGATATTGTAAGTTCAACAAATAACACCTAAAATAAATAATAAAAATTCAAAAATATATTCTAATGCCACCTCACAAAAAAAAAAAAMCAAATAAAATAAACATGGACAACCATTAAACCCTGATTCTAATATATGGACCCAGTAACATAGCTGGAAGCATTGTTTGGTGAAATACAAACAATATTAATGATTCAATGAGGCAATAAACAAAGTTTCAGCCACTTATCCTCTGTTCATTGCCCCCCACCCCCACTGTCTGAATAGCATTAATAAGTACTTTTTAAACAGGCCTTTATCTAGCCTGGTTTAAACCAGACCCTGTCCTTCACTTTGCTTCGTACAAGGATCTGGATTTGATGCAWAGAGAATCGATTTCTTGAAGGAGGCGTGGCCTCTGCTGAAGTTTAAAATGATTGGATCAGTTGGCTGCGACGTATGTCGCTGTGACGGAGGCTAAGCTAAGAAGCTAACCGGAAATCGTGTGTGCTGTAAACAGCCCTACTGAGAGGAGAAAAGTACGGAGCCGAACGAGACGACTGTAGATGAGAGCTGCTGCTTTGTCAGACAAATTTATTTTAATTTGAAGCCTTATCAACACGGACTGGCTTCATTCACTTCCTCCACTGCCGTATGCTAAAATAACTAGCAGACACTGCGCAGAACATCGAAGTCATTCAAAGCTCCTCCTTCTGTTCTCTGATTGGCCCGGCTAAAAATCTGCCAGCGAAATCCATCTCAATGGGAGAAGTCCCAGACGGAGCAGTGAAGGGAAACTAGAATTGAGCAGAGCTGCGTAGGAAGGCAAGGGCCAGGCTAGATCTGATGTAGAAAGAGTATATTTCCACTTACAATCATTGCATCTATTCATCCAATCATCATCTAAGGGGCTGTAGTGCAGATAGTTTTCAATCATGGTTCTGTCTTCACAGCGGGTAAAATAAGTATTGAACACGTCACCATTTTCTCAGTAAATATATTACTAGAGG
>NW_013952409.1:4559349-4561598 GCF_001266775.1 Austrofundulus limnaeus | reverse complement strand
TTTTTTTTTTTTTTTACCATTCAGTTGGAGTCAAAAAGTAGAGCAGCAATTTACCACCACAGCATGATTCTTTGTGAACCACTGAGCTTTCATTAACAAGTTCCGATTTATTGTGAGCGCTCGTTTTACGACCACGGTCCTCGGCTCTGAAATCAATAACGCGGTGGAAAAGTGTGCCTCTTTGTCAGGATCCGTCCTTTCTCCTCGTGCTTTTTGTGAGCGTGCACATGCACAGCTGAAAGGCTGCCGGGCAGCTGAGCTGTGCAGAACAGAGAGTTGTTGTCAGAATGGGACAGTTTCAGAAATATCAAGAAATGCCTTCATTCCACAAACAAGAGACGTCCTGATTGGACTGGATGTATGGGGTGGGGTGGGGGATGTCTCAAAAGACCAGCRGTAACAAATGTTCTTTAAGGTTCTGAGCTTTTCAGAGGCTAAATGAAAGAGGAATTCACAAGTTTCAAAGGATTTACATTTTTTTTATCCCTTACAGCAGAACTGTTAAAAGCACATTGAATTAAAAACCTATCATTCTTCTGATGAATGCATATCACCCGCCTGCATTTCATGCCACCGTTGCAATCATCTAACGCTCAGAAAATGTGTTGAGGATGACTCTCCACTACTAAAACACAAAGCTTTAGTTCAAAATGCTAACATTCATAGARTTCTAGTCATTTTTCTGCTTGCTAGGAGAATTAGCCGTGGCAGCCATCTTGAACAGGGCAAAGTTGATCAGGTAAAATTGTACATCCAATGATGACTTTCTAAAGGTTTGATTAAAATATTTTCAAGATATTTTACTAACAGAAAAAACCTCACACACCTGCAAAACCATCATCATCTTTTTAGCAGGATGTGACTCCGCTTTACAGTTTCACACATTTAAACATTTTCATGCAAACAAACTCCTGTTGAGAATTTAAATGATTATATGTGAGAATAGATTGCTTTTCTAGTTTGCATTCTTGTCACTAAGTCGTTTTCATTTGATTTAGAACATTAATTTTGACTCTGAGATGCTGTCTGCTCTCTGCTTACAGGTGCTGATGTTATATTAATTAAAAACAAAGAAATGCGGTGTGTGATTAAAAACATGTCCCACTTCAGATAACCTTGTTAGCTTTTGTTTATTAAAAAATATGTTTATATTTTCAGTAAAACAATAGAATGACTGTCATTGTGATTTAATCTAAAAAAATCATTAAATGAAGTAGAAGTGATAAATATTGGAATGGATCCTGGTTGGAAAAGTTCAGATCTGTCGCTTGATTCTGAAATGTCCAAATATTTGTAAAAATTTGCAACACAGTTGAGATCAGTAATAAGTTTATGATCATTTATTTGATAGTTAAAGGTTTTTAGTTCAGCAATTGCTGTATGGAGACATGAACCTTCTTATCTTTATATGTTAATGCTAATGAGGATGCTGAACTTCATGATTAATAACTGTGAAAAAAATCATTCTGAGTTTTACATATGAAAGAAAAGATGCACAAAGTGTGTGTTTGCATGTCCTCATCTTGTTCTTGAAGTTAAAAGGAGGAAAAGTTTTTGTTTTTTTGTTTTTGTTTTACAGTAAACGTAACATATTTACCCCTGCAGTGAGTTAGACTCAGCTGAACATGTGTGCCGGTACATCAGCTGCTGACGTCGCCACATTGTGGTGTTTAACATTCCCTCGAGTGTTTTTTATATGAAGGCGTGCTCCGCAGATGCTCTCAAACTGTTCACTTGTGAAAAAAAAAAACTTTTTTATTGTTCTTTTTAGAAGC
This sequence comes from Austrofundulus limnaeus, assembly GCF_001266775.1. NCBI lineage: Eukaryota > Metazoa > Chordata > Actinopteri > Cyprinodontiformes > Rivulidae > Austrofundulus > Austrofundulus limnaeus. Next base: position 4,559,823 of record NW_013952409.1, on the reverse strand, counting down.
AGTAAAGTACGCCCTTGCAAATATTTTTTCTTTCACACTTCATCTTGCAGATGGTCTCCACATCCCGTACAGTGCATGAAGTTTACTCGCACATAAACAAAAAAAAAGTGCTCAGCAAGTTTTGGCGTTACTTTTTTTAAAAGTCTTACACTTGCAGAAGAAATGTGCATACTTTGTTTGGAAAAGGTTGTTATTCTGACAGAATTTAAAAATTAAAGTAACTTTGTAGGTGCAGCAGTGCTCGCATTTAATGTCTTTACAGAACAAATCATCTGACTGAGTTTCCCTTACATTCTATAAACTCATTCTGCTGTTTGAGAAACTGTAGAACTTTCAGTTCATAAACTGTAAAAGCCTGACCTCTAGTGGATGTGAAGCTGTCGCACAGTAATGATTTTAGATGATCAGAAGATGCTAGAGCAAGTAGATAAAAAGGAAATGTTTAATGTTAACATGTTCCAACATGTTAAGGTC
>NW_013952409.1:4557045-4558327 GCF_001266775.1 Austrofundulus limnaeus | reverse complement strand
TGTGTGTGTGTGTGTGTGTGTGTGTGTGTGTGTGTGTGTGTGTGTGTGTGTGTGTGTGAGAATGGGCAAATAAAAAAAAACGCCATAAAGCCTTTTCTTTAGCTGCTCAGGTTAATTGGTGCTCTGTAAATGCAAGCCATTTATCATTTTTCCAGCTCTACAGCGGTAACAATAGGAAGCAGACGCTTTAAGCATGTGAAAGCAGCAGCTAAGGGCAGAGTGAGAACTAACGAGCTAGCTCCCATGCTTTGGCCCGTTTCTCTTTGAAGTGAAGCTAAATGACCCTCTGTAAGCCCTGTGACCCACAGTCTGACCTCCACTTGGAAGTTTTTTCTAGAAGCAGGCTGCACTTTGTCTCTGGGGGGTGGTGGATGTGGATTTTACAGGAATGTTGCATGTGTGCAGGTACATGTGTGTTTGGACAGGAGGCYGGGAGTGAAAGAGGGAGAAATTAAAAAACTGATAAATGGGGGCGGGGGGAGACCAATTAGGCACAAAGCAACCTATTCAAAATGCTTCTGTGCCGGAGGAAGGATGGAGTCTTCTGAAAGTCCACACATGATGGCGAGAACTGAGCCATATTGTTGCCTGGTGTTATTCCTTCATTTTGTGCTGTGAGATCTGTTTGTGATGTGGTGGCAGGACCAGGATGCTTGTGAGTCACAGAAAGGTTAGCGGCTGCGCGTGGACATTCTTGTGGTGTCGTGTAATTGAAAGTAAACTTCCCTGGATGAAGAGTTTTGAGTGAAAGGTGAGCCTTGTGTCGTTTTGGCAGCACTGAAGATGAATTTTAGTCTGAATTGTTTCGTCACGTGTGCTGGTCTGTGGAAGATGATGATGATCGGGGGAGAGGGGTTTGGAGCGTGTCTTTGATGAAGATGTGTTTTCAGTTATCCGGCAGCTTTACAACCCCACACTCTGATATCACACACACACAGAGGGGTGACATCACAGCAGGAGACCATCTGAGTCCACAAACTGAGCTGTCAGCTTGTGCTCCTCAGTCCATCAGTCGTTCTGACTAGGGCTGTGTATTGGCAAGAATTTGGCGATACGATACATATCATGACAGAGAGGTCACGATACGACATATCCCGATATATTGCGATACTATAAGCAAGGCAATATATTGCGATTTTTTTGTCCAAAAATTCTATTAAATAAAAACCATCTTTCCAAGGAAAAAAATGAAAAACCAAAATTCATTGTGTCAGAAAATTCTAATATTACAGAGACATGCTTTTGATACATTTAGCTGTGTTCTGCTTTGTATGTATTTTAT
>NW_013952409.1:4547399-4556110 GCF_001266775.1 Austrofundulus limnaeus | reverse complement strand
ATACAGGGCTTTAGAATATCGACACAGTATCGGGAAATGAAATATTGCGAAATTTCAGTGTATTGATATTTTCTTATACCCCTAGTTCTGATCTCTCTTAGTCTTGACTTGATGGACTGATCTTAAACCCAGAGCCTCATTTTCTTGAGCAATTTGGATGTAAATTATCCTAGATTATATTACGATTTACATTGATAGCTTTTCTCACCAGAAAGGGCTAAATAACATCAAAATGTGTTTTGTTAGACTTTCTTTACTTCTGGAGATTGATGAGCTTAACGGGTTGGGACGATATTGGAGGGAAAAAATCGGGGCTCATTGTGATTGGTTTTTTTTTGGGGGGGGGGGCCTGCAAAACGGCATTTCCTGTTTTCTTTTTCTTTCAACTTTTGTTAACTTAAGGTCTGTCAGTTGAACATGAACATGTTTGATATCAACAGAAATATCAGAATCTTGTCTAAAAGCTCATAAAAACATTTTTACGTCCACAAAACACAGTTCGAACATCAAGCAGTTAAATCAGAAAAGAGACAAATTGTACAAAATGGCATCAGTGCAAATCTGTAAATACATACATTTTTTAAAAATATAAAAACAAATGAAAGCAAATAACATAATGTGTTAAATGTGTTGAAAGTTTTTTTTTTCTAACTTCATTTTGAGGAAATCTGGTCCAGCTGAAGTCAAATATCATAGCTCGTTGTTTTATGGTCAAAAATAAATGTTTGGATAATTTTTCAAAAGAACAAACATTTAAAAACAAGTATTTTCAGGCAGGGAAGAAAAAATGAACTTTTGCAATTAAAAATTTAAGATTTCTCAACGTTTATTGATGGAACCAACCATCCTGTGCAGAATGACAAAACATCAAATTATTTCTTCACTAAAACCTCTGTAAATTTGCTCCAGTTTATATTAGCAGCATCTTTGCACAGGTAATGTCCACATGTGAGTTTCTGGTTTTCAAGAGCTTTTAGCCTCATTCATTATGGCTTTAAATTAATTATATACTGTCTAATGCAGAACACATTCAGGTGGCAGGGAATAAAAAAAACAAATTTCAGTTCCATCCTCGTTATCTCTAAAACAACAGCAGCTGTTTTGACACTCACACTTCTGATGAAACCTCCCAAGTGTTCGATTTATTTTGATCCCAAGATTATTTAAGTAGAATTTGTAAATGCTGACATACGCTCAGTTACATCTTGACATGTTGTTCCGAGCAGAAACGTCAAGAAAACCTCTTGGGCCTGAAGAGGTTAATTGTGTTATAATTTGACAATTATATCCTATCCTAACAATTAAGTGATGTTTGGGTTTTCAACTTTCTCTCTGGCAGCTTTGTTTATCTGGAGCAGCTGTAATTTTTGTTTGGTTGTGTCATAGTTTATTTTTTTCCCTTAATGGACCATTAAGGTCCAATTTTTCACAAGAAAAGAGCCAAGATAGAGGACTGCCACTGCTGCAAACATCTCTCTGTGTTTTATTTGACAACAGGTTTGCATCGATTAAATGAACAAGTAGAATTCAGTTATTTGGGGCAGAGTTTGAGCATTAAAAATACACTGGATTTGTCCAGTTTTGGTGCAGATAGGAGTGTTTKTTGGCTTTGGTGGCTCTCAGAACGTTTCTGCTTATGTTTTAGTCAACTTTTACATGAGCTATTATCAGTGGTGGGCAGCGCTAATCAAAAAWTTAGCTCCGCAATTTCTAAAACGCTTATGAAAATAGGTAGGTCTGCAACTTCAAAAATGCTTATTCCATAGAAAAATTAACAGAAGCTAATTGTAAAGCACAAGTTCAATTTGACACTTACTAGCTGGCAAAAATTGTACAATATACAGTATGTACAACACCTTGTACAGCTTAATCCTACAACCGTCGATTGCTGGGGATTTGATTTCCTGAAACAGAACTTTGGCTCCTGGTGTAAAAATTAAAAAGTTGTTTAAGATTGCTAGTTCGGCTGCTTCTTTTCTTTTTCTTTTGTTTGTTGTAGATTTTTCATTAAAGAAGCATCAATAAAGTAATTTTAAAACTGTTTATTGGAAAACTGAAGCGCTGCATACTGGGTATATGTGACGGATTTGATTTGTGATGGGAAATGAAAGTTTTCCATGTAGTTGCACCACTTGACCACTAGATGTCTGTTTAACCCTGTTGGCGGATTGCTTCGACCAATTACGTCAAGTATTGAGCTCCAGCGTTTAAACTTCTTTTTTTTTTTTTTTAAAAAAAGGAGCTCTGATTTTAAAGTAAAATAAATCAATACAAATGTTTACTGTTTTTGCTGGGAAAGGGAGTACTAAACATTGCCTTCCTGCTACGTAAGCAGACACAAAGCATTGTGGGAAATGAGAACTGTGACCGAGAACAACTGTCAGCAAGGATGTATACCTTTCCAATATGTGTGTTTATCTGGGACGGGTGCTGTTGGATAGATCATGTGTGTTGTGATTCATTTACAACCATACCAACCACTGTTCAAGATAATGATGACTGATAAATAATTAGTTATTAGCGGTACTGCATTTTAATTTTAGAAAGCGCAAATCTGCGTATGAATTATAAAAATTAGTAAGACCGCCAACGCACAAACAAAATATTTAGGTCCGCAATTAGTGGATTTGCTCTTTAGTGGACTGGTGCCCACCACTGGCTGTTATCATCAAAAACATGTTAGCGTTATTTTAAGAAGCTGATAGTTTTCATCAGTAGAAAATGCTTTGCTTTCTATGAAGTTTGTAGATGATTGAGAAAAATCTAAAAGTGCCTTTTGTAGTCCTGATAAATCCATTAATTCTGGGCTAATCTGTTGGCTGCTCTGACCTCCTTTCCAACTCTTTAGTGGTTTCATTCAGCTCTCAATTACTCCTGGTCCTTAGTAGGGCTGTGTATTGGCAAGAATTTGGCAATACGATACATATCATGACAGACGGGTCATGATACGATATATCCCAATATATTGCGATACTGTCAGCAAGGTGATATCTTGCGATATATTGTGATTTTTTTTTTGGATCAAATATTCTTCTAAATAAAATCCTTACTGGGAAAAAAAAAAAGAAAAACCAAAATTCATTGTCTCAGAAAATTCTATTACATAGACATGCGCTAGCCTTCTGTAACGTGAAGGCTGACTAAAGTTGGAAAAAAAGAGCGCACGAGACACTTCATTTGGTTTAAAATAGAGACATTCTGACAAACAAGTAACTGTTTGTAACCTACCTCAGCTTAGAAGGCAGAGGGTGTCGGTCTTTTCTGCTCGGATTCAGCTGTCGAAGTATGAAGCTAATGTTTCCTCACAATGCTAATGCTACCCTTACTCTCTGGTGCTCAAGAGGTAGAGGAGCCAAATGGCTGGCTCACTGCTGCCAACTAGTGGTCAGAGGCTGAACTACTACATAAAAATGAACGGCTGGCAGGAAAGTTGACATTTTAAACCTTAATTAAACATTAATACAGGACTTTAGAATATCGATACAGTATCAGGAAATGAAATATTGCGATATTTCAGTGTATCGATATTTTCTTACACCCCTAGTCCTTGGGTCGCACCATACCTGTAAACAAATGAGCCTGCCGTCACTTTAGACTCAAAACCAACTCTTTTCTCAGTTCTCCAGTCTAAACACTCGTCTACTTTCCCACTCCCTYATGAAACCTTCAACTTGGCTCAATTTAGCAGAAACCTTATGATGTTGAAACCATGTCCTGACAACACACAAATACATTTTATTACTCACTGTGGCTTGTTCTGGTTCTCGTACTTATGAATTTAGAAGAAGCTGCATGTCCAAAACCATTTACTGGAAAGTAGGGCAAAGGTCAATGCAACGTTACGTTATTCTGTGTGCATCTTTGTGCGATTATGTGCATCATTGTGAACGTATGTGAGGTCTGTGACGAGATGGTGGATAATAGGAATCAAGAGCATGTGTGGGACAAACAGGGCAGAGAGCCCAGTGGAGGGGTACACATATAGACCCCGAAATTTCCCTACGCAGCAGCCGATGTAGAGGAACAACTATGGCCTTTGTTGGTCACCCCGTGGATCTCACACTCAGTTAATATAGACTTTTCCCTCCGTCTCTGCCAAGAGTCTGAAGTCATTTAATGAAGTGGCGGCTGAGTTTAGAAGGAGCCAGTGTGCTCGCTGCTCGTGCTGACAGAATGGAAAATGTCTGTGTTATGCAGCGAACAGCAAGTGACAAGAAGAGTGTGTTCTGATACTCACCTCTCGGCAGGCACACGCAATTTAAGACTGTGCACGTGTAAACAGACACACAAGAAAACACTTACTTGGAGAAGGACAGCAATTAAACAAATTCACACTTGGTTTGTTATGTCTTCTTCGCCCAGAGATTCGTCACTCAGTTTGACAGATTTGTGTGCAGCTTTCAGTGGATCGGAGAATTTCAAAACGTCTTGGTCACTACAACTGAAGCACTACTTCAATTGTCTGTCTCGGATAGTTTTTGTGTGTTGTTAAGGTAATACTACAAATCCTGTGGCAATAAATGAATTAATCACGTGATAAATTAAAATAGTCTCCAAACAAAGTTTTTGTTTATCGCAATAATTTCTGAAATAATTTATTGTCCAGCAAAATCTGTTATCGTGACAAGAATGGTAATTTACATAATTTTGCACTTGTGCTCCTAAACCCAAAGTACTTTATTGTCTTACAAATTATTTACAATTTCGTCCTTGTTTGGTTCATTTATTAGAACTAAACTTTGTCTTTCATGTCCATTTTCATGGCTGTCAGTTTAGACGTGTCTTCTATGAATGGACTGTATTTCTGTTTGTATTTTGTTACATTTTTTCAGTCTGTCTTTTCATGCATCCATAGGCAGATTGTTTTGGTGTATTGTGCTGCTGTCAGTAATTTTGAAAACACTTCAGTGTCATTTTGCCTCAGATCCTGGACCTTTCAGTTCCTATTTCTTTACCGTGGCTCCACTAGCATTAAGTGTGCCTCAGCAGAAAGATTCATTCTTCTCCTCTTCTTAAAGGACATTCTTTTTTTCATCACAACCGTAAGCCTCCTTTTAAATCAACAGACAATGTGTTTTTTGTCCATTTTCCTCTATGCTTTTCTTTGGAGAGTATATGGATTCTCTCTCTCCRAGGGCATCTGTGGGGACCCCTAGACATGGTGCTCCTCTGTAAGCCCGATTGTTTGCCTGTAATGAAGCATGATGAAAGATAACAGAATAAAATGTAATAATTCATGCAGGCCTCGGTGAGGAGCGCGTGGCTTGCTGTTGGCCCGGGTCATAATAGCCTCCTGCTCAGCCAACAGAACAATACACCAGCCCTGCCAGCACCACTCGCTCTGCTCTGGTCCAGCGATCTTGTTGTGCTTCGCCCTCACTCGTCTCCCGCTTCTATTCCCATTCACTTAACGTTTGAAGGCCGTCTGTGATCATCGGCGTGCCAGGACATCTCTTTGGGAGACAAGTCAGTGAGTCTCCTTGGACCTGTTTTTGGAAATCCTCTGTTCTTCATCCCTCTCCTCCAGCTTTGGGTTGCTTGTAACACTTTAGACCTCTTTTGAACTTAGCAGAATAAACCTTTTGATTTAGCATATTATGTGTTTTTGTCTTTAACTTCTTATGTTGGATGCAGAATCGATGAAATAGTTTAATTTAAACCAACACACACACATCTTATTTGCCCGTGAACATCGTTCAGAGTGACTCCACGTGGCTGTTTGGCACACGGAACACTGGAACCGAGCTTGTGGATTAATGACATAATATCACTGACATCACCAACGCTTTACTTCTTCTTCTGCTATATTCAGTTTATTTATTTTTTGTTGACTAAGCAGACATACTGATATGTTAAGTTTCTCCTGAGTTAATGGTTTGGAAAATCACAATGTTGTGTCAAAGTGTGAAAAAGTTTGTGCAGTATTTAGGATGGATGGATGGATGGATGGATGGATGGATGGATGGATGGATGGATGGATGGATGGATGGATGGAAGGATGGATGGAGATCTAAGTGTCATGCTCAGCAGTACAGTGACAGAAGGTTTTCAGCCTTCGTTTTTCCAAACCACTTGTTTCCAGCTGTTCCAGGAAAATCAGCTCCTTGGTCCCAGTTTTGTTGCTCTGCAGTTTTGACAAATGCACCACATTTAGAAGCCACTGTTTGCTCACAACTTTGACAATCAAGGAATTTAAACTCATGAGATATGCTAAGAATTCACTCTATGTCAAGAATTTGATACCGCCACTGACCTTCTCACTCTGGACTCACATTCAGTAACTTTCCCAAGGGAAAAGATCTAAGATTGGAAACCAATGAATGTCAGGGAGTTCAGTTTGCTCTTTTTACAGAAGCACAATATCTACCTGATATTTAATTTAAACACCTTTTGAAATCTTTTCTTTCCAAAAAAGGTTGTGCTATTTTATGAAAATAAAAAAGGTGGTGTGGATGTTAGTGGAAGATGTAGACAAGGAGGGCAAGGACAAAGCACAGAGGTCCAATTGATGCTTTAAACCACAGCCCTTCATGTCTCAGTACTTGTGTAACTTCCAGTATGTTTCAGTCTGCTGTATAGGCTTCTGTGTTCATGCTGACCTCAAGTCTTCACATTGAAGGAAATGTGTCAGCAGTGGTTTTCTGTGTTTTATAAGTTCATGATAAAGGTTTTTATCGATGTTAAAAAGCACTATTTATGTTTTTTTATTAAAAGCTCACAAGATTGAGAAATTATTTAATTCAATCCTAAATCTGCTTCCTAAATATAAAATAGAAAAGTGTCAGGAGTTGTGATATTTTCTGCGATTGCAGGCAGTTACTTCATCCAGTTTTTTACATTTTTGTCATAGATGTTATGTGTTTGTTATTTTTATTGTGCTTTTTTATGGTCAAAATATAAATGACTTTCACTTTTCTGTTCTGGCATTTTTAACATCTCAAGCCTTGTACACACGTAGCCAGGCCTTTAAAAACTGAATATGTCCGCCAAAAAAATATCTGCGTCCACGTGAACCTGCTGAATTTCACCACTGAGCCTTGTAAAAAACATGCCCAACCCATAGGGGACAATGCAGTGCAAAGATTAAACGTATGTCAGCCAATCAAAATCCTCCAAAACGACCACAGCTTCCTGTTTTGATCATGGCGCCTGGAGGTTCGTTTGTGTGGACAGACCGCGAGGTTGAACTACTTTTAAGTACCATGTTGGAATACAAAGTTAGTAAAACGGAAGACAGTATTGATTGGGAATCACGTCAGAGCAAGTACGTTGACATTTTTTAGAGCATTACCCAATGGAGTCCTCAGATGAGTTTCCCCATTCAAAAACCGAAATCGCTGGGGAATTTAACAACAACAAATGACAGCAGTCCGAGGGAAATATCGCCAGGCTGTTGATACAGGACGCAGGAGTGGACACGGTCGAGTGGTTCTTCTTTACTTTGAACTGTGTGAACAAATTTGGGGCGGTTCTCCAGCTACTACTACCTTGCCGTCGGGAATCGAAACAGAAGATCTGGATCTTTCCCTGTCCCTACCCTCGCCGTCCACGTCTTCTTCCTCCACCATGGATGTAGCAGACACAGGATCTGATAATGAAAGCAGTGTGGATCCAACATCAAAGCAGAGGAGAGACCTGCTTAATGTACGTACATTTGTAAGATCCATTCCTCATAAATGAAAGGTCCTTAGCAATAAATGTTCAGTTGTTTGATGTACTGTAATTCACAGAATAGGTTTGAGTTGTAGTCTTGCTATTATTATAAAAAMGTTAAGGCAATGCTTGTGTTAGAAAAGATGCAATAATCGATGTGTCTAGTGGAGGCAGGATGAGATTTTTTTATATTTTACTGTATAAAGGTTGCAGTTTTTTTAAATTAATGTAAAGAACAAATCACACCATTACGTACTCTTCTCATATTAGGCCTGAATATTTATTAATTTGTTGTGGTGGACACAAAATACACTGTTAAGACATATATTGCAAATATTGGATCTTCTGCTATTAATATGTAGAGGTGATGTGAAAAACTAAAACATCTGACATGAGATAGGATTACTTTTGTAAGTTTAATTGCAATGTTTTTCTTTTCTCTTTTTAAGGCAAAACTGAAAGGACACAGGCACGACCGGCTGAAGAGAAAGCTGCCTGCTGAGACCCAGTGGCTAAATGCTCTTGAGGAAGACCTGCGTGTAAAGAAGAGACTGGTGGAAATCATTGAGACATCAGAAAAAAAGTTAGCTGAAAACTATTCTAAAATGGCCAATACACTGAATAAACTTACCACATYGATTGTTGATGGGTGTTCTCTTCTGAGACAGGTCATTCATACTCCTGCACAACCACCCCACTACATGCCATATGAGCCAAGAGGTCCAATGTATTCTCACACAACGGCCYACCATTCTGTCCACCAAAACGCTGCAAATTATCCATACCCAAACAACTCCTTTGCTGGCAGAAGAACAACAAAATACAATACCAGTAAACACCATGAGCACCGAAGATATCTCCCACACACCTGCTGAAGCCACTGGGCAATTTTCATACACCCAGGCTCTCTTTAGTAATGGTTAGAGCTCCATTTTTTTATATAAAGGAGCTATTCTGTTACTGTTATGTACAGTGGTTTGCAAAAGTATTCATACCCCTTGAACTTTTCCATATTTTGTCACATTACAACCACAAACATAAATATATTTCACTGGAAT
>NW_013952409.1:4539758-4546507 GCF_001266775.1 Austrofundulus limnaeus | reverse complement strand
ATTCCAGTGAAATATACTTATGTTTGTGGTTGTAATGTGACAAAATATGGAAAAGTTCAAGGGGTATGAATACTTTTGCAAACCACTGTACTGGTTCCAGTTTTGCACTAGGTTGCAATCAGGTCAGTTTGTTTATTACAGTGTTATCTGACAATGTTTTTATGTTTGTTCATACTGTGAAATGCTTAGAATGTAGCAAATGTACACTACTACTAGAAATGGGCTGTTTGAACGCCTGTTAGAATAAGATCTGTTCTTAAATAAAACAAAATGAGAAATGTTCAGTATGTTGGTTTGAATTACATAAACATAAATATTTTAAATACAATGTTTCTTTATATAAAATTATTATGATTATCAGTTACAAATACAGCCATTTACAGTTGAAAGTATTGGCAGTACAATGTAATACAGTACATACCAGGTCCAATCTTTACAGTGAGCTGTAAAATAATTCAACTTCAAAGTCTGTCCAATGAGCAAAAAACTTATATTGTGTCTTACTCCTGGGTTTTGTCATATGTTAATGGAATGAACTGCAAAAACATTTTACAAAACACTTTCTAAATTCTTGTGCTAACACACACACAGTGCTAAGTATAACATTTTATGTAGAACAAGACAATGTAATCTACTAAATCTTTCAAACAGATTTTTGTGTTTATGGATCCAAAAACTGATTGAGGACTCTCCTGACCCGCTTTCCTTCTGCTGTCAAGCTGTCTCCTCTGACCACTGTTTCCGGTTGATTGTTCCCGTCATGCTGAATAGCTTCAGTTATGCTCTTTTCATTCACAGTGTCTTTTGATGCCTCACAGAAATTGTGCAACACAAAACATGCATAAATAGCAAATGGAAGATCATTCAGATTAATGTCTATGGCTCTTCTCAGGGCTCCAAATCGGGCTTTTAGTCTTCCAAACGCACATTCAATCACCATACGTGCTCGGCACAATGAAAGTCCAAAAGTACTGCTCCTGAACATTGCTTCCCCCGTTGGTATATTCTTTCATCAGGTAAGGCAGTAGTGGGTATGCGGGGTCACCCAGTATGTAGACGGGTATGGGATCTTCGTTCTCCACAATTTGTCTTGGACAGGGGGTAATCTTCATGTGTTTCAGATTTGTGTTTATTGTGGAGTTGGAAAATACTCTGGCATCATGTATACTCCCTGGCCATTTTACAACAACATCAATAAAAGAGTACTTGTAATCACAGGTGGCTTGTATGTTAAGGGAAAACCTCCCCTTCCTATTTAGTTACTCTGTAGAATTGGCTGATGGCTGCTTGATCTCCACGAGTCCCATCCACAGCTCCAAGGCACTGAGGGAGACCATACGCCTGCTCAAATACCTCCACAAGTGCATGCACAGCAGTCTCTGTTGTTGGCATTTTGATGTATGACGGTCCCAAGTACACAGTTATAGCCTTACACACCTGTCTAACTATTTTTGAGACTACCTGCTTTGACAATCCAAATGCATTGGCCGTTTTACGTAGTCTTCCCTCATCAGCCAAATAATACAGGGTGCATGCAACTTTTTTGACCACACAAACTGGAGATCGCATTACAGTAGTTTCCCCTTCAATGTAAGGACGAAGTAACTCCGAGAGTGACAGTAATGAAGTCCGTGACATTCTGAAGTTCTCCCGCCATTCCTCAGGGAGAGCGATTTCCCTCTCAAAGTTTTCCCACCAGCCAGCAGTGCGTCCAGGTCTGATCCAAAACCRGCGACGGCGGCGTTGAATGGTGGCACTGTGCCTCCGTATCGGAATGGATAGTTGCTGTAAAATAGCTGACCTCCAAGCGCTTCTTCTCCTTTGTAATTCCATATGTTGGAGCAGCTGTGCTTGCAAAAACAAACAAGCAAAAACCGCCTGAACCAACGTTACAATCAGCGCTTCTCTAAACGCAACCATTTTACCTCCTCTGAATGGGCAAAGAAACAATTGTCGCACATGTGACGTCACCGCCGCACTAACTGTCGCAGACATAATGCGCGAATCTCCGGTTAATAATGTCCACAAGCAAACGCCAAGGAGGAGAAAACGCAAATCTCCACTTTGGTTGGAGTTTTTGCTATCCTTCGTTTTTAGTTAAACCAAACGGAGTTCACGTGTGGATGAAAGGCCTAACCGCAAAAAAAAACTATTCGGTTTTCCTGATATCCGGGTACGTGTGTACAGGGCCTCAGTATACTTGTATGGTGATGGGACACATGACCCTCTATGAACAATAGAGCTAATCAAGCCTATTGTTAGGCGATGGCCCTCTTTTGCATGTGACCAACCTGTTTGTCCACCATGTGGAGGCAGTGCTTATAAGGCTGAGTTCACCTGAAACTCATCAGACTGAAGAAGTCTCTTGGAGGAGAGACGAAACGTTTCACTAAAGAAGAACCCATCCAGAGGACCTACTTATTTTTCTTTTTAATAAACTTGTATGGCTTTCCATTAAGAACTTTTCCAATAAAATGTACATACTCCAGATTTTAGAGCCACCTAACAAGAACAAATCTTTTGGTTCACTCTGTGAAGTTGTTTCACAATGATCTCAAGAATTTCTGCTATTTATTTGGTGAGTTAAGACAAAAATTATTGATTTAAAATAATTAATCAAAAGGTTTTTGACAAAAAATCAAAGTAAAATGTGATGTTGTGTCATTTTCACTGATTAAGTTTCATAAAAATTATCATAAGACGTGACCTTGGCTATTTAGGGTCGATTTTGATTTTACAGTGATCCTCAGAGGCAAACTGAGATGCGCGTCTTTCTCATTTTGATTTTGTACACCAAGTTTACTGTCCTCCATCTGAGAAACAAGAACTCTCGCCACATCACAACCTTTAGGAACTACGCTTCAGGCGGAATAAAGGAAAGTCCAACTGTAAGTGTGGTTTGAGTGTGCCAGTTCACCAGTTTGGTGGTCTTCCTCTGAAGGTTGTTAATTAGTGCAGAATGTAGACTACAGTTCTGCTGCCAGCACTGATAAAAAGAGGAAAGAGAGAGAGGGAGAGAGAGAGAGAGGGAGTAAACCGTACAGCTGCCAAGACGGAGGAGTTTCTGATAGGTTGAGCGCGGTGGACCAAAGCATGGAGACTCCTGGAGTTCTGCCTCCTGACCCATGTGTCTGCTGCGGGCCCATTGAGCCCATTGAGTCTGATGGCCACGTACAGTGAACCAGTGTTGACTCAAGCAGGAAACACAGTGGGAAGTTTTAGAGCTTAGAATGTGGTAAAAGGAAGTGATTTGAATTACAGTTTGAATTTTTGCATTTTAGATTATTTTCGATTTTCACTACTTGTTTTGTTGATTTTTCATCTTTTATTGTTAAATCTGAAATTGAGCAACAAAAAATGGCTCAAAATTCACGTTGTGCAGATTTAAACTTAAAACCATGTTCCACTAATTGAATTATTCTGCTACATTCACAGTACCAGTAAACTATGTTGTGTTTGTTTATGTTTTTCATGATGATGTAAAAAAAAACATAGTTAAAATAGTTACATGACATCATTCTTCCAAAGTTCACCACTTGTCGTATTTTCTGTTTAGATTCTTCTATCTTAATTATGTCTATGTGCTTCTTCCATTCTTTGTTCTCATATAAAATGTGTTTTATTATTGCCAAATTCCATTTAAGATATTTCCTTACACTTTTTTATGGGTTTGTGTTCAAGTTCTTTCAGTTTCTATCAAAAACAGCACTGCTTCATTGTGTCAGAGTTGGGCACCGTTGGTCCAGGTTCCTCCAAAAAATCTGACAGAGTCAAGAACAACCTGAGCTGAAGGTCAAYGCTGGAGGTGAGGCAGAGTCCTGCGTTCACCCCGGGACCTTCAGAGTTCAGTAAAAAAAACAAAAAAAAACATTATAGATAATATTTTTATTCTAACCTAATAAAAAGCTGAAGAGAGAGACAGAAGCTGCTTAAGTAGCCCTCAAAAACAAGCTACAAATTAATGGATACTTTTGTTACAAGATGGTTTTGCATTTTTGTTTGGCTCATGCATCATGACACCTTAAGCAACTTAAAGTTTTGTAATATTAGTTTACTTCTAATAGGTAATCCAAATATTTTAACAGACTATATCAGTTTTTATACTGTTTGAAATATAGTTTTTAATTTTTAAAGCACTTTCCAATCTTGACCAATGACTTTGAAATTTTAACAAGTTTTTCCTTCCAGATATATATATATTATTTTGGCGGGGTGTAAATTAGGGCAGCATGGTGGCTCAGTTCTTAGCAAGATAGTTGCTGGATCGAACCCYGACTGGAGACCTTTCTGTGTAGAGTTTGTTCTCTCTGTGCATGTGTGGGTTTTCCTCGGGTGCTCCGGTTTCCTTCTATTGACCAAAAACATGACTATAAGGCTAACTGGTAACTAAATTATCCCTATATGTGTGAGTGATTGAATGGTTGTTTGTCTCTGGGTGGCCCTGTGATGGACTTGTGACCTGTCCAGGGTGTACCCCGCCCCTCGCACTGTGACGGCTGGATATGAGCACCAGTGACCCTGAAAGGAAGAAGGGGGTAAAAGATAATGGATAGATGGGCTGTAAATTACAGAAAAATTAGAAGGCATGACAAAGTGGCATTTAGCGATTGACAAACAAACATGATGATATTTACAGTAGATGCATACCATGTTAAGTGAGGAAAATGTACAAGCGACCCAGCACAGCACCGGTTTTGACAGGACGATTAGATGTGAAGCAGCAGTTTGCCACCCCAGCTGCACCCTCTCCAAATGGCCACACTGTGGTGCTTTGTGTGCAGCAGCTAAAGAGCTGGAGAAATAAAATAATACTGTGAGATATACAGAAATGTAAAAATGCATTTACTGTAACAAACACTTTTCTTTTTGATTGTTTTGCTTTACATATTAAGTAAAAAAGGGCAAATCAACATTTTTAAACCAGTATTAATTCTTGATTTGCTGGCTCCAACACTTTATTACAGTAGCAGAATACCTACCTATTAAGTTTAACAAACTTTCTTGGCACTAGAGCTATGTGTTGTGGGTCAGAAAGTCTATAAAACTCAGTGAATTAAAGTTTACATGCAACACAGAACATTGTAATAATTTTCCCTCCACTTTTCACCCAGGCTCTGTCTGTCTTGCCTCCTAACATCTGCTCCCAGCCAGCCACCTGTCTGCTGTCAAATGCAATATTAATGCACGTCACACACTTGTTAATTATTTCCCCTGAATGTCGACACGTCAAGCTGAATATACATAAAAGGACGGCGAAGAACCATTTTATTAGAGGCGATCACTCTTTCTCCCTCCACTCTCTCCTTCTTTCTCTCCCCTTGTTCAAATACTGTTTTTTTTTTCAGTTCTTTCTATTCTAAAGTGCTGCGGTGTGTGGATGTGTGTGTCTGCATGAAATCAGCCTGCCTCTTTACACCAACCAGAGCTTGTTTCCCAGGAAACACAAAACTGCGTGTGCTGGGAGGATGGCAGAGGGATGGTTGGGAGGGCCGATGGAGGGGTGGCACGTCGAACCCGGGGTGGAGTTGGGAGGGAGTGAAGTAATGAGAGGTGTCGTTAGGGGGAGTGGGGGTGGGGGGGAACGGCAGCAAAGCGAGGCGAGGCCAGGCGGGTGGCATGGCAGTGGGGCCTCCTTGTGTCCTCGTCCCTCTTGTCCCTCCTGGTCCCTTTTTTTGCGGACAGCATCTGCACCCTGCTTTACATGCAAAACACACCCTGCAGAGAGGGCGTCTACACATGGGGCTGAGGGGAAAGGAAGAAAAGCATTCCTGAGGCTGTGCTGGGAGAAGAGGGAGGTGGGGATCCTCAACAGCCTCAGTCTACTGTCTCCCCCCTTAGATGAGTCTATAGGGGGGAGATGCAGTAATGAGGGATGAGAGGATAAATCCACTGCAGATTATTCTGCTTTGAATCTGGCTTGAACTCATTTCCATATACAGCCGCTGCTGTTGCTKTTTGCCTCACACTAAGACACACAAGCCCAACTTCTTTTATCTGATCATTTCTTACTTTAGCTATTATTTTTCTGAGCCAATAATACTTTTCACGAGCAGTGAACCGATTGTCGTTTTCTGGCCGATCACTGATCTTTAAAAAGTCTGACCTCATTTCGATTTTGTCTGATGACAATTTTTTTTAAATAGCAGACACTGTCGGGTGTTTTAAGGTCACAATTCAACTTCAATGTTCCAATCGTATTTTACTGAAAACAGTGGCGCCTGCAGAAAATTTTTTCAAGAGGGGGAAACCAGGGGTGGCACACCAAAACTAATATCTATAACAGAAAATTTATGATGTGTTTGTAAAAATGACAAGTTGAAAACTGTGGCAATATAAAGGTACGGATTTGCCAACAGATGTTCAGTTTGTAATTTCACAGATAATATCATTGATTTTATGACATTCAGAGACAAGAAACAAGAGTAAGTATTTGTAATGTTGGGGGAACCACCAGAAAAACTTTAAAAAAGTAAATGTCATTTCCTGCATTCTGGTGTATTTTAAAAGATTGTTAAACAGATTTTTACCTATATAGGAAAACATTTAATGTGATTATTCTATAGGTAAAATGAAAAAAATTATTTGTTAAGCAAGAGAAACAACACTGGATGAGCTAATGTTTTATGGTAAATGTGGGGGTTTAAATGAATTAAATTTTTAATTTGATGGGGATAGTTCTTGCTGAAAATAATGTCCATTTAATTTAAAAATGTCAAAATACATATTTTGAAGACATTTGCAAGGAACAA